>NC_134951.1:17611745-17913411 GCF_965638725.1 Aptenodytes patagonicus
CTGGAGATGAGCAGCCTGCTGCTCCTGCCGGCTGCAGCAAGTGGGGGGTCCTGGTGTCCCCAAGAGGACTGCGCTCCCCAGCTCCATGCTGTGATGCTCAGCACGTGGCCTTTCCCCTGGCTGCTTCCAAAACACTTTTAAAAACACTCACAAAGATATCTTGCCCCTGGAGAAACAGCCCAAATGGAAGATGAATCCCAGCTTCAGGCACAGGATTATCTAGACCAGTTCTGTGTTTCTCCATAAGAGGGGATGGGCCAATATCCTAATTATATGAGTTAGCTGGCACCCTCCTCCGAGTCTGAGCACCTCAGCATTTCTCCAAACAACCCACTGATTTCCCTTATTGGATTCTTGCCCAGCTTTATTCACATATTCAGTTTAAGACCTGGGCGAGGAGTGCCCCAGCCCTGCTCCACAGACCCCCACCACCAGCTCCCACAGCCACAGCGCGGTGAGCGTGGGCTGTCCCTGCAGCCACCGCCACTGCAAAGATGTGGTAGAAAAGTTCTCAGAAGCAACGTAGGGTCCTGCAGAGGTGAAAAGGAGCAAACCCTGGTGACGCTGCCTGCCAGATACCTCCTTTGGACTTCTCAACCACTGAGGCGTGCCCAGCGCAGTACTGGCTACAACCCGAACCCCATGTAGGAAGAAGAGAGTGTTTCTTCTTGCATGTACCCACACTGGAGACACCAGCTAGACATGGCAGTCTGCATTTTCCTCCTGTGCAAACAAGTCAAGGAATGCATTAGAGGTGCTTCAGTACGCAGAAGAAATACGTGGCTGTTCTTGCCAGTGAGGACAGGCTGGAGCTTCTAGAACCGCGCACGGCCACACGGCTGGAACTTTAGACTCATAGAATCACAGAATCATGTAGGTTGGAAAAGACCTTTAAGATCATTGAGTCCAACCGTTAACCTAGTGCTGCCAAGTCCACCACTAAACCATGTCCCTAAGTGCCACATCTACACGTCTTTTAAATACCTCCAGGGATGGGGACTCAACCACTTCCCTGGGCAGCCTGTTCCAATGCCTGACAACCCTTTTGGTGAAGAAATTTTTCCTAATATCCACTCTAAACCTCCCCTGGCGCAACTTGAGGCCATTTCTTCTTGTCCTATCGCTTGTTACTTGGGAGAAGAGACCCACACCCACCTCGCTACAACCTCCTTTCAGCTAGTTGTAGAGTGTGATAAGGTCTCCCCTCAGCCTCCTTTTCTCCAGACTTTGCTGGAGAAAGCCTGGATTCAACCCTGGCTGAATCTGTAGCCACACTGGGCTTTCGGGATATTACTTTTTTCACTTTGAAACTAAAGAGCAAAATGCAAATAGCGACCGGGAAGACACCTGTGTCCCAACCTGGGAAAGACGATGAAAGTTTTCGCTGTGGGTGACTTTGACAGGATGGGACCCTTAGGCAGGACCTGTCCCCACTCCTGCTCTCTTCCGCAATGCAACTCCATTCCCACTGCCAGGGAAGAGCAGGCAGACACCATCACCGGGGAGAAAGAGGCTCCCTCGCTTACACCTCATTACCTGCAGAATGGCCTGGGTGACACGAGCAGGAACGCAGAGGCAAATGTCATCCGGGATGTAATTTGTTATATTTGCTATAATATTTCTGTGACCAACTTGGACTTGGAGTGTGACCTGCCTTGTGCGCTGAGTTTCATACTGCTGCATGTCAGATGCAGTTAAGGCAAAGGAAGCTGCCAAGGTCCTGGGCAAAACAGTACAGGAAAGGTAAAAAAATGCTGGAACAAGGTCCTGGAAACACAGCTGGGGAAGAGGTGGGCTGGCAGTGCCCAGAGGTTTAGTGCTGCAGCTCCCAGTGCCAAGGACCAGGCAGAGAAGACATCAAAGATGTGCTCAGAGCTGTAGCCCTACAGGCAGTAAGGGTTTGGGGGAGCTGAGGATGAACTGGGGTACCAGCCCTGACCCACCTGAGCCCCAGTAGCACCAAACACTGAGATGTGGGAACGTGCCTTGGGGATGAGCGAGGGGACCTTTCTTCTCCCCTTCAGGTAAGAGACAACTCCCTCTAGTAATAGCCCAACCAGTAAAGATTTTGTTTGGGATAAATTGTTCCTCCATCAGGAAAAGCCAGCCCACTGTCAGCCTCTTAAAATAACCCTCCCAACTGCTGATCATGGGCTTACCTTCACCTCTGAAGACAACAGACAGCCACCATGACAGCTCCTCGCCTCCTTCTTCTGGCCAGTGAATAGAATAGAATAGAATAGAATATTTCAGTTGGCAGGGACCTACAACAATCATCTAGTCCAACTGCCTCAGAAATTCAGGGCTGACCAAGTTAAAGCATGTTATTACGGGCATTGTCCAAATGCCTCTTAAACACTGACAGGCTGACCACCTCTCTGGGAAGTCTTTTCCAATGTTTGACCACCCTCTCGGTAAAGAAATGCTTCCTAATGTCCAGTCTAAACCTCCCCTGGCGCAGCTTTGAACCATTCCCATGCATCCTATCAGTGGATACAGGCAGAAGAGAACAGCATCTTCCTCTCCACTTCCCCTCCTCAGGAAGCTGTAGAGAGCGATGAGGTTGCCCCTCAGCCTTCTTTTCTCCAAACTAGACAAACCCAAGGTCCTGAGCCGTTCCTCATAGGACGTTCCTTCCAGCCCTTTCACCAGCTTTGTTGCCCTCCTCTGGACGCATTCAAGGACCTTCACATCCTTCCTAAATTGTGGGTCCCAGAACTGCACACAGTACTCCAGGTGAGGCCGCGCCAACACTTAATACAGCGGGATAATCACCTCTTTTGACTGGCTGGTTATACTGTGTTTGATGCACCCCAGGACGCGGTTTGCCCTCTTGCTGCCAGGGCACGCTGCTGACCCATATTGAGCCTGCTGTTGACCAGCACCCCCAGATCCCTTTCTGCAGGACTACCCTCCAGCCACTCCTCTCCCAATTTATACTTGTGCCCAGTGTTACTCCATCCTAGGTGCAGGATCTGGCATTTGGACTTGTTAAATTTCATCCTATTAATCATTGCCCAATGCTCCAATCTACCTAGATCCCTCTGCAAGGCCTCTTGTCCCTCAAGACAGTCAACAGCACCTCCCAGTTTAGTATCATCAGCAAACTTGCTAATGGTGCATTCAGCTCCTGCATCCAGATTGTTGATAAATATATTGAACAGGACTGGCCCTAGAATTGAACCCTGAGGAACACCGCTGGTGACCAGTTGCCAGCCTGAGGTAGCCCCCTTCACTACAACGCTTTGAGCTCTGTCCTTCAGCCAGTTCTTCACTCAGTGCACCGTGAATCCGCTCATCCCAGTTTGACAACTTGTCCAGAAGGATGCTGTGAGGGACAGCATCAAAAGCCTTACTAAAATCCAGAAAAACTACATCCACCACCTTCCCTTCATCCACTAGGCTGGTGACCTTATCACAGAAGGATATCAAATTAGTTAAACAGGACTTTCCCTTTGTGAACCTATGTTGACTGTGCCTGATGATTGCATTATTCTTTAAATGCCTTTCAATAGTGCCCAGTATGATCTTCTCCATAATTTTTCCAGGAACTGAGGTTAGACTAACAGGTCTGTAGTTCCCTGGGTCTTCCCTCACACCCTTTTTGCAGTTTGGAATAGCATTGGCTAGCTTCCAGTCAGCAGGGACCTCCCCAGACTCCCGAGACCTTTGGTAAATGATCAAGAGGGGTCCTGCCATAACATCCGCCAGCTCCTTCAGTACTCAGTGGTTTCTAACTTGTCTGGCATGGCCATCGATCTGGGATTAAACCAACCCTCTGGTGATGCACTGCCCACCACAGTGACCATGAGAGAGTGTTCAGAAGCATGTCCAGGTCCAAACCATCACACTTGATACAGACGGGCAACAGGTAAGGTCTGCTTCCAGGCACACAGCTCTCGGCAATGCAGGCACATCTCCAAAGCTTCTACACAGAGAGATGCTCTGATCTTATTTTTTCCTCCCGTTTCCTTCTTTTCCAATGAAACTTCTCCCCTCCCAAAAGAGATAATGGCAATTATCGGGTTCATCAGTAATATATCTGCCATCACGCAGCCTGGGGATCTCAAAATGCCAGTCTGCCCACTGGACCATTAAAGTCGATGGCTGTTCCTAACCTTTAAATACGAATAGAGGGTGCCCTGCATAATGGATTGGAGACCATCTGCCTGGTGGCTGCAGAAATGCTCACGTTGTTCTTCACAGGAGTTTATTACTCAGAGGCTAATGCTAAAAATACATTGCAAAGGGCCTTATTTAAAAACAAAGGGCTAATGCAAACCTGGCAACAGAGAAACACAAGACTGAATCCAAGCACCTCCACCACCCAGGCTGGAGTTAAGTTGCAACCAGACAGGCACTAACTTAATTTGAAAGGCAATGACATAATTCTGAATTAGCTTAACAGGACCTGCAATTCATACAGAAAAGTCTGAATTTATGTAGTAATTAGCCAGAGCTTTCAGAGTGCTAGGTATCTCTGTGATGAGAAAATAATTACATAGCTTATTAAAGTGAGGTAAAAATGGACCCGCTGATGGTTTTTTTTTGTGCTAAACTCCACTTTCACTAAGTTAGACTTTATTTTTGATTAAACATACAATTCACCAAAACACCAAAGTCACTTAACAAGTTGAAGTTTTCTATTAATCACTTGGACATCATTGTGCAAGTGATTAACCCCTCTACACACTAGCCCCTCCTTGAAAGACACCCCTGGAGCCCAACGAGCAGTAAAGCTCTGTGAGCTTTTCATTGATTTCTCCATCGGTTTTGAACTCTGCCTGGGTCAACTCTCAAACGACACATTCTGGAGGATGAGCCTGGAAATTGCTCTCCCCTTCTAGTCCTCGTTACCAGCCAGGGAAGCAGACATGTCCTCAGAGGAGTTCTTCAAAGCACAGCCAAGATGTTCAAAGTAACCCGGTGACTGCAGATGCACAACTTCAGCCTCTGAAGCAGGTCTGATTTTCTTAAGAGAGCTGCTTGGCAGCAGCAGGTAAAGCCCTTTCCAGTACTTAGCTGGCCTGTAATCAAAAGGTTCCCCATATCAGAAGCCACCTTTGAAAAGCTCAGCCTGGTTGGGCTTCAGAGCATCTCCCCGGTCCCCGGGATGCCATGCACGACCACCTTTTCTGGGCATCTTCCTCGCTTGCTTTCCAAAAGGTAAGCTGGGAGCGCCTTGCTCGCACACCCTGTGCCAGCCCCGGTCCGAAATGGAGCCGACCCACTTGAAAAGAAGAAACTCCGTAAAAGCTGGGAAAGCAGTGGGGGACAATCTAAAAAAATCAAACCCGGGACTGGAAAGTTTAATGAGGCAAAGAGAAAGGCAGAAGAAATTGGGCCGGATGAAGCAGGACACAATCCCAGTGTCTGCACGGGGCTGCTCAAGGGCTTGTCAGCCCGCAGCGGGCAGCAAACTCCATTGTGGATACCTTGGCACATTTCAGAGCAAAAATCATGAAGTCAAAGAAATGGGAATTTTTTGACCGCTAAAATTCAGACTCTTTCATTTTGTTTCTGCAAAACAAGGTCAAAATGAGCTTTTGTAAGGAGATTTTTTTTCTTGAAAATGAGAAGAGTTTGGGCTTTGTTAAACAGCTACTTAACTTGCTATTCACTACAGACAGACGTGGAAACCAGAAGAGGAGAGATGTCAGGAAAATGTGGAAAAGGTGACAAAAGTCCCACTTAGAAGAGGAGATGAATGATGATAGAAGAACTGCTGCATTTATGAATGCTACAGCAAAACAGTTTCTACATCCTTGGTACCTAAGAAAAGGATATTGTGCAATGCTTGACTAAAAATATGCCTGACTCATTTTATGATCGCACAAACAAGATTCAAATGCTGTGGTCCCTCTCAGAGGCACCATCCCGTGACAAAGGTCAGAGAAGTTTTTGCCCATTCTCCCGAGTGCAGAGAGATGCTGAAGTCCATGGTGGTCGATTCGCATCTAAACGTTGTGCATCTAAACAACTGCTACCCAGCCCGTACAAGAAGAGCCATTAGCATAAGAACATCTGCAGCATCTTTAACACCACAGCATCTTCTGGCAGCCAGCCAGCCAGCATGAACACAAATAGTCTGGAGACAGACTATAAGCAACCATGGAATTATTTTTTTTTTTTTCCCAATACTTTGCTTTTTTTGCTGGGCTCACCCAGAGAAAGCAGGCAGGCTTCTGATTAACTCTCCTTTCAGGGTTGCGCTCATCAGCAGGGTGTTGCGGTTGAAAGGACTGCTGTTTAATAGCTCAGATTTGAATTTCTAGGAAAAAAAAATGAACACACTTCTCTGCTTGGCAGCACTGACACGAGCCTGTATTGTAGACCGAGTCTGACCTAACAATGCATTTCCATTTGGATACTGCAACCATCTCTCTCTCTTTTTAATATTGAAGTATTAATACCTAACCACTACTAGGTCATTCTACACAGCAAAAATCCCTTAATTACATGTTTAACATTAACCTCAGGCCAAATAATTTGTTGATACTTTACTTTGCAGAGAGGACGGGCTTAAGGAGCTACCTGCAGACGCGATGAACACGGGGAAAACTGCTTTCCACGCTGCCAATGTCAAACGTTACTCTAACAGCACGTACCTGGTACCTGACAGGAACAAGATACTTCTATTTTTTAAATTCGTGGTCACAACAGCCCAGCCAGCGGGGCCAGCAGCTTTCCCTTTGGCGCCTTAAGCTGCTCCGCATCCAGCAGAAACGGAGCTGTCACCTTCCTGTGGTCTTCACCAAGGAATTGCCTTCACTCAGGACCCAGCTGGGACGGAGCAGGATCCCACAGGCACCCACAGGCACTAACACCGCTGCATTAACTCAGCCGCAACAGTGGGCTCCCAAAAAAACCTATGCACTTACAAGGCAACGTGTCTCGGGCAAGATGGGGACACGTTGGGCAGGCAGCCAGCCTCGTCCTTCCCCCAAATACGCGGTGCTAAGAACTTGTTGCATGTGTTAGACCAAGACAGGCAGTGACCAGAAAAGTAGTCTTTTATTTCAATTAATATTTCTTGGCATTAGGCAGATATTAAATAACACTGGAATGCACAAGACTATTAACATATCGACAGCAAAAGGGAGGAGGTGTAGCCAAGTCGAGAACAGCAGTGCGAGTCACATCACCTCGGGGCACTCAAAAGCCATTTAACGCAGCAACCACCAGAAAGTAGGACTCCACTGAGAAATACAAAATGGGGATGAACTCCTTTCAGGTCTTTTGTTAATACGGTAACATTGGAACGATTGACAGTAAAAATGAACAAATATTTGCATTCAGGAATTAAACAGAGTGAAATATCCACAAACTGCTAGTCATGCATTTCTTTTGGAACAGCAATTTGCTAATGCATAAATATCACAAAAAAACAATCTCCAAGATTTGAATAAATCACAGACGACTAGAAGAAACAAAGCTTGAATTCTATTTTATGCCTTAAATAGATGACCTAAATATTTAAAATTTTACTTCACCATATATATATAATTTATATATATATTAAAAGAAAGTAAAGACCATCAGATAAGTGCAAGCAATTTTCCTCAAAAAGAAAATTGGAACCATGCCCAGGAAAGCTGCTTTTTTTTCTTTTTTCTTTTTTCCTTTTTTTTTTGAACTTTCTACTCCATTCAGTCCACTTTTTTTTCTTCCACATAGTAATTTCTGAAGCAAAATAAATTATCTACCATCTGCTATGTCAGGTAAAAGTCCTACCTAGCATCTTCTCGGGAACTACTAGAACATCACCTTTCTTACGGACTAAGTGAAGTGGTATCTCACCAGCGATTTGAACTCTTTTGTAGCTGCATGTAAACATACCTTTCGATTAACGTTTAAAATGTGTAGACTGAATCGTAACATTATGGGGAAGCAGAAACGGAGCTGCCGAAGGAGAGCTGCACTGGTGTTAGTGAGGGGAGCGAGGGCTGGTTCGCTCGGACACACACACACACACGCACAATCTGGCAATGGGATCTTATTCGCGAAGTGTGGAGGGATGGTTGAGAAGGCATCCGTTTGCGAGCAAAGCTTGAAGGACACAAGCCGAGATTCTCTGTGCACACTGTCCGCTTTAATCAGAATTGACTTGCGCTACTGGGGTCGCACTGTAACAACCGCACAATGGAGGGATCGCTCTTGGCACCTTTGATGAACTCTTCCAGCGACAGTTTACCTGAAAGGGAGGAAAAACAAAATGGAAATAATAAAAAAAAGTCAGTTGCTGCTGCCACCGTCGCTGTAGCTTAAAAAAACCCTCCTCACCGAAGCAACGTATGTATATTTAATCTATTGCAAAGGCATCGAGGGGAATTTAGTGCAATGCACAGCAGCCAAATCCTACTCAAGCCCTTAAGCCCAGATGCATTTTTCTTCTGCAAAACAATCTAGCATAATAATTGTCATATTTTATTTAAAAAGACAGTACCAAATATAAAAACAACTGTTCTAATATCATTTGGCAGCTTTTTGCACAGAAGCAGACTGTACAAATTACATGACACATGAACACAAGGTATGGTACCTGAACACATGTACGCTTTGAAAATTACGCCCATATTACTACGACATTTTAAACCTAAATATCCCAAATGTCTCCACTTTGCATGCTCTCAGTTTGTTGTGAAGTGTAGGGCTGAGCAGTGATGGCTCCTCCTGCGCCTACAAGACACTTGCTGTGCCCTGTGGGGTGTACAGGAACGGGACCTGTTTCACGGGGCAGTGAGAAAAGCCAGGCTTGGGAGAGCCACCTATTGCCACGTGTCGCTTCTGAGTGTTCCTGGTTTATACGTCTTCGGTTTAGGTCAGAGGCACTGACTTGGATGGACCCTGTAACAGCCTGCGGGTCTGAAAAGGTGATCTCTGGAGGAGCAACCACCCCAGCATCCCTTGGCTGCAACAGTCCCGTGGCACAGCATGGCACGGCACAGTAAGGAGGAAAGGTCTCATCTGGTCTCCCACACCTCATCCTGGGGCAACCCAGCCTCCTGGCAGGTTTTTCCCGAGCTCAGGACCAGCCCCCTGCGCAAATGCCATCAGGAGCCCGTGAGCAGCCTCTGCCTTGCCTGCTATCACCAATACTCTCCCGCTTCAGCACTCTGAACCATGGCAGAAATAAGCCGTAGCAATATTAATGAGAAATGAAACAGTTTTCCCTGCGAACTGGAGGAGACAAGCATTTGCTGCGTCCCTGACACCGTGTCCGGTGATCTCCCATCTACCTCGTGCTCCCAGCACAGCCTACCCCGAGCCTCACACAACACCCCAGGGCCATCCTTACCCAACCCAAACTGCTCTGCTCGAGACAGGCAGGACCCACGCACGAATATCTTGCACTTGGCAGCCGCCTGCTGCCACTTTTGGACACGTGCCCCCAAAGGGAGGGAGGCACAATCTCATTGCACCGGTTTTCACCAGCCCCAGGATGCTCCCAGCCTGCCATGGGGATGGGGAGAGGACTGAGCACGGTGGCCAGCTCCCGAATCAAGGTTGAACAGGGAGGAAGGAGCAAACCTTCCTCTTGCAGAAATTACAGAAGCTCAAAAACCCATGGCACACTTCTGTCCTAATTTCTGGCTTTTAAGCTAATGTTCCCAAACCAAGTGTTTTCTTAAGTTTTTATCAGCCTGAAAAAGAGTACTCGTAACTATCAGGACATTTATTAGTTTTGCCCTCTCCTTGCAATACTTAAAAGCAAAGCACAAATCAAAATCTATTTGCAACATCCAACAGCCAGATGGGGAAGAAGAAACATTTCCAGCCACCAAGAACACACACGCTTCCCCATGCGCAGACTTTATTGCTTGGCACTGCATGGCTTGCAGGACTGGTATTTTACTGGGAATAGGATGACTTTATTTCAGCAACAAAGTGCAACAGGTGGAGGATGTATATAGCAGGTTTTGTGACCACTACTCTGTCGCACTTCTGCACATGCTGCTACTTTCCGCAGAACAAAAATACTTTAATCATGTTATTTTAGGGCCCTCCACATGTGAAGTCAGGGGATGAAGTGCTAGTTTTGATGAAGTCAAAGGTAAAATACTCGAGGACTTCAGCAAGGCCAGGAATTTGCCCCGGGGGCTGCAGCAGCAGATGCCAAAACGCAGCCGTAAAATTCTCTTAAATAAAAACCTTTCTATACATAAGACCGTATTTTTCCAGGTCTCCATATCTTAGCGCTAGAATCGAATCTTTGCTCCCACTGAGCACATCAGTAGGATACAGCTCCTGATTTTGACACGGGCAGCTGCCGCCTCGGCCACTGCCAGGGTAATTCCCAGGGAAAGCTCCACCTCGACCGGGACGAGAGGAAACACGTCGGCAGGCTGATGGGCAGAGGAAATTGCTCAACTTTGCCTATGTTTTTTGAGCCTAAGGAAATGAGTTAGCTCAGGTGGAGGGGTCGTGATGGGTACGCTGTCAGATAATTTATCAAGTGGCTCCATAATTGGCTCGGGAGCTGTTACATCCCCCCAGCGCGCACGCTGCAACAGAGTAAACACTGCAGGACCGTGTGTGACCATGCGTACATGTACACACGCCATAAACATGCACAGAAAATAAGTATTATGGACCCAGGGGAATTTTTGCGTTCAGGTACCCAACCACATCCCCAACCCGCATTACTGACAAGCCCAGGACTGCAACCCTATCAAGGGCAATGGGAGCAAAGCCTTGTGCCTAGTTTGTGCTATGCCCAGAGAAAATAACCCAAAGACATTGGACTCAGGGGAGTCACAGAGGATCCTGCTCCCCTCCCATCCCTTCGTCCCCCCAGCAGGAAAAATCTCTCACCCACTGCCCACTTATTCACCCTATTTGTTATGGACCAGAGATGCTCACCGAGGCAGGCAGAGACCAGAGGTGCCGGTGGGGTCATCCCTGCCCTCTACCCGCCCGCCCAAATTTCATCATCTGCTTCGACCAACACTGGGCTAGAAAACCTGTATTTCTAGAGCCTATGAAGGGGTGCCAGTGGAGATCCTACCATCGTTGTTTGTGTCCATCTGTCTGAAGATCTTGTCTGTTCGCTTCTCGGGAGTGGATTCATCTTCTGGCATTTTCATTACTGATGAAACCATTTTGTAGATTGCCTGAGTATTTAAACAACAAAAAAAAAAAAAAAGAAAAGAAGATATAGGAAAAACACAACCCAAACAATAAAGCATTAGGACTGAGAAAAAGAATTTAAGCCTGTAGCAATAAAAAAAGGCAGCTGGCCCTGGCAGGCAGCTGCGGGACTTTATAAACCAAAACAAATAGGAATTTCTGACTGCAGCTTTTTTTATTTTTCTTTCCTGTATTCATTCACACTTCAAAAGAAGCTCCCGCACCGCTGGGTCAGTTTAACTGAAAGTCAGGGTCTAGATTAATGTACGAGCAGGACTGAGCAAAAATACAGGAGGCAATGGCATGTAATTCTGTTTTCTGCAACTGCGCTAAGCCATCGCCTCTTCGGCTGGCTCTCAACATACACTCAGTTACGTGCATGCGTGTGGGGTGTTGTATGGATTACAGGTGAATATGAATATATAGGAATAGGGGTTGTTTTTCTTTGTGGATGGATAAGGAAAAGCATTTTCAGACTTACAAGAATGTGAATAGAGACGAGACCTCGTTAGGACATCTGCAGTCCTAGCCTTCCTCCTAAATTATCCCTGCTCAGCCACGAGGACCAACGGCTGGGGCACTGGCTGGATGCATTGCATGCTTCCCAGCGCCCCTTGCAGTGCACTGGAGACACCTCTCAGCTGCAGATCTGATGGCAAGCAGCCCACTGCTGAGGCCGAGTCCCAGCTGGCACATGGGGCAGGGGCACAGGGGGCTCTGCCCCACACGCCCCCCCAGTACAGCCCATGGGCTACGCGCCCCCAGCCTTTGGGAGACAAAGACATGCTACAGCCTTTCATTTGGAGCTCACATTGACTCAGACTTGAAGTTTCAAAGTATTAATTTTGAGATTAATCAGGTCAGTAAAATTTGCATTTAGGGTTTTTTGATCCCATCAACACCCCACTAAGAAATCCCCAGGGAGAGCTGCAAGATTTTGGCTGTGGGCCAGTTGTACAGCACCCTGTTAGTCTCTTGGGCTCTTTCCTCATTTGCACCTCGTAGGTCCCACCATGGCCCCCAGCGTCGTTTTGGGGCCCAGGAGCCTCCCTGGGGCAGGAGGGACCCAACTCAGCAAACCCCTCATCTCCAGCTCCAGCTGTCTCAGGGTGAAGAGGTTACAGCAACATGAATAAAATATAAAATAGAGACAATGCCTCACCTGCACTATTTCTAGCATTTCCCCACGGCTGATGTACCCGTTGCCATCCAGGTCATACATACTAAACGCCCACTTCAGCTTCTGTTCCAGCTTGCCCCGAGAGGTGACGCTCAGGGCGATGATGAATTCCCTAAAGTCAATCGTCCCGTCGCCGTTGGTGTCAAAGGTGCGGAAGACGTGCTCCGCAAACTTCGATGCATCACCATAGGGGAAAAAATTTGCGTATATTTTTTTGAACTCTTCCACAGTCAAATGTCCCGTCGGGCAATCTTTTAGGAAGCCCTTGTACCACTCCTGCAGCTCGTGGTCTGTGAACTCAGTGTTCTCGCGCAGGTCCTGGAGCACCTCAGGGCGCAGCTTGCTGTTCTGCTTCCCCATCCTCTTCTGGATCCGGGTTCAGTGGCTGCAAAGCGAGAGAGCATCCGCCTGAGCTCCGGCCCCACTCGGCGGAGAGGGGCTGGGGGCAGGCAGAGCTCTGCAGGAAACGCAGACCCTGACTGGGGCAAGGGGGAAAGAGGAGAAAAAGGATGCTATAAATCACTAGGAAAATATCTCATTTCATCTGGCCTCTTTTCCTCTCCGCTAGGCTCTCTCAGTTACTAGTATGCCACGGAAGGACAAGGGAAGGCAGTTTGGGAGGGACTATTTGGGAAATGTTAACCCTTATTATTAATCCTTATTATTTGGGAAATAATAATCCTCATTATTTTATTTCTCTGCTACGATCCCACTCCTCTATCATATGGCTTGCAATGCCCAGGTCTGGATCCCAACTCTTGACCCACCCCAACAGGCTGATCTGCTGTGATGACCGAGCGGGAAGGGACAGCAGCAGTGATGGAAAGTAAAATCCATCTATTCAAAAGTGAAAGTAAGCCGGGATGAAGCGAGGGGCAGGAAGGGCAGGTGGCTCTGTGCCAGTCGTGTTTGCATCGTCCAGATGCTCTTTGAAACCCCTTGGCTTATGGAGCATCTCCTCCCTCCTCCCCTGACAGCAGCACCGGCACAAGGGACTTCATCCTTTCCAGCAGATCGCGACCCTCTGCCTCCCTGAACAAGCAGAGAAAAGGGCTTTTTAAAGCAAAATGTTTGGCAAAGAAACTCCTTCCAGGTTTACTGGGGTTTGTACTTTTATATAAGCTTATTTGGTAAGTTCAATATTCCCCAATCTGGGCACACAAGGCCACTTCAACCTCAGGATTTTATCAGGATTTCAGGAGGGGGCTGGGTTTGTCCCCTCCTTTGGCAGTGCCCGTGATGCGTGGGTGACTGCGCAGGTGAGGCTGCCCAGCAACGGGAAAGCTCCTTCAACAAAATGAAAGATGGTCAATCTGCACTTAGGAAACAACAGGGAAAAAAGATACCATGATGTATTTTTGGCTTTTATTCCTTTCAGCCTTTCACGGCTTGCCAGCAATACCAAACCGAGCTGCCAAGCAAGAGGCTGAGCTGCATCTCCTTCCCCAGACTCAAGAGGTTTATTCACAAGCTTTGCACAAACTCACATCCAAACCCCTGTGACTGGTCTGGCATAAATGACATTTCTCTGCACAGTCTGTTCTGCCACTGTTAGGCTCGCTCACAGCTGGTGCAGAAGGCAGGTTAGCAACGGGCCTACTCGGAAACTGCAAGAGCTGAGCAACAAAGCGTGCAGAGACCGGGGAAAAATGTAACAGGGGCTAAGCACTTCCCAGAGAGTAAAAATTCCAGGCATGCATAAGAACCTAAAAAAAAAATAATGTTAAAGGTCAGCAAAAAATAAGTTGCTCTACAGCAGAGATTTTCAACAGCTGAATTTAAGCTCGTTTTATTTGTATTCCACTTAGTCTCTGCGTCGCCTCAGCAATGTAAAAAAATCCACATCCTGCTCTGTGGCTTAATGCTCAGAGACAAAAACCAGGCAGCTGCTCATTAGTACAATGCATCGGGCTTAACGGAAAACTATGTTATCATTAGCACTTCTGTTTTCTAGAAAAGCTGCCAATATTTCAGCTCCAAAGCTTTATTTTTATCCATTATATTGCAGAGTTTTCTCTGGGCCCCTGACACACCTCTGCTTGCTCCCAACATGCAGGGATGCTACAGCTCCCAGTCCCTGCCAGCATCAGCCCTAGGAGAGCACTGGGCTGCCCTCCAGTTGAATCATGAACTCCCAGCTGTTCCCGCTGCCTTTCCATCTTTGAATCTCCCCTGCTCCAGATATTCATCCTTGTGGTGCTGAAGGCAGAAAACACAATATTCTACTCTGCTGCAGTCAATTTGTAGAAAACAGTGGTTGGAGCAAATAACGGATCGACCATGGTCCTTTTTTAGGAGCAGAAATTGTAACACTACATTTCTGTCCTTGGGCGAGGAGGTGCCTTTGGATCCTGTCCTTCAGTGAATCCCCTTGGCTTCATGATGCCCAGTCCAAAAGCAGTTCCTGCCTCGCTGGCAGCTGTCTTGGACTTCCCTGGGAGAGGGGCAGGAGGAGCAGCAGAGCCCGCTTAATGCAGGAGCTGGACTTTAAGCAGAAATAAACTCAGCTTTAATCACACGCAGGGTTGGGGAACACATGGTAAAACTTCCAACTGGCAGTTAAAAAGAGTTTGAAAAGTTTAATGACATTTCTCCCTGTTCCTATAATACCTTTATTATTCCTGTTCCCTTAAAAATAGAGGCCCCTAGACAACAGAGAGGTAAGATGTTAACTTCATTTATTAGACTTCACTACTTCTACTAGCAGGAAGATATATCCTGTTATTTGGACGGATGCTCATTTAATATCAGCTTCAAAAGCTTTACATTCAAGTAGTCTTTGCATTCAACAAGTTACAGGTTATTTCAACCCTTCCTCCTCTTGTACATCTTTTTATATCAGAGAAGTAAGGTGCAATGCTCTGAACACAACCCTTTTTTGCATGTGAGCTTTCTGAAAGGCTTCATAATGTGTTCAACCCAAATGTAACCCTGCAGTTGTTGTAACCAATTTGTTACGAATAATTAAATAACCAACATTAATTTATTAAAGCCCATCTAAAAAAACCAGCTTCGACGTGAATTGTGTTGCAGGTAGCTCCTCCAAAACGAAATGCCTAAATATCTCATTAATCATGACAGCAACCCCTGCTGCTGGCATCCAACTGACATTTCATTCGATCGCTATAAAACGCTTTCATCAAATCACTTTCCAGAGGCTCAGCGGCTGATTTAGCCACAAGACCACTGGGAGGATGGCTGCTAATGGAAATCACAGGGAGTGCGTCTGGGATGCTCAGGTCAGTCCTGTGATTAGGGCTGTGGGTTTTTTTTTAATGAGCCTGTACCAGCCAAATCACTCGCTGCAGTGGGTGTAGAAGGCAAGGGAGGAGAGACATCCTTGCACCCAGTGTTGCCCTGGGCAGTCAGCAGAGACCTAGCTCCAACACAGCCTGCCTGTCCCTCATTTCCCACCACACCAGGGTGAAATCCAGGGAAGTAATGCCACACACATTGCAGTGAGATCCGTCCCTGCTTAGCGTGATGAGCAAAAGCCCTCAGAGCATCCGGCACTATCATGGCAGTAAGAAAAATAATCACAGGAATGCCCTTGAGGTGATCAGACAAGGAAAAGCTTCAGTTGCAGACCAGTAGACTTCACAAGTATATCACTGCTCATGAAAGCGATGCTCAGTCATGTAAGGCTCAAACAGGGGGAAATGCAGGTGCATTTTTCTTCCAGTTTCACACCAAAATTTTTGTTAAAATTATACTGTGCTGCTGCCTGCCTGCAATAAGCTACATCCAGCCAGGCTAGAAACTGAGATGCCAGAGAACTCCTACCTGAATATATCCTCTGTCCTTCTAGGCTCACCAAAAATAAGCAATAATGTCATAGCAAAAGCCTAGCAATGAGAAAAAAGGTCTTTTACTGAGGCCAAGATGCACACCAGTTACGCAGCACTACGGTGAGTAACTGTAGCTAAAGTAGCAATTCTGTGTTTTTACCAATAGATGGACTGGTTGTCAGCATCCACGCACTGAAGCATTTGAAATACTTCTAACAAAGCTACTTTTACATGAACTCTCCGTCAACCACCAGTTACAGCGGGTAGAAGCGTTCTCCGAGCACATAAGCCAGAAAGCCAGAGATCAACCCAGCTTTTTCACTGCAAACCTTCTGAAGGCAAAAACCCCTTGAACTGAACTGATGGGATCCTCTTAGTGCATAAGTTACAGCTGCAAAAGGAGGAATGACTCCTTAGAGATGCACTTCCTTGTGCAAACCCACTTGCATACTGATTTAGTGTTAATAAAAAGAAGAAAACTGATGAAACGCCTGTCTGTAGGACAGAGGTGCTCTCCAGCAGAGAAAGTGCAACAGAGAAATAGAATAAATAGTCTTTATATTATCTGAGCTATCTGCTTTGCAGGGGGAACTCTAGCACCATTTCTCTTGCAGTGCTCACTTATAAAACAGAACAAGTGTGTCTGAGATCTGTTACGGTCCTGAAGCTGTAGCACAGTGCCTCTGGGACTGCAGAAGCCCAAACCAAATGAATAGCATAAGCCAGGCAGCAAATATTGCTCTAAGTTGGTCTGAAATGCAAGAACCATTCCCATAGGGGTAGAAGATTTTTTATTAAAACACCTAAAGCATCAGATCCTTCACTGATGCCTTCTGCCTGGGGATGCAGAAGAAGAGACAAAAGGACTTAGCCCACAGGGACCTTGTGAGCATCATGTTAAGAAAGGCTTTGCTTGGAAACACTATTTTACAGTGATGGTGGTGAAACACTGGCATAGGTTGCCCAGAGAAACTGTGAAGTCTCCATCCTTGGGGATTCTGAAAACCCAGCTGGACATGGTCCTGGGCAATCTGCTCTAGCTGACCCTGCTTGAGCAGGGGGCACGGACTGGATGATTTCAAGAGGTCCCTGCCAACCTCAACCATTCTGTGAAACAGCCTCAATATCCTTTTTCCCACGGCCAGGTGAAGCCAAGAGCCACGAGGAGGTCCTGCTCCCCTGGGACAATTCAGCAACCATGGTGCCTTGTTCTGAGGCTGTATTTTTTAAAGTTTGATCCTTGTATTAAAAAAAACAAAACAAAACAAAAAAACCACAAAAACCCACAGGTAGTCCAAATAAAAGCCTCAGTCACTAAAGATCTGTGCTGCCACGCTTCAGGAACACACTCTCGGGAAAAAAATGTTTTGGGCCCTGGTATCACCAGCACTCACCAACTCAGTCAACGCACAGATGTATTTAAGAAGACTCCAGCTCCCGTGGGCCAAGCTGCAAGAGGGAGACAGCTTCTCGGGCACACCAGCTAGCAACAAATGCCTAGCGGTTAGAAAAGATCATGTAGCAAATAGGCTGCAAGATGGGATTATAAGGACATCCTCTGGACCATGCTTTGCCCAGGGCCGGTCAACGGGTCTGATCTGAACTGGGAGGGGAAACGTGCAATTACATGGGCCTGGGACAGATAATGAACTCTGGAGTAAAGAGCAGATTTTGTTACGTGTTTTAATGCCAGTATCCTAAGCAACGGGCATTGCAACAGAGAAGGCACAGGATATACAAATACGTTGCTATAGATATCTGGTCCTGCCTGGTAAACTCATGTGAACTTCTTTCCTGCCCTGTGGCAAAAGCAGCGCCGACGCTTGCACACCAGCTACTGCAGCACCCACTTTGTCTTCCCAAGCTGTAGACTCGGGGCCAAAAGTAACACCTTTTTATAAAGTTTGAAGTGCAACAAGGAGTATCTTCACCTCTTGAAAAGTTAATAATAGAAGCAGCGAGACAAGAGAAACCTCAATCAGTAATGCCGCGTAAAATTCAAACCCTGCTGAAACGCTGCGTGGTTTGAGATGCAAAAGGCTGGTGTCAAGAGGAGCTGAAGCTCCTTCCTCTGCTGCCTTCAGGGGAACAGAAAGAGAAACAAAACCTGACAAGCAAAGAACAGACCTTACTAAATAAATAAACGGGCTTTTAAAATTTTTCATTTTCAATGACTAATCACTCTTTTATTTAAATGAGTAACATTGCTTACTTGCAACTTATTTTCAAGTTAAATCCTTTTCAGAAGGTTATTAAAAGAAGTGGGGGAAGGGGAAGGACCACCCCCTGTATCACCCACATTTTCAGTTACAGAAAACTCAGTAACAATTCAGGTATGTACATTGAACGTCCTTCCGAAAGGCGCAGTGAATTGGTGACAGACCTCAAGCCACCTTACTTTGTAAGTTTATCCATAAACACGTACCCAGGAACTGTGTGGTCTTGAAAACCCGATTCCATGTGTGGGATGAAAACCCATTATAGATAACCACCTACCCCCAGCTTGCCAAAGATAGATGTAAGTACAAAGGCTCCAATCCTGCAAATAGCTATGTGAGAGGAATATTTCCAGGCTGGCACATTAATTTCATGGAGTCAGCTGCAAGGGCTGAAACCTAAGAAATTAACTTCTAGGTCTCTGGATTGCTCCTGTCTATTGAAGTCACTTTACTTGGGATTATATCCCTGATTTACAGGGAAAAATCAATTAGTCTCTGACATCGAGCATCAATGCATTAACCAGAGAACCATTTTATGTTTGAAATATCGGTATGCAGTGCAGAGGCATTTGCAGATGATAGCGGCAGTATCTTCCCAGCTGTTGCAGTCACTGCAACGAGCCGGGGCATGCTGGTACCCGCTGCGCCCGCCGACACTGATCCCCATCACCAGGAGGTGAGTTTGCCGTCAAGGGCATGGTTACGAATTCACTGCAAAGAAACAAAAGAACCACAAAACACCCCCAAATATTCATGTATTGCTGCTAATGAGGAAAAAAAAAGAGACCTGCATTGGGACCAGAAAAGTGGCAGTTCCTCAGGGAGCTCTCCATAATGTTCCCCAGCTCAGGGAGGAGAGTTTTTTACTGTAAAGAGCAAATATTCTCAATGCAATAAGAAAAGCACAGAAATATTTTGAGTAAATTAGGAAATTGGGTTAATTTGGGTGGGAGCAGATTGGGCAGCAATGCAGCTTGTGATTACAGACAGGAAAAGAAAATCATGAGTGGATTTTCCTTGTCTCCTCCCTTTGCCCCTTCCTTTTTTTGTTTAAACAAAACCAAGGGAGAAACAGCCAGCCCTATTTTGTCTTCAGATGCTGTGCAAAGTTGGCAAGGCTTAAAAAAAAAAAAATATTACAGTTTGTTTACACAATATTACAGAGCAAGGAAAACATGTCAGCACAATGTCTTAGCGTACAAGTCTTTTTCGGGGAAGGCTGCGTTGCATGAGGAAAAACTCACATCATGTTCATTGAAGATACTATTGTGATATAGAATTTTAAATAAATCTCTGAGTGCAGGCCTGCAGGACAGGGAAAGGTGCCTGATGTGAACCGGGAAACCAGAGAGAACTTTGCAGCCTCACAGTTTAGAAAGAGGGAAAAAAGTGATAAAAATCAGCACAAGGCCTTGTACTTTTAACATAATTAAAACCACAGAATTAGCACAGTTGGGCTGTCTTGTCATTGGATATTAAAAGTTTCATATGATGCATTTATTTAATTGATGAGGGTAAATCACATCCAGCTTCCCACCCTTTCCCTGCTGGCCATCCCCAGAAAGCTTCCTTAACACAGCATTTCTGTGCAGGGGGTCAGTGGAAGGGGCAGCAATGCATCCCAGGCGCTGCCCAGCGAGGTGAGATACTCTGTGCTGCATCACATATTGAGCACCCTGCTACACTAGTGGAGACGCAATGTATCAGCCTCTTTTCCTCTTCTGGTGTGCAAAGCCACCTTCATAAAGTCCCTAAAACATTAAAGGATTTTCAGTGGCGCACTGACTTCTTAGGACTCTTGTTTGCTTGCATTAAGGGATGCCTATGTACTGATTTGAGGGACAAATACGGGTTGTCTTCCCACTTTTTACATAGCTGTCCTCTCTACAGAATAATGACAGCCCTAGGAGAAAGGAAGCTGGATTAAATTCCAGAAGAGTTAGCCAAAATATGGCAGCATCAAAAGCCAGCCAACTGCACCTGAGCAAACCCCGTAGCATCAGAGCCATTCACGTGCAGAAGATGGAGAGTTTGGGGACAACGATGCTTGCTAAAGAGACATGACAGATGATAATCAGTCCTCAGAGGCTGGTCTGCAAGACCATCCTCACTGCTAATGATGCCTAAATGGAGGGGGGGGGGGGGAAGAGATCAAGCTCTGACATCCTTCCCCAGCTGCAGGTACTGTGCTGAGATACAGGGCTTGGAGGAATCAAGGGGATTTCAGGGTAGCTAATTTGAAACAGGGAAGAGAGGAGAACTGGGTTTGTTTTCAAAGAGCGGAAGTAAACTTTCTTTTTTTTAAAAAAGCATTATTTAGCACAGGTATGCTTAGGAAAAAGATGCTGAAAAATGTGATTTTGGAGATATGCTAACTAGCTACCTTTAACAAAAATTCAACCGACATTTATTTAGATGCTTAATTAAAAATACTGAAACACTGTGAGGAATAAAATCTACCAAAAGCGAAAGACTGTTTTTCACTAACATTTTCATCCACCAAATACACAACTATTTCTACTACTACCCCTTTTTTTTTTTCCAAAAATCTCAAATCTAATATAAATGCATCCATCTATTTTATTAATCTAGCTTTCTAAATGAGCATTTTTACACAGATCATCACTTTAAAATAGCACAAAAGCCACTGGTTAACATCTTTGTATAATACACTTCACTAAACCAAAATTCTTCTGAAAACACTGTTCTCTTTCTCCTTCAGTGGCAACCACTAATGATAGTAATCTAATTGTTTCACACCTTTATTTTCCTGTTTGCTGAATGAAAAAGACGCTGAAGTTAAAAATCTAAAAGCAACCCTAGTGTTTAACTTTTTTTGCTTGCAGAGGTGTAAAAACCCTGTGAAATAAAAACTCTGTAAAATAACTACACGAGAACAGCATCCCACCAGTAAGGAAGGAACCTGGTTCCACTGGATGCAGCAATTCAGGCAGCAGGAGACCCAATCTTCTGCTGGTAGGAATCAGCCCAAGCTCTACGCTAGCTGAGGATATTACTCAAGTCTGGGTGCAGGTGACTGTACCAGCCTCAAGGATTTTTTAAATTTATTTTTGAAATCAAGGAGACAAAAGTGCAGAGACTACTATCACACATGCAGGAAAGCCACGTACCCAGCACACATCTGGACAAGAGCATCACATGAGGAATGCAATGCGAGGTTCATGCTCAGGTTAGTATCAGGACAACCACAAGCCTTCATGCCTTGAGAACGCGATGCCAAACACCTCATATTGAATTATAGCAAAATCTGTGCTGGGATGCGAACAACCATATGGGGCAAACTCCTGCTGTCCTCCTGGGATGGCACGGTCTGCCCACGCCAAGGCACGGCGGGGCGGGCGGCTCCCCACAGGCAGCGTGTGCAAGGGCATACATGGGGGTTTGCCCAAGGCAGCATCTCGGTCGTGTGAACTTCAGACCTGGTGGTTGCAGGGATGAGCGGGGCATTGTTGTCCCTGTTAGGTGGATCCTGACCATTTTCCATACCCATTGCAGAGACGAGAAGGACATCTTTGCTTGATCAGCGGTGATATGACAGACTATCTCTCCGGCCACGCACGATGCTCAGTGATACTGAGTAATACTCCCTCTTACTTAAGTTTCCATCATTGAAAATGGGAGAAGTTCTCCAGAAAACAGGAGACATCGGGTTATGTTGTGACTAGTTCCCGCAAAAGCAGTACAAAGATGGACAACACCCCTTCGCTGAGCTGTGAGGGACCGTACTTGCTGGACTCTCCCACCACCTGAGTCCATGGCAAGCAGTGGCTGATGCAAGCAGGATGGCAGGACACCTCCAATCCCAGCCCATGCGCTAAGTAGTTGCAACTTGCATTACTCCTGAACACTTGACAGTATAATTTGCTTTTAAGTGCATTCACTATAAATTATGCAGAAGAGCAGTATGACTGTCTGAGGAAAAGGGAGTGCTCCATATCAGAGGAGACAGCTGAAGACCCCTTGATCCAGACACACGACAACATTTTTAGGGCCACCAAGAACAGCCCTATGAAAATCCTTTCTCTCCTCTGGCATTTCTGCACGGCATTCAACACTCGAATGCAAATCATCTCAGAAGCAAACCATGCAATCCGCAGTCAAGACATCACTTTTTTCATTAACCTCCACCACGGGGTTCCATCCCCAGCAATATCCACACCAAATGTGCTTCTCTGAGCGCTGCGGGTGAGGGCTGCCTGGAGCTGAGTCTCTGCCAGCAGCCTGAGCAAGGCAGCAAATGGAAAATCAAATCATGCTGAATTTTATATTTCTATCTAAGTGATGCCATTAGTGGCCAAATGGGTGTATTTTCATCCGTAACTGGTACAGTAACAGGAAGGAGATGCGATGGGTTTGAAGCAGGAAGCACCCCAACAGGCGTGGGATGAGAAGAGCTGACCTCCACCTGAGACCACCCATGGGGCACATCCTGTCCCACCACCTCGGTGCTGACTCGGTGAAGGTCTCGACTGGAAAAACAGGAAATGAGTGCCTTCTCTCAACAGCGACGTCGAAGGTGGATGTTCATGGGGGGAGAAGGGGATGAGGGAGAAAACCCACTCCTGATACCACCTAAAGGTCTCTCTTTCAAATGGCACTATCTTCATGAACTTTGTTTTAGCAAAGGCAAAAAAAAAAAAAAGGCACGGTTTTAACATGTCAGGCCATGGACAGATAAACTCTTCTGGGTCTGGCCACACCAGGATACTGACCTCAGCCACTTTTTGATCTTTTCATTTATTACTCTGGTCTCTGAAAAGACCCTAAGCTATACCTGGTATCAACTACTTGTCAGCTGCACTTCTAACAGGGCTACAGAAAATCCTACTAAACCAAACACTTTCACCAACTTCTGCATCTTTCACAAACCAAGATCCATGCTAGCCACCAGGCTGTCATTTTTTTAATCTCCCTTCCCCAAGGGTGACATATCTATTTTCCTGGAAATTTTCAGCAACTTTTCTGCATGGGGAGAAGGTATTCTGTGCGAGAAACCATGTCAACAAGGCCCTTCCGTAAGTGCAACATTTGCATACCGTCAACACAATAATTCATCATTTATTTTTTCCTCTTGAGAGGAACAGGAAAAAAGTGTTTAAAGGACGTGGCAGTGGCTAAAAGGAGGGCTACACTGGTGGAGGATGGTGCACTAATTGGAAGTTTCTGAAGTGATGCCTTCTCCCAGGGTGTGCAGACATCATCTGTCAGCACACAAGAGCGAGGCCGCTTCCCTTTGCTTTGAAGCCTGCTAACAGCTTTTTGCTGGCAGTATGTATGTTGAAAAGGGAAAGCCAGTGAATATACCACCTTCAGGGTCAGGGGAGTCAGCTCCAAAACTGATGTAGATGTTTGGAGTCACATTGGCATTGGGGAAGAGGTTCCTGCCAGAGGAAGGTGAAGCTTTATCTGCTCAGCTGAAGGCAGTCCGGACCATGGAGGCATCAGGTAGATATTCCAGCTGATGCTCTGCGCTGGCTGAGCCTCCTGTTCAGCCTCTTCTCTCTCCCCTCTGCAAACACAGGTACGATCCTGCTGCTGGACTTCCCTGAGATACACCCAGCACAACAGAAATAGTCCCACATTTCCCCCCCATGCTCTGAAGAGAGTAGGCAGTACCTTAAAAGCATTTCAGGCCCTCGCATCCTTGTGGTTAACGTTTTTTTTTTTTAGCTTCTTGACCCTCTATCGCAGAGATCATGACTTGTCAGATTTGATCTTGAGACCTCCCTTAAGTTTCACAACTCAAACACAGCAGCAAGCATCAATCGGGCTCCCAAAGGAAGGTCAACCCCCATATTTCCTCTCTGCAGCACCAACATTTCCAATTGCAGGAGGGGTGGTGGGGCAGGGCAGACAGATGGACATTTATATATCCAACAGCCCAGCCCAGGACACAGCTCTTTGGCATTTTGGTGCTGAAACCTTCTGTTTTGGAGAAGGAGAGGAGCCGCAGCTGAGGATGACCCTGTTGAATGACGGTGCGTCGCCCCGGCATGCTGGGTTTTGGAGTGACTCCAAGCAGGGTGGGACTGTAAGGAAGTGGACAAAAGCTTTGGATAGAGATCTACGGGGAGGAAGCGCTTCCTACTTCCTATACTCCACAGAAAGGATGAGGGCTTTAAATAACCCTCCTCCTGAGCCCTGCTGAGGACCAAAAAGGTTGCTGCTGGAAGAAAGTTCTATCTGGCTGGAACCTGGCTGAAGGCTGCCGGGCGTCTCCCAGGGGATACGGCCGCCCTGCTGCTGTTTCCACCATGTCGGTGGGAATGGGAAGGCTGCCTGCAGTCCTGGCATGACCGGCACCATCCAGATAAAAAAGCCCGGGGAGAGCCCGGGACAGGGCACTCAGCTCCTCCACCAAAGGTGCGAAGCCAGATTTGCCCCCCGAGAACATCCTTTGCTGAAAAAGGAAAATCAAGAAGCTACATTTACACTTTGCAATGCCACCTCGACATCACACTATTTCTCAGCCCCATTTACCTTTTAGCCCTTTCTTGTATGCTCCATAGGGCTGCAGCAGCCCCTTTATTCTGACAGATGGAGACACTCAACCTGCTCCATCCATGCCTCCCAGCTCCTTCCCTCCCTCCCGACCTCTGCAGCCACACCGGACCTTCCCCCCCACTCCTAATGAATACCGATGGAATATTTACTTTGCTTGGATGTAACAGAATCAGACCCTAAATACAGTAATACATATTTACAGACCATCCAGATCTTTTCTCTGTACAGTCTTGCATCAGTTATCTTACCTGTCCATTTTTAATGTATATATTCAGTTGTCACACCTCTCGCCTGCCCTGTTCTCCACCCCAAGCGTCAGACCGCAGGAAGAAGCCTGTTTATCATTTTTCAACCCATCCTTAGTGTGCTGGAGCACCCGTTGCCTATTAACCCAAGAGAAGACGACTTGTGCTGTGCCAAAGTTGCTTAAATCTACATCTCGGATATTTTCAATGGGCTGGAAGATTTAATAAAGGAAAATAAGGGAGAGTAGGAAGGAAACCACAGGTTTGGAAAATATCAGGCTAGACAGATTAAGAAGCAATGCAGAAAAATATGCTCCAAATTATATTCTTAAAACAAAAATGAAGATATAGGCAGGTCGGAAACAACCGAGTTGTGCACACATTTCTGCTACAGTCTTTGGAAAGAAATGGCATTGCTTTGAAATGGGATTGAATAAACAAACTTCACCTTCCTGGAGGAAAAAATTAGTTCATGAATGGCTTTGCACAAAGCAATTACCCACTGGTTTGGAACAGACGTCTGTGGTTTTGACCTGCCAAGATAGCCATCGAAACTGCACTTGGTCCAAAACTGGGAGAAATAAAGTTATCAACTCCTCCGCGGTTTTACAAGGGAGAGAAAGAGTCAAAACTATTTCTCATAGCAATTATCTGCCAGGTTCTGGGTTCACTGGACAACAAAATGCGCTCAGTAAATGTACTGTTGTTATAAAACTCCTGGGTTATCTCTACTAATTCATATTATGGCAATACGGTGAGCACTCAGCTGAGAAGGCAGCTTTGTTGGGCTGAAATTATACAAAGTGCAGTAAGAAACAGCCCGTGGCAGCACCGAATTCACAGCCAGGGGTGAGAGGGGCAGGCCCGCCCGAGCACCAGCCCTGGAGAGGCAGCATATCCACCACGGGCATGCACTGAGGCAAAGATGTTGAGTGCCACCGTTCCTGCAAATTCAGTTCAGCTATTATAGGTTATTTCTCTTTTTCTTGTTGCTTCCAAACTGTCTCAGTGTCTTACAAGCTTCCGTTACTCAGCTTTGTCCTAATGGCTTCCGTACAGAGCTATGCCAGGGTGGATGTATCTCAATATACTCGCCCTTTAATGCAATCAATACTCATTATTTTCAATATTCCTAAGGATGAGCTGCTCCTCTTGGAAATACGGTCACACTGAGGCCCTTAAAGTGTAACACGGATGCATGTTTGGATGTTTAGGTAAGCGTTAGGGATGCATGTTTGGATGGTTAGGTAAGCGTTAGGGGAGCTCATGTCAAACAAGCTCATCTGTCACACCAGGGTACGAGTGGCACTAAAAAGCCCTGGCTGCCCCCCTGCACTGCACGTTTTTCCTGCTTCTTGCTGAGACACAACGGCCACTTGTGCACAAGCCCAGGCAAGCTTTACTCCTCCTGGCATGACTGGTGAGACCGAACTAATGGTGCTGGCAATTCCCCCTCACTCGGCTGAGCTAACAGTGGGGATTCAACAGTGGAAGGCACCATCCAGCTCACCAGGTTCAGGCCCTGGTACTGCAGATGTAGCATCACTCATTGACTTTCTTCTTGAGCTTCATCCCAAAAGCCAGCCAGGCTTTTCTTCCACCACCCCAGTCACGGGCCTGATTCCTCTAACAGCTCAAAATCATCTTCTAACTTCCAGCCTGCACATATTCAGTGCTGGTTACAGCATTTGCTCTGGTCCCAACATAAACTTCTCTAGAACTTCCCCTCTGCTACACACACATATAAAGAGCCATCACTCCCACATCAGCCTTGGCTTTCCTGGCTTAACTGACCAGGTTCTTCTCGCCCCCTCTCAGACACACATTTTCCTTTCCCCATGTTGTAGAAATCCTCCTCTGCACTTAGTGCAGTGACAGCCTCCCGACTCCTGGCCACTGGGACCACACTGCACCATCTTGGACAAGGTCTCGCCCACGCCTGCACAGTGACACCGAGTTTCCTTATCTGCACTGGGAACTCATCCAAGAAGGGGATTTGTCTTTTCACCTTAGCGCCTTGGGTCAATCTGTGTTCAGCTCTGCCCAGGCTCTTCTCCACACTTCCAGATGAGCAGCTTCTCCCCCCTTCAGAGACAGACTCCCCCTGCATTTCACACCTTTTCTGTGGCTTCCACCCCCAGAGTTAACCAGCTCTCTCAAAACCCTGTCCTGATCTTCCTTCACATTAATGACAAACGCCAGTGCTGTGGCACCAGATACCTGACCTGGGCACTTCCAAATGTGGAGCTTCAAAACCCATCTGCTGATAAGGTCTAACGGAAGAGATGTGAAGCTCAGCGGAAAAACAACATTAAGAAATAAGTGTTCCAAGATATTTCTGGAACATCTCTGCATGTAAAACCTAGCGGTGCATCTCACACAAGGATTTTCCAGTTTCTTCCCCAGCTATAAGTGTTGGGTGACCAGGGAGGACCACATCTACCGCCCATCCAGTGGGAGAGCAGGGAATAATGGTGTATTTGTTTTATAAACAAAACAGCAGGCTTGTACAAAACCAACCAACCAACCAAATCTAACCACAGCCTTAACTAGGGGAGACCACAATTGCTCTCTATTTCCTATTCAATAAGATCTGTGTACTAGAAAACATGCTCAGCAAGTGCAGCTTCTCACACACATATATCTGTGTTTTATCCATAATAAGGTTTTTTTTTCCTCCTGAAGGGGGAGATTCAGATCTGGCACATCAGAGGAACAGCTGTAACAAACAGAAAGGCCATTAGGCAGTTTGCTCTGAAAATGAAAAATAAAATCCCCCTTTACTAGAGCAGTGAAAAAGGTGACTGAAAATAACCCTGAATGCTACGAGCAGGCTGCAGCCCCCTTGGAGCATGAGGGGCCTCAGGATCAGCTGTATTGGCAGGGGAAACTCTTCAGCAAACACGTGTTCATGCACGCTTACAGACACACGGTACTTGCAGTCAATGAGATTTGCCACTAGGAAAAGCACTTTTTTTTTTTTTTTTTGACATCAAGAGAAGCATGCCCTTTGCAGCTCTACCCCCCGGGCAGGACCGTGGTGGTCTGGCACAACTCCTCCCCTAGCTCCAAGCAACGCTCACACCAGAGCAACATGGCAGGACCCTCTGCAAACCAGAAAGGCATCCTGGATTGGGTCACCATGCAAGCAAATGGATGGAGAGAAATCATGCAAAAATACCGCAAGTTTGATCATTTGCCAAAACTTTGGTCTATGCCGTAACAGCGTTTGGATGTACGTTGGGGCATAAAGGTAGCTTTGGCCAGGCACAAGCCTGCTCAGCTGGGTGCTTGCTCCAATGGCCCATTGCTTCTGACACAGGAGTCGTGAAAAAGCTTCAAACCCCTACATGTCTTGGCACACCAGTTAATAAAATTGGTGCATGCATAAATCCCCCAGGTCTACTTTTCCTATAAAAAGCAACTGTTTCTTGACTGAAACTGCTCTTTCCGGCAGGGAGGGAAGCTGCGGCAGCACATTTCTCCAGGCTGCACCATGAAGCAACAACAACAGAGCACCTCTCTTTACTCACAAATAACCCCACTAAAACACATACAATTTCTTGACGCCGCCGTTGCAGCCAGTGTTTCCAAGCCTGCAGCTTTCCTGGAGAAAACCACGGCGCACACACACTCCGGCCAGCGTTACGTTTAACAAGAGTACCCTGGTTTCACGTGTCTGTACAAGTGGTGGGAGCTACCGCTTCTTTGCTAAGAGCACATCTGAGGCCGGTACATGTTAAAAGTTAACCAGTGGAATTCCACTGCTCCGGCTCTGCGACAGGGATCGCACCTGCCGGTGGCCGCCCCAGCCCAAAAGCGGGATGCTGGAGGGCTCCTGCTGCGATGCAGAGAAGTGGCAGCTGAGACCTGGCCTCTGCCGTGCCAGGCACCACGCATGGAGCTAAAAAGAGCCTGTCGCTGTGCCAAAAAGCGGATAATTCAAGTACAAAAGACAGCTGACGGGACTTCCTTGCTTTGCCAAGCAGCCGGCTGGGGAAACACATCTTGCTGCAGCAAACATCACCCTGCATTGACAAAGTGGAGGGTCTTTTCAAATCAGTCCTGGGCAGGTCCAAGGACAGGGGCTGGGGATAAAGAGGAGCTGCCTGATAAATGGCAACGCTTGGCAAGCCTAAAAAAAAAAAAAATCTGCTTCCTCTCCTTCAAAGGGTTACAGACCACTTTCCTACCATTGCCTCCCAGCCCATAAAGTATCATTAAATTTACCCTGACTGAAAATATTAGATGCCTCACGTCTTAAACTTGAGGAACATTTTTTCCACTCAGACATAGGAATTTTGCTTGCCTTCATCAGCAGTGCCAACAGTCATTCAAGTACAGTATAAGTATACAGTATCAGCTAAGAAACATTGCAGCCTTTGCCAGTAAACAAATGGAGATTTTGGCACCAGATCTCACAGAAATAATCACAGAATCACAGAATGGTTTGGGTTGGAAGGCACCTTAAAGATTATCCAGTCCAACCCCCCTGCCGTGGGCAGGGACATCTTCAACTACATCAGGTTGCTCAGAGCCCCGTCCGACCTGGCCTTGAACACTTCCAGGGATGGGACATCCACAACTTCTCTGGGCAACCTGTTCCAGTGCCTCACCACCCTCAGTGTAAAAAATTTCTTCCTTACTTCCAATCTAAAGCTGCCCTCTTTCAGTTTTAAACCATTGCCCCTTGTCCTGTCACAACAGGCCCTGCTAAAAAGTCTTTCTCCATCTTTTCTATAAGCCCCCTTTATATCTTGACAGGCCGCAATAAGGTCTCCCCAGAGCCTTCTCTTCTTGAGGCTGAACAAACCCAACTCTCTCAGCCTTTCTTCAGAGGAGAGGTGTTCCATCCCCCTGATCATTTTTGTGGCCCTCTTCTGGACCCGCTCCAACAGGTCCATGTCTGTCTTGTGCTGGGGACTCCAGAGCTGGACGCAGGACTCCAGGTGGGGTCTCCCCAGAGCAGAGCAGAGGGGCAGAATCACCTCCCTCGACCTGCTGGCCACGCTGCTTTGGATGCGGCCCAGGATACGATTGGCCTTCTGGGCTGCGAGCGCACATTGCTGGCTCATGTCCAGCTTTTCATCCACCAGTATCCTCAAGTCCTTCTCAATCCCTTCATCCCCCAGTCTGTATTGATCCTGGGGGTTGCCCTGACCCAGGTGCAGAACCTTGCACTTGGCCTTGTTGAACTTCATGAGGTTCACATGGGCCCACTTCTCAAGCCTGTCGAGGTCCCTGCAGATGACATCCCTTCCCTCAAACGTATCAACTGCACCACTCAGCTTGGTGTCATCTGCAAACTTGCTGAGGGCACACTCAATCTCACTGTCTATGGCATTAATAAGTTAAAATACATGACAACACCTCGCAAGGAGAAGCCCAGATGGGGAACACCAGCACAGACGGAGCAATTCTGCATGTGGGACTGAAGAATGTATGCACAGCTAAGCTGGACCACAATTTCTAGAAACTCCATTTCCATGCTTTATTTAATTTAACAAACTAAAACCCTAAGTGCCAAACTGAAGGCTCAATGACAACTCATACTAAATAGACTGGCTACTCAGATCATTAAAACACTTGAGAGCTACTTTACTTCCTTATGTTTATGCTCTACTAATCTCTACATTTCTCTCAGTCTGAAAAAGTAATTAAAAAAAAAATCCATTCCGCTTTCAGTTTCTGACCGGAGGAAGCATCGAGAGTTTACAAGCAACTGGTATTTTTTTTAAATGACAAATATTATTCTCCATATACTTTTGGTAAATAACCCCACTGAGTTTAGGTATGAAACAGATCTGCAAAATTAAATAGGCAAGAATGTAAACTTAGTGTCTCTGCTTCAAAACATTCCCAGCCTCACCTAAAGAGTAACTTGGCTGGAAAGTTATTTATCAAAACAAAGAAGCCAAGTGATGCACAAGTGCCGAAGATGCAGCAAGGAGAGCAGGGAGGGTCACGCCTACGTCAGTTGCGCAAGTGGGGAAGCGCAGGGTGAAAGGACGGGAGGACTCTGCAGGATGCACGGCAACCGGCCTCAGAAAGCTCATAAAGAGCTTTGGCAGGAACCGGCCACCCTGCCAGTGATGGTGAAGCTGGGCTCTGGCACCGCTGGCTGCGGGACCCCATGCCCGGCACCCCGAGCAGCAGGGCAAAACTCCCGGCAGCTTGCTGCCGAGCTTTGTGCTTGCCGGGCACATGCATGGAGCCCGCGGGGTGCTGAGGAAAACAACAAAAGGGCTTTGATGCTTTCTCTGCCGTCTATTCCGTTTTTTAATGCCCTTTTTTTTTATTTTCTGGGTTTGCTGCTGAAGTGCCCACGGACAATGAGACTATTGAGCATTTACTCCAGCATGAGATTAGTTTGGGTTTCAGTTTCTGCTGAGCCAGCTCATTTGCTTCCACATTCTTACAGGAACAGATGCTAAAATACAAATGGGCAGTCATCATAAAAGCAGAAGGAAGATTTTTTCGTATAACAGCAGTTAAAATTATCCTTTTCCACAGCTTTAGCCAGAACCATTCAATAGCTTGCTCCTCTGTCTAATTACATTACATTAAAGAGGCAAGGAGCTATTACTTCATCTTTTCTTTAATAACAAACAAACCCACATACACACCTCAAAATATCAAAAACCCAACCAACCAACAACAAAACTGGCCAAACTAGCCAGATGAAAAGAAGTCTTCAGAGAAGCTAAATAGAAAAATTACTGTAGTTCCCTCCCAAGCGCCTCGCGTGACTGCAGTGCTGCCTTCAGACACCGAATTTAATTGCTGCAGCAATTAGTCACGAAATTCAAGGCGAGTTGAAACTGCCGGGTACAGCAAGGAACATCCCTGCACTATAAGCAGTTCTTCCCCCACAGAGGAAAACCAAGCGATAATAAAAAGCAGCTAGCCATTCCTGGGCTGCAACACCAGCAAGGACAAGACGATGACAGCCCTCGTTAAACACCCCGTCCCTCGTGCCACCACTCGAGTCAATGCAGAAGCATCTCCTCCCCGCTGGGTGCTTTGGTACCCAGCAGCCGCAGCCCAGAGCATCCCCCCAGGCGGCTGCAGCAGCTCCGCAAAGCACGGGGCCGTGCAGCAGAGACAGAGCCACCAGGGCTTGGACTTTCTTCAGGGGAAAAAAGGTGGAAAGAAACCCAGATTATTTGTGACACTCATCAGAGCCCGGCTCTGCCACACTAGCCACGTTTCCCTTTCCACCCATGATTACTCCGTTCATGATTACTTGTGCAAAACTGCCTACAGTCATCCGGAAACTAAATTGCATCCATCAACTTTATCAGCGCTCAGAAAAGCCCCAAGTAGGCAAGATGCTCCCCCATGCAGCTCTGCTATTCAGATGCTTCACCAGCTAGATGGGCAATCTGCAACCCCTCCAGGCACTTTTAAAGACCTTTTACATACAGATCCATTGTCCACTAATGCTTTTAAAATGCCGGATGCTTCTCATTGGCCACCCCAGCTGGGCAACCCACCGCTCGGCAAGCCCGTACCTCCCCAGTGCTGCTCCACCAGCCCACTGCTGAACCTGCAAGCGCCATCTCCTCTGGTCTGGGGGAAAAAGAGTTAACACAGGTCAGAAAACCGAGATCACGAAAGACCGAAACCACTGGTTCCACCATCAGCGCAAATTTTTCCAGGAGGTTGCTAAACCTCTGAGAACTAACAAGCTGTGAAGTACAAATATGCAATGTAAATATACAGACAATATATATATTGGTAGGACTAATGACGAGAAATCACTGATGAAACTTAGAAGGACTTTCAGAGAAATCTTTCCAAATCACCAGCTTCTGGATCTGAGACTAGCGAGGCAGGTTCATGGAGGTAAAAACAAGGTTCATGGAGGTTCATGTAGTAAAATGAATTTAGCTCACATGGAGAAGAAACTAAAGGTCCCTGCTGACAGCTCAGGCCAGAGGCTCTGCAATATCTTACCGACCACAAGCTAGGGGAGTTTCAATCCTGCCTGTAAAGAGCAGAAAAAAACTACACAACTTCCTATTGCCTTTATCAGTTTATTCGTAAACACTTTAGTATCACAAACATTCTAATTGCCTGTGCATCCCCTGCACAATATCATTAGGTTTTCTTTAAAAAAAAAAAAAAAAGGCAACACGTTAGGAAATGTCATAGCATCCTTAATGAAAAAATAAGCTCCCAGGGCATCTCTTGACGAACACACCGCCCCATGGTTTCAGCTGGGCACTGCCTTTCTTGCTTCCCATCTGCCGCTCTCCTAGCACAGGCTCAGCAAACTGCCGCAGCGCCGTGCCACTCCTCCCTACCCGGAGAGCAAAGCCTGTCGCGAGCCGGCACGGCTGCCATTGCACAGTGTCCTGGTGGCTCTCAAGCTGAGTTTCAGTGCCAGTTACACCACTGTAACGCCACGCTGCTGCATCAGCACAAGAGGCTGCCATTATATTATACATTTTTTGATGGCTTCACCGTTGCTCTGCTTGCTCACCCGTTTCACCCAGAGCTGCTTCTTCCACTCTGGACCTCCGAACCACTCTCTGTGATTTAGGGTTCAAAGCCAACGACCGCCCTCCCCGTCAAAACTCATACGCTTGGAACTGACGGAGGACCTACATGCTCGCACCACCACGCCACGATGTGTATTTGCAGAGGGACTTCACGCAGCCACCCCACACAGGATAGACACCCACAGGGTGCCTACATACCGACCGACAGCAGCGTGACCCCCCACACCCGGAGAACAGCCGGCCGTTCGCCATCAGCCCCACTCTGTGTCCGGCTGCACGAGGGGGTGCCAGCCGCTCCCTGCTCGCCCCCTCACCTTGCCCTTCCAGCCGCCCTGGGCTCAGCCGGGGGGTTCCCTGGGCTGGGCCGGGTGCCCCATCCCTCCGGCTGCTCCGCCACAGCCCTGTGTGAACCAGGAAGCGGAGGCGAGCCAGCAGTTTATTTTTAGATTTTTTTTTTTACTTAAATACGAAGCGAAAACACATGCACAAACCATGCGTTCACCCTCACTCCACCCAGTGATGGGTTTTACATTTTACATCCTTCCAACACTCAGAAATTCCTGAGTGATGGTGGAGAACAGACATCACCCTATCACCCCGAACATTTCCATTACCCCCCTCAGCAGCCCCATTCCTACAGAGGCAAGATAAGAGTCTCTCAAACACCAAATTAAGTCTCTCAAGTAAAGAAGCAGGCAAAGCCTGAAGAGAGAGCTCGGAAAAGCAACATGTCCTTAGCGCTGCTACGGCGTAAAAGCAGGCAGGTGGCTCTGCTCTCAGCTTGTCTCCCCCCTTCACACCTCCCCAAAAACCATCCCGGCTTAGGACATCTAGGAGCACCGGCAGAAGATGCAGCTTACACCTCCAAAGCTTCGCTGCAGACATTTCAGGGAAAGAAGAGCTAGCGTGGAATTATTTGTCCCTTCCCACCAGTTCAAACACAGGTCTGAGTCCCTGCTAGCCCGGAGTTGGCTGTTGCTTCTCTTCTGCAAGCTCCTCAGACATCATTACTTATAGTATCTTGGGGTGTTTCAGTTAAACAAGATACGGGATCTCAAGAGACGCCCCAAACTTTAGTTTCATAGGCACAGGCAGGTAGAAAGGGTTGAAGGGTTTCCAAGTGGTTGATGGTTTTGCAATCTACAGCTCCCCAGGTTGAATTTTTGGGGCTAGGAGTAGACCACCTGGCTGGTCACCCATCCACCGTGGGAATTTCTGGTACAGCACTTAGTTTCCCTCAAAGGTAAAATAAAGATAAAAAGTTGAAAGATCCCCTAGTTTTCCAAAATGTGTCTATTGGAAATTCACAGATCTTTAAAAAAAAGGGGGGAACTAGGTCAGCATACACATATTTACACCTACAGCAGCAAGACTTCTGCATCGAAGAGAAGAAAACCTTCAAGGAGCAAATACATTTACACAAGACCCAATTTGTGCCCACAGCCTGACGTGGCTACATATTCAGGCTCTAATGGCAAAATTACCTGCTTCAACCTAAGTTCAAAGAGAAACCCCACACCAGTGGAGGGCCACTTAGACGTGAACATTATTAATATAGAAATGACTGTTTCAGAGCTCTGAAAACCCTAATTAATCACAGCACTGGTTTTATGAGTGATCGTTTGCAAATGCCACGCCAGCTCTGCACCGCCCTGACGTCACCGGCAATGCCTAATGCCCTCACTACTTGCTGGATACCATACTGCTTGGACAACAAGTATAAGCCATCATTCTGATGAAAGGAAACTTCAAAGATAAAATGGAGCCACTTGAAATCGTAAGAAGGCATCTGCCTCTTTTACAGTATCTCACTGCTGATTTTTACCTCCAAGACATTAAGAATTTGGTGGGTATGCCACTGCACAGTAGCTCAGGGATGGACCGGACAGCTTCAAGCACTACAAGGCTTGAAGACACACAAGCTTTGCTCCACAACCTCAACAACAATAAGATGTTTGTGAATATAAAAAGGTGGATGCTAAGACACTTGGGCCACTCCAACCACTCAGTGGTCCTCTATGCTAGGACAAAAAGTAGATTCAATGCAGCCTTACAGATACCTTAAGTAATTTAAAAATCTTTTGGAAAGGCTGGCAAATATTTTTGTGCATCTTAAGAAGCAGAGCTGACACGTGGACGTCTTTTCCCAGTCCAACCCAACAAACACGCGGTAAGACACAGGCTGGCTTTAGGACAGCAGATTACATTAGCTAACAACCACCCCTTGCTTCACTCTCACTCAGTCCTCTTCGCCTGTCTCAACCAGCCAGACTGGATTTTCTAAACAAGTCAATGTATCGGGGTGCCCAGAAGGGACCAGGGCAGGCTGCACGCTCACCTGCTGTTCAGGCACGCTGCAGCCCAGATCCACCTTGACCAAGCAGCTGAACTCATCCTGTCAAAACAGTGGTTAAAAATATACCTTTATCCTGTCCTGGATGGAGGCTTGGCCTCTTCCAAGGCTGCCAGGATGGGGACAGGAGCAGCACCAGTCTGCTGCCCCAAACCACCTCACCCCACATGACGCTGGCAGCGGTGTCCTGAATGCACCACCACAGAGTGCAAAGCTCTCCCCAGCCTTTGCTTGCCTTATTGCCAAAGGTTCTTCCTACACTGTTAACAAAAAATTAGAATCATAGAATCATAGAATGGCTTGGGTTGGAATGGACCTTAAAGATCATCTAGTTCAACCCCCCTGCAATAGGCAGGGACAGCTTCCACTAGATCGGGTTGCTCAAAGCCCCGTCCGACCTGGCCTTGAACACTTCCAGGGATGGGACATCCACAACTTCTCTGGGCAACCTGTTCCAGTGCCTCACCACCCTCAGTGTAAAAAATTTCTTCCTTATATCTAATCTAAATCTACCCTCTTTCAGTCTAAAACCATTGCCCCTTGTCCTGTCACTACGGGCTCTGCTAAAAAGTCTTTCTCCATCTTTTTTATAAGCCCCCTTTATATCTTGAAAGGCTGCAATAAGGTCTCCCCAGAGCCTTCTCTTCTTGAGGCTGAACAACCCCAACTCTCTCAGCCTTTCTTCACAGGAGAGGTGCTCCAGCCCTCTGATCATCTTCATGGCCCTCCTCTGGACCCACTCCAACAGGTCCAAATTAAATATTTTGTTGTAATTAAGGAAAAAAAAAAAAAAGATACTGGCGAGAACAGCCCTGGGCTTTTGCTACACTGGAGACATTTCACAAAAATATCACCGTAAGGCTGCAGGTGTCATCAGTCACCTTGTCCATATTTTATCCACTCGTGTACAGTGCCCATTCAACACCTGCCAGCAGCAACACACCAAGGCGCCCAGCGCCGAGGTCAAATATCCCCTTGCTTAAAAACTGAAAGTTATTTTATGCAGAGCAATGGAGAGGTGCATTTGCTGGGTGAAGTGGAAGCCTTGTGCTGTGCACCTGTACCCTGAAGGAGACCTGAATTTAAACTTACTTAACTAACAAACAGCACTCTGCAAGGAGCATCATACTTACTTCTAGGAAGCATTGCCGAAGCACCACAGTCAGCTACAATTCCCTGTTCCCTTCATCTATAGAAGCAGCATCTTTCCCCTTTCCGCTGTGCAAGGCTTTGCCGCACCGCTTTGCTGATGGGGCGGATTTGTGGCTGCGGTGACACCAGTGTCCTGCTCCCTTCCTGCATGAGACCACCTGTGTAGTAAGGCAGCTCCTTCTCAGCTCACCACCAAGGTGGGCACAGAGACCCACTGACACCCACACCCCAGACTTCCAGCAGCAGAGAGCAGTGCCGGTTGGCTGAGATGGGCTACCAGCCTCCCCAAGGGATGCCAGTGCAGGCCCCCTGTGCCAAACACAGGCGAGTTCCCAAGGGAAAGGCATTTAAACTTCAAGACCTCTCCTTTCCAGCCTCCAAAGAAGCCTACAGACTTCTCCAGCAGCCTAATGAACTGTGTTTATTGCTGCATCCTTCACTTTATAGGTCAACATATACCAGAGAGCTAGCAATTCTCCGCTAATCAGATTTCCATGCAGACTGACAAATGGCTCCCAATAAGAATATAAAAAACCCATAAAATAAACAATCCCTATAATCAACTCGCTCAGTGTAATGCAGTAAGCATGCAGAAAGCTCATACGCTTTAACAACACGTTTGCACTTCACGGCAGCATCCCAGGGGCTGGCAGTGGTGGGGGGACCCTAGCCCGGGCCAGCTGTGGGAAGGAGCATGTTCTCACTGGTCTTCGCTGTTTGTGCTCCACTAACACTGTGTTATTTTAAAACTAAATTAGTGGCAATTCCTTGACATACCATTAGCATGCTCGCCAAATGCCAAAGCCTAAAGACAGACTGTGAACACACGCTCACAAAGGAGGTCCTCGCTCCACCAGGCTGGAAACTTCTTATAGGCGAGTCCTTCCTATCTACCCAGCCAGACCCCAAAACCACGAACCGACACTGCCAACAGGGTGCGTAAATCATCCTTCCCATGAAGACCAAGCACATCTCCTTGTTACCCTGCCCCTGGACCTCTGCCATATTCGGTCCCTCCAAACTCCAGATCTTATGCACTTTGTCCCAAAACATTTCAGAAAGCTCACTCATCATGGAGAGAGCTTGAGAAGTTTAATGACATTGCTGACATATATATGGTGTCCCTCCTCCTTCCCACCACAGCGCTCGTGGTGACGGCAGGGGACTGCACACCCTGAGAGCCAAACCGCTGAACCCAGTGAGCCAGGAGAGGAGGAGATGCTGTACAGAGAGGCAGGCAGAAAATCACGACCTCCTCCTCCATGATGGCCCTCAGATGGCCTTGGAAGATGACCAGGATTTCCAGCTAAAACACTGGTGCTCTCGGAGGTCTGGCACCTGAGTTGCTGAGCAGGTAAAGGGGACGGCGAATCTGCCAAAGTCCCTTATGAGGTGTGAAAGAAAAGCCCTGTGCACACAATACTCTTACTGCAGCTATAAATAGCCCCTTCAGAACCAAAGTTGTACGCATTGTATTGACACTCCTGACTTAACAGGATTTGCTAGGTAGCCCAAAATAGCTCCGGCTGCTGCAGGGCAGCCTCCCATGTTTTCAGTGTCCTACTCACACTACAGCAGGAGGAGACCTCCTAAGAAGTCCTAAGTGAGAAACTCCTAAAGGGTCTTAATGAGTTTGCATGTGCAGCATGACAGGGAGAAAACTTCAAGGCTGATCGTTTCGATGTAACAAGCTTATCGCATGGCTACATTACAGAAGCTTCTGTTTCTAATACCAATGTTGTTTCTTTCTCCTTTATATTCATCCTTTTTTACAGTGGCAGAGTAAGATGGAAAAAAATTGTCTAATAAAATATATATTATAGCATCATTTATATAATTTAAAATAAGTTCCCACCCTGTCTGGCTTACTGTCTGTTAACCTGAGATGCTGACCTGAATACTATTAGCCAAATAATCTTTTACTGTATCATTTCCACCACACCACCTTTGCCTTTGTGGTGTTTCACAGCCTGCCAGTGGTGCTGAGAATCAGGTCCAGGTTGTGCCTTGACCCTTCAAACATGTACAAAATGTACCCCCTGCCCTCGGTCCTGAGGCTGGTCTGCGCTGCCGAGCCTGTGCCTGCCTTCCCAGGCACAACTGCAGTATCGCTTCACCCAGCCCTGCCCCACGCTCCGTCATCTGCCTTCCAGAAGTGAGCCCCCATTGGTTCCATCGCCTGATAAAATACTCCAAAACCTGTCCACTCATCTGCTGTGGGGAAAACCAGTATTGACACTTCCATCCCAAAAACATAAAAGTACCAAGGACTATTTATACCAGAAGTGAGCAACCAGAGTCTCCTGACTGCATAGCCAACTACCCCACTTTGCCCTACCATTGCAAGAGTTGAGCATCACCTGGGTGAAAGCATCACCCCAGCACCTTGGAGCCTGAAAAACAGACCAGGAGGCAGCAAGACTTTATGTTGTACAGATGCAGAACAAAAAGATGTCTTCTGGTCCAGGAGGTCCCAGACGACTGGAGGTTTGCCATTGTGATGCCCATCTACAAGAAGGGCCGGAAGGAGGATCCGGGGAACTACAGGCCTGTCAGCCTGACCTCGGTGCCAGGGAAGATTATGGAGCAGTTCATCTTGAGGGCGCTCACAAGGCATGTGCGGGACAACCAGGGGATCAGGCCCAGCCAGCATGGGTTCATGAGAGGCAGGTCCTGCTTGACCAACCTGATCTCCTTCTATGACCAGGTGACCCGCCTAGTGGATGAGGGAAAGGCTGTGGATGTGGTCTACCTGGACTTTAGTAAGGCCTTTGACACCATCTCCCACAGCATTCTCCTCGAGAAGCTGGCGGCTCACGGCTTAGACAGGTGTACTCTGCGCTGGGTCAAAAACTGGCTGGACGGCTGGGCCCAGAGAGTTGTGGTGAATGGAGTTAAAGCCAGTTGGCGGCCGGTCACGAGCGGTGTTCCCCAGGGCTCAGTACTGGGGCCGGTCTTGTTCAATATCTTTATCAATGATCTGGATGAGGGGATCGAGTGCACCCTCAGAAAGTTTGCAGACGACACCAAGTTGGGCGGTAGTGTTGATCTGCTCGAGGGTAGGAAGGCTCTGCAGAGGGACCTGGACAGGCTGGATCGATGGGCCCAGGCCAACTGTATGAGGTTCAACAAGGCCAAGTGCCGGGTCCTGCACTTTGGCCACAACAACCCCATGCAGCACTACAGGCTTGGGGAAGAGTGGCTGGAAAGCTGCCTGGCGGAAAAGGACCTGGGGGTGCTGGTTGACAGCCGGCTGAACATGAGCTGGCAGTGTGCCCAGGCGGCCAAGAAGGCCAATGGCATCCTGGCCTGTATCAGAAATAGTGTGGCCAGCAGGAGTAGGGAAGTGATCGTGCCCCTGTCCTCGGCACTGGTGAGGCCGCACCTCCAATACTGTGTTCAGTTTTGGGCCCCTCACTACAAGAAGGACGTTGAGGTGCTGGAGCGTGTCCAGAGAAGGGCAACGAGGCTGGTGAGGGGTCTGGAGAACAAGTCTTCTGAGGATCGGCTGAGGGAACTGGGGTTGTTTAGCCTGGAGAAAAGGAGGCTGAGGGGAGACCTCATCGCTCTCTACAGCTACCTGAAAGGAGGTTGTAGCGAGGTGGGTGTTGGTCTCTCCTCCCAAGTAAGAAGCGATAGGACGAGAGGAAATGGCCTCAAGTTGCGGCAGGGGAGGTTTAGATTGGACATGAGGAAAAATTTCTTTACTGAAAGAGTGGTTAAACATTGGAAGAGGCTGCCCAGGGAAGTGGTTGAGTCCCCATCCCTGGAAGTATTTAAAAGACATGCAGATGAGGCACTTAGGGACATGGTTTAGTGTTGGGTCGATGGTTGGACTCGATGATCTTAGAGGTCTTTTCCAACCTTAATGATTCTATGATCACGTCATCCCCATCATCACTGCCTCACAGGCAACAATCCTGAGCAAGGAATGAAGTAGGACAGTTTCATATTGTGTATTCCCTACCAACCCCAGCTTCCTTCAACTGCTGCATGACCATAAGCAACACAGGAACCACGCAGGCCAATTGTAGATGCTCATCCATGTGCTAAGTATTGCAGGTCACTGACCCGACCTGCTCAGGACAAGCTCTCAAGCATGCCTGTCGCTCCGGGCATGCTGTGTCCCCGGGGCTTAGGGATGCAGTCTCTCTGTGCAGCACTTCTGTGTTTTTCTGGGATGAGGTTTGCCTATTGGGAGTACTGGGAATTCATAACACAAGAAGAAGAAATAATAAAGTTGACCTCAAGCTGGTTCAATACACTCATTCTGAAACTAAAGTAGCTAAAACGTGATGCATCATTTTTTCCTACCACAGTCTTAACTGTTATGGAAAATGCAGTAATGAAGAAAGAGGCCAGCTCGTGAGCTAACCTTACCTGTCTGTACCCCATCTGCTTCTTCAGTATGTACTGCATGCCACGGCAATGATATACATAGTGTTTGCATGGCTATCTAAGAACCCCAGGCAGAAGTGGTTCTAAAGAGACATGTAGTTTAAAATTTCATTAAAGAAATGGCTATAATACAATCACAAGTCACTCAATGCACTGGAGGCTGAACGTTGCTAAGGAAAATTATGAGCCTCCCCTTGCAAATATCCTTATCTACCCGCAACAGAGAAAGAGGCAGTAGTTTAACGACATCTTCATTCAGCACATGTACTAGACCAGAATAAGGTGATCATTAAATATTTTAAAACAAAGAAACTAGCAAACTTTAATGAGCCTCAACAAACCAAGTGAAACAGGGCTAAGAGGCTCTACCAGCTACACCTTGCTCTTAGTCCCCTCTTAGGAAACCTTCTATAGGAGATGGAAGGACAATCTGCTTCCACGCAGGCTGGATGATGGACAGGTGGCTCCTTCTGCAAAATCCATTTTCTTTATTCCGCACAAGTGGATAATTCAGCTCAAGGGGAAGGAAAAAAAAAAAAACACAGAAGGGAAGGTAAGGAGAGGTAAGGAAAATGCTTGAAGGAAAATGCTTGAATGTTAGAATAGGCAAACTACCGAGCTAGAAAATCTAGATTAAATTAAGCATTCCTGCAAATTTGTAATAGAGAAATGAATGGCTCCCATCTGGAAGCTCAGCAAATTAACTTGGATCCTGGTTAAGAAGATGGCACCAGAGCCTGCTTCCAGAAATGTAAATATGCAGTGTGCATTTGCAATCCGATCACAGGCTAAAAATATAAGACAACTCAGAGTGGAAATCTGATTTTGCGTCTACCCTCTTAATGGGAAATAAAACAATTGTCCTCTGTAGACACAGCAATCTGAACTCATTCTTCCTGCTTGGAGAGATGCTGCAAGATGTCTTTGCACCATAAAAGTCCTTCAGCTGTTTCTGATTGCAAGGACACAGCTCGTGTTGGGGGCCTGACTTTTCCCCATCATATTCCACTTCTCCATCTCCTTTTCCATCCCATGCCCCTGGCTGCTCCATTGTACTGTCCTCAGCTCTCTGTTCACTTACACCACTTTATTTGGTCCTTATTATTAAGAGTATTCAAGTTCCTCGTTCCCGGAGAGATTTATCTTTGGCCTTCTGGTAAGAGATGAAGTGCCCTTGCTCTCAGCATGCAGATGGAGAACTCAACCACAAGCATGAACAAGGCTCAGGACTAAATTTAGCCCAGAAGAGGATAGTCTCTCTTCCAGTGGGAGAAGTAGACTAGGAAGGCAATTTGGAGCAGGAGCCTGTTTTAGATGCTCCCTGGTGGTGCCTATCTCCCTCTAGACCATAAAGAGCCTGGAGAGACCAGGCTTAGCCTCTGAGCATCATCCCCAGGGACTTTCTTTCAACGCTACAAAAGGAGGGAAAAGCCATTACAAGTTAATGTCATCCGTATGGTTCAAGAACTGACACTGCAAGGGAAGTTTTAGGGTGTTCTACCACCAGAAGGCATTATTGGAAAAAGGACGTTTCTCTGTGGATGAGAGATGGCCTTCTGTGATCACAGCAGGCACAGCTGAGAGTTTTAAACTAAAGAAAAAAAAAACCCCTCTAGAGAAGATAATCAGGAAAATCAGTTAATTCCCACATCTGGTTTTAATAAACAGACAGGGGGATTGGTAAATGTGGACAAAAAAGCACATAGTATCATCCAAACTTAGGAGAACAAAGAGCATATTAACATCGATAGCAGCAGTCAGATAGGACAGTAGATAATTAGCCAGAAATTCACAGATGATGAGTAAGAAACAAGATCAAGGATTAATGTACTGATACTGGGAGCCAGGGCAATGCAACAGAAAAGTCAGGAAGCAGAAGGAGAAGAAACTCAGGAGGATGGCAGTCATGGCTGGTCTGTGGTGCTATGGGGTCCACACTGCTTGGGAGAAGGAGGGACAACAGCACGGGTTGTCCTACACCCTACAGAGTTTGCATGGGAGCGCAGTGTAGATAGCAAGGTCCACAGCAAGATAAAAGTGCTAACAGGGTTTATCTTACTGTGGGACTGTAACTTCCCAAAATATTCAACTGAAGAACCTGCTATTAACGTTAAGAGCTGACCACAGATATTCCTGGAAGCAGCAGACAGCAGTTGTAATCCTCCAGCTGCTGAGCTAGAAAAGGGCAATACTAATTTAGACACTGTAAGTAGCTGTAAGTGCTCACAGAAAGTAACTCTGGAGGCAATCGTAATCATGGAGAGGTGGCTTAGGTAGAAGAATACTGTGAAGTGAAACATAAAAATTCGTATTTTCAATTTTCCATAAACTTTGAGGAATCAAAGGAACTCAGCATGGAAGTCAACAGGACTGAAGTGCTCAAGGACACACTTGGAAGAAGCTTAGACTATCTTTATGGCAAAGATAAAAAAAAAAAAAAGAGTTGGTACTTATAACCCCAAGCAAAGTGGGGGAGACATCTAGGGAATGACTCCCAATCTAACTGGAGAAACAATCACCAAAAAAGGGATTTTAGGACTAAGCAGAGTGCCTGCAAGGAATGGAAAGGAAGGGCTGCTCAGCAAAGACAGCTGTGTTACGGAGGTCAGGAAGCAAAGGGGTAAAGAGCAATTGCCAAAGTCAAGCTGGATTAGATCATGCAAATAAAAATAAAGAGCAAAGATCAAAATGTTCTTCAGTGATACAAATTAAAAAAAAAAAGGCTAAGGAAAGTGGCAGACTAGCAGCACTTGGCTGATGCATCTTAAAATGAAAGCACAAGAAGGGAGAGGAGCTTTTGCTGTAACCGCATCAGGATGGTGAACAGCAGATGGAAAAAAAACAAACCCATAGCACTGACAACAAAACCCCCAAACTATTGAACAGACAGTAAGTTAAAACTGAAAGTGGGGCAGTTTCTAAGCAGAGAGGGCAATGAACAGCCTCTCAGCAAGGCAAACACCCAAGAGGGGCCTGTTGGTTTGTTTGGGTTGGAAGTCTACTCGTCGCTCACTGCAACAGCATGAGATTGGGCTTTGCAATCAACACGGCTTCGTGAAAGCTGCTGTTTTGAAACACGCTGACCACCACCAGCTCACAGAGAAACATAAAAAACAGGATGAGAGTCTCTCACAATGCATGGAGAAAACTATCTTAAAAATAAGATTAAATGGGATTAATTGACACCTGTAGCCTCATCCCGCAGCACCCACAGGCAAGACCGCTCTTGGTGCTCTCCTTCAGCATCTTCGCACCCCTTTTCTGACCTCAGCACACCATCACCCCTCTCTGATCTTCAGCAGGAGTTGCAGCACAGGCTCCCACACCCGGAGGTTTGGAGGAGGGGAGGGTGCTTATTTTTAAACACTGGTCATCTGAGTCATTTTGGAACAGGCACCAAAGCTATACCACCAAAACAATCATATCTGTTGCTGGGTGAGAGCAGTCTGTCTCATGTTTACTTACTAAAATTTGGTAGCAAATATGTTAAGACTAAAACCAAGCTTTGCTCTGAATAACCTTAACATAGCACAGATGTCTGCTTGGAGTTCACTCCCAAACGTCAGCATCCTGAGCAAAAGCAAACCGCATCATTTACAAGCACCATCATGACTGTTTCTTCCACCACGTGGAATTAAGAAAAGGTGATTCATTTACCTGAGAAAGCTGGGATTAAAAAAATGTGCAGTACGAGCCAGTTTTTAAGCCTTCTCGTTCTCCAATGAAAGTGTCACTATCAGAGCACAGGGTTGCCTTTAGGGGACGAGAAAATATTTCCAAGTGCAGAGAAAATATTTTGTAGCTCCATCAAGCCAGTATTCAACCATACATGCAGTAACTGGCTTTGTGACTGCAGTTTACTGAGAGTTAAACTCAAAACCTCTGCAATAACAGAATTGCCATCACACAAGCCAGGGAAGCAAACCTATTATTGTCCAGAATTATTATTATATTATTAACCAGAACAACTTAAGGCAAGGGTAAGAAGCTATATGAGTAACTCCATGACTTATGCCCAGCTCCACTGCTGCTCACCAGCTCAACTAGGCGTACAACCAAACATATCATTGCTATTCAAAGTAATGAGAAACAGCTTAACCTCTAACCTGAAGTCAGATTTGAGGACATCTGCTCAAACAGAAAGACAATTAAAACCAACACTAGCACATAGGCAAGTCCATGACATCAACAGACTCTAGAGGATTTTTCTGAGTCAGTTGTCTTGATGCAACGTGGTATGTAGTGCTATGACTTGTACCTGTAAAAATGTTAAAAATGTACAAGTTTACAGAACGTATGAGGAACCAAACTGGAGTCTTTTCTGCAGTCTTGCCTTTTCTCTCACAAATCATTGCATTTTAAGGTGTTTAGTCATCTCCCTAAATTCAGCTGCAAATTCAGCTCCTTAACTAAGCGCTGGGAAGTTCTCCCTCCGCACCACACAGCCAAAAGGAGAGACCTTCTGAAAAGAAAACCAGGACGTAAGCAGGTATTCCCATTATAAGGACTACTCCAGACAGTAAAATGATCAATTAATATTTTCACATGCTCTGCACACGATGCCACCAACTCACAAAGAACACTTGTGACCTCCCATCAACAAAAGCTCTCAAGCATTGTTATTCATCCAGATTAAGCATGCATCTAAGTGCACGAATAAATCCAGCCAACCCTATGATAATTTAAGCATATGCCTCAAATGAAATACAAGATTGAATATTTTTTGGGGCTCAGGGCAGACTTTAAAATCCTTTCATTACATACTTTTCAGTGTGAGACAGAAGTGCAACGCTGAAGCAAAGGAGTAGACTGAAAGAGAACCAGGCTACAAATCACTATTTATTTTATTGTCAGTGTCTTATCTTTAAACCAGTCTTGCAGGGAAAGAACAGTGGGGAAGAGGCTCAAAAATTGTTTCAAAGACACTACTGCGCTGGCTGTCTGCTAGTAGATTAATCATTTAGTGTCCACTTAGCAGTAACAGTAATTGTTTTGGAAGACATTCATATTGCAAAATTGTAAGAGTGAGTCAAGTTGAATCTAACCCTTCTTCATTTTACATTTGCTTTAGACATGTTCTCTCCAGTCCAGAAAGAACCAACTTCAACAAAAAAACCCGTCATGTAGATTAAAGTTTATTGATTACCCAGACAACAATTCCAGCCCAGCAATTTGAGATCTCTCCAAAGGGAAAGAAAGAGATGGTATTTACAGAAACTGCTTCTAATGAGAAAATCTTAAGGCAAGGAAGGCGAACCTGAGAGCGATGAGTATCAATTTTTATAGATTATAAACAACTGTTTGCTCTTTTGCTTTTATAATTGCTTTTCCCTTTATAACGACAGGCCCTATGCTCTACCTTCCTCCAGAAACACCCATTGCTAGGCTAGGGTGGCCAAAGCTGGGTTATATCGCAGTAACTGTGGGCAAAGCATGTTAAGCCTTGCTTAAACTTACTTTGCCAGGGACAGCCTTAACTTTAGCAGTCTAAGAAAAACCCTGCAACAACCAGTTTCATCGAGGGACTCTCCCTTTTCCCCCAGTGATTGGAACAGCACAGTTTTGCACAGAGCTCCATGATAAAGGAGTATTTTATTTCTAAAACAAATCCCAGTGTCCCAAGCAGGTAAGTTCACTTCAGAGAGGGCACTGAGCCCGAGGAAATCACTTTTCTTAAAAAAAAAAAAGCAGCTGTTTCTCCCAAGTCCTCCTGACAAGCCAATCTTGCTGAAGGTGATCATGGGGAAGTCCTCCTTGTTGGCTAAGGACCTGAGCCAGCAGGACTTCAGGAACCAACAGGGGTGGCTGCTTCTTCGTGGAGCTTCACATGTTTTTCTGCAGAGAGAAGAAACTCACCCCTGCAAGTCTAATCCTCATTACGCTCTCTGTGTTATAGCTGGGGGATGCCAAGAGTGTTGAAGCTCCAACACTTGGGGTAAGCAAGGAAACCTGACCACGTGGCTATTGGAAAGTCTAACAGCCCTTGGCTCTGCAGGTACTGGATTTGCCTTTGTCAGATATGAAGTACCTGCAGTTCCTCCATTGTGAGAGAAAAGGAGTTAAAAAAAAAAAACAAACGAGCAGAAAGCAACTATGGTTTAAAGAATCCTCTCAACTGAGCTACAGCTGAGCTTGCACGCAAACAGATTTGGGTTTCACAGACAAGCAGCAACGATAGGAGAGGAATTAAGTAAACAGCCATTTGCCAAATATAACTTTCTAAAACAGTTTGTCAGAAAATGGCAACTTTGGTGGAGTGAAGCAATAGGATGGAACAGACATTCTCACAGCATCACATTTTATTTAGGGAAGACAAATAAGAAAAATAAATACATCTTGCAGATGGCCTGTCTCCAAGTGGCCCCGATAAAAGCCTCTGTGCCCTGACTCCGGGCCAGTCATTCCAATTCCAACTGCACAGCCTGCAGAAGCATTAGCAGTAATTAAGAAAAGCCAACCACAGTGATAAGCCAGACCTCTGTAAAAGAAATACATGCTGCGCTGATACAGATTTTTTTCTTTCTTTCACTTTTTGGTGGACTAACATGGTGTGCTCCTTATAAAGACAATTTCCAAGCGCTTCACAGTTGTTCCTCCACCCTTGACTCACTGAATCCCAGATGGGACCCTCGGCATCACCTGTCCCAGCAGGTCTCCAGGACAGCGCCAAGGACTTCATGTGCGGCCACCATGTAGGTATTGCTTTTCCAAATCACCACACAACTGTCCAAAGCGCAGCCCCTGGGAATTTGCTGCGATCTCACAAAAAGCATTAATTTGAGAACAACTGATCTAGTCCGATACCTCTTGACTCACAGAATTTCTCCAAGAATTTCTGCATCAAGCCACCACCTGTTTGGCCTACACCACAAATGTTTTCAGAAGATATGCAACCCTGACCTAAAAAGCCTCCAGAGGACAAAGAACCCACCACAGGCTGAAACAATTTGCTCCGAACAGTGATGTTCTTCACCCATTAAGCAGGCATACGGTGCACAGCTTTTTGGGGAGGGTTGGGATAGGGAAATTTGATTGTTTTGTGCCATCTCGCTCTTTGTACCATATATACTTCAGCGCTCACTTGTGCGGCTCACTGAAAGATTAGTTGGCTCGTTCAGGCAGGCAAGGGTAGACCCTTAAGACGGTTAAGTGATTTGGGGCAGGATGATCATCTGTCTCTGCCCTGTCCACAATTAACTGTTGCGTGGCCCTCGCCCGTGCTAGGGCTGAGCTCTCCTGGGGGAGCAAGCTGAGCTCCTTCCAGCATGACCGGGAGCATCCCTCCTCCCTCAGCTTCCAGGAGTTTAAAGAAAGTTGACACAAAGGGAGCTGATCTCATCGATTCTCCTGGATCCCACTTATTCCACCTAAAGCTCAGTGTTTCAAACAGAAGGGAAATTAAGCAACAGAGCCTTGTGGTAAGCTAATAAACCGTGTCATATATCTACACTCAGATGGTTGTAAAGAGCATGACAAACTTAAAACAGCCTGCAAACTTCTAAAAGTAAATGGTTCTTGGTGTTACAAAAGGTCAGCCATCTGTTCAAATGTTCATGTCATAGTTAATTTAACCGTTCTTTTTCCACTCTCCTCTCCTGACTCAAGCATACTTCCCAGGAAGAAGAAAACCTTGCTAAGTCACCGCAGTTAAGACAGCTCTCCTTGTCCACAAAGAACTGCTCACAGAAAACACGTTTATGGTTAGGACAGACTATGGAAGCAAAGAAAAAAAGTGGTGGAAAGAAGCAGTGTTACCCAGGTCTCACAGGACAGCCAAAACCTGCAGAGAGCCGGGACTGCAGGTGACATTTGGGAGAGAACTTATCAGGTTCTGACAGCTGCGCTCAACCTCCCCGACATGGCAGGAGACCTCCAGATCGTCCTTCCCAACCTCTGCTCGGTCTTGCAGGGCTCCTAGAAAAACTAGAGAGTATTACAACATCCAACTTTAAACTGTCATCTCATGACATGGAGGACTTCAAAGTGAAATATGACTGGTCGCAATGGATTTCACATACATTTCTAATGGAACTGTTTGCTTTAAAAGTAGTAATAATGAAAATTTAAAAAAAAAAAAAAAAATCAATCTGGAGTTACTCAGCAAGCAAGGCCAGCCCCAGGCTGAAATTGGGCTTCTAGGGAGAGAAGTGGGCTCTGAGCTGTGTATGATACGAAGAGAGAGATGAAACAAAACAACCAAAATCTGCTGTCCTGCATCCTTTCACAGTCAGGGTTATTCTGTCCTCTCCTCTATTGCTTGTAATAAAAGGAGGGGAAAAAAAAAAAAAAGGAAAGAAAAAAGATGATGAGTTCTGATCAAGCTGAAGAACGAGGGGGACGGAGACTGAGCCAAAACAAGTTATTTTCAGGAAGAAACTAAGCCTGGGTAAAGTCAAAGTTACAAAAGATGTGAAAGTGGGCGGCTGAGAATGGGTTGGGCTTCTGCAACCGCCAAACACTCTTGAAATGCCTCTTCAAGGAACTGGCCAACGCACTTCAGATCATGGGTAGCGCCTGTCCATCAGGACCTCGCTGGCATGAAGGAAAAGGCAATACATGCGTCTTTACACCTCCAGCTTTAGGCTGGGAATGATGGCTTCAAGGGAGACAAGGCAACACACTGCTTTATTGTGTATCATTTTAAACCAGCAGGAGTTGGAGCAGGTTTTGATGGAGATACTTGGATAAAATTCTGTGTAACGGACACATTGTCCAGAACTACCTACTGGATTAAACACAGCTGAGTTTGGATGGAGAACAGTGCCCCCATACTCACTTGGAAACCCATCTAGGAACAAGTGTGAATCCTTGGTATCACAGGTGGCTTAATTCAGGGGAATAACTATGAATGAATTATCTGGAAATGTTGCCATTCATTTTCTAACACCTCCAGCTTAAAACCTAGCAAACACTTAGCAGCCTGACCTTTGGGATGAATGTAAAAGCAGCGCTACAGCACCAAAACAAAATATTTTCCTGTTTTTTTAAAGTCAATAGTACCTGTATTATTTGAAGAATGGTAGCCTAAGGGAATCTGCTTCACTGCAAAACTGTTTAGGCAGCTGCCATTAGTTTAAAAGCCCATTTTTTTTAATGACTGCAGTTTCACATTCTCCCAGTGCCATGCATCATAACTGTCATCCCTAAACCTTAGATTTATGAAAGCATCCAGCAGCATCATTGTACTCTGGGGTCTGCTGACATTCCCATTATTAAACCACTTCTTGCAGGTTTTGACTTGCATTTAGGCATAATAAACCCTGGATTCTGCCTGGGTGCTGTCACAGAGGTGGATGCTGTTCTGCTCCCCCAGGGTGCCTGGAACTCCAGGCAGAGTCGTCGTCACCCCTGACCGGGGCATCTCGCAGAGCACGGGAGGCTGAAGGGAAAAGGATGCTTGAGATGTAATGTGAAATAAAATCAAACTTTTATATTTGGTTAGCTAGAAATAGACAGAACGACTCCCTTGCCATCACAGGAAGGGATGGAGAGCATGGTAAAGGCCCACCATCCTACCAGGTTACACTTTATCCAGGGTGCAAAGAAAGCATGCGGCTGGAGGGGAATGCAACCGCAGAGCTGGTAGATGTCTGGAAACAACCAGAGAACCAGCTAGCCTGGAAAACTGAACCCCTTTCCTTAGAGACCCATCCTACGATCCGTAAAAGCACACTGATTCAAGAGGACAATCTGAAGTCATTTCCCAGGTACTCTACAAAATTCAACATTTAGTGCCTTTCTGCTTTGAAACGTCTTTTGTACATGCTATCATCTCCCAATCCTCAATTCACTCGCCATTTTTCAGGTAAATTCATCTCCCATTACCTTTATAGTGGTGAACGGGGACCATTCAATCATCTTACCTGACTATTCAAGTGAGGAGCAGAGTTTGTCAAATACATTTGGTCTAACTTAAAACAAAAAACCCAACCAAAACCAAAACCCAAGCAAAACAAAAGGAAACAGCTCTTTTTTTTCAGATTCAAAACACTTAGGAAGCGGATGAAAACTCGGGGAAGGTACTCCTACTATATTCTGAAACCAATTTGCTCAAGGTTTTGAATCCTGAAGTTTCTATTTTCGTACTCTTTTATTAACATATCTATCGTGCTCCTTGTTACAGCATTAAAATTTCTCATCGTCATTTGGAGAAAAGGTATTTTAACCTAGAAAAAGACTTAAAACCAAACTGCCTTAATGATTCCAATATACTATTGGATAATTAGATAATTATCTATCAGCACTAGATAATTAACTATTCTGACATATAGGTAGTAATGGTACATAACAAACAATGAAACATGATATACACCCTTAATGATACATGCCTTAATACTGACGTGCCACGAAATAATCTATTGATGGTAAATTCCTAAAATGAAATTTCTCCCACAAATTACAAAAATTAACTTTTTTCCTAAATGATTTTTTTCTGGTATTTTATTGAAGAAAATGTCAAATTATATTGCCCCTGAAATTCAATGAAGACCAATTTTTTTTTTCTGAAATGAAAATTCTGTATTTCAATCCACTTCAGTTTTACTGTAGCAGATGCACTGCATTTTGCAACCACACTCCATTTGCTGATTAAATCAAATTTGAGACAATTAATTCTCAGGCTTTAGGGTGTAAGACAGCCATCCAGTGAGCACCTAGCAAAGAAAAACTCTCCCACCCCTCCTGCACCAAAACAGAGATATCGGCTGGGATCTACAGCCCAGTCCTCTTCCAGCTCCCCAATCCTGTCTACATGAGAAGAGAGGAGGAGAAGAGAGGAGGAGAAGAGAGGAGGAGAAGAGAGGAGGAGAAGAGAGGAGGAGAAGAGAGGAGGAGAAGAGAGGAGGAGAAGAGAGGAGGAGAAGAGAGGAGGAGAAGAGAGTTCAGCTGGAAGGGACCTGCAGCGATCATCTAGTCCAACTGCAGATCCTGATGCCTCATCCCAGAAAACAGCAAGAAGGGTCTGATGGCCACATCTGCTTCCCCCAGCGATGCAGGGCGGCTCTCTGGAAGGGAGCAATCTGGATTTTGATTGCTAAGAGACAAGATTTTCTGGTAACCGAAGGGCAGTATTTATAAATACCAAATGCTTAGGGAGAAGGAAACAAAACTGTCTGGCTTAGCTCAGACCCTCTTTGCTCACACAAAAATCAGCTTGCATCCCACCAACCCCACCAATGCTCCACTGGAACTTCACCAGAACGCTGTGCAGGAGGAGAGAAATGCCTGGACTTGACAGCTGATGTAGATGCAACACTTGGTGGTGTCAGAGGGAAAAAGAACCCAAAAAAACTCCAAACCAACCCCCCCAAACCAAACCATTAACAAAGAATGGAGCTCAAGCCCATGGCTGCAGCAGGAATGCAGCAATGAGGCTGCAGCAAAATGCTCATCAGACCTGTAAGTCTGTGTGTGGTTAGCTAGTTAAATGGTTAACTTTGCTACCGAAATACTTAAATACAGCTAAAATACATGTTAAGCACAAAAAGGGGTACAATGAACAGGGGATACTGTTCTTTTTAAAGAGACAAACACATTAGATAGGTCAAAACTGTCTAAGTAAGTTGGGGTTTTCAACCTTCACTTCAAAAAAACCTTTTCATTAACATTCAGAAAATTTTGCCTTCCTTGAAGCTTGGCTATTCTGAAACCCAGCGTGCATCCCATGTCAAAATTATTCACATATTTTATTACGGCAAAATTGACAATTTATGTTCCTCTACCCTAAATGGCATAATGGAGATCAGACTTCACCAGCTGATTCCCATACCCAGCTCAACAGCTCGTGGTCAGCGGGGAACGGGACTGAAACCCTTTGCAAGAAGCCAGTTGCGGTGCTGCACTAGCAAACCTACAGCATCTTCTCACCACTTCCAATGGATGTGCTGTGCTGCCCACGCCGAACTGTGAAGCATCCAGTCACTACCACTGGCTTTTTTCTGTGTAAGGTAGAAATCGAATAGTTATTGAAAGTTATTCTGCATTCCTGATAACTAAAGAGAAAGCTGTAAAAAAACCCATTGTTGAACGTCTACTTCATTTCAAACGAAGGCTTGAAGGGGATGGAAACACTCACTCACATTTTTTTGCGTGCTGAGGCACCGTGTGTCTCCACATGTGTTCATACTCGCACAACTGGGGATCATGCTTGAGACAGCCACGGCTGCTCATGGTAGCATTCCCACCAGGACCCTGGTGCCTTTGGGTGCCATGAGCCAATTAGAGCAGTTAAGCAGCTCACCAGCCAGGCTGCCGTGGGATGCAGAGCCCAGGAGGATGCCCACAGGCATGTGCATGCTGCTGGGGCACGTGGAGCAGCTCCACCACCGCTCCCCTTCTGTCAACCATCACCTCTTCTTCCAAATGCCGACAAAGGCCAGAAAGATGCCCAGAAACTCCCCAAAAGAGACAGTGCTGCATCCCCTGCTCTGAAGCAGCCCCCCGTCCCAGCAAATCCTGCAGGTGGGAAGTTTGGGGGTGTGCTGCCCACCCGTGGGTGATGTCCTTCCTACTATGCTCCCCAGAAAGGGGGCTGCATCCAAACCACCTATGGGAAATGATCCCTGACCATGCTTTTTTTTCCTCCCCCTCTGGAAACACAACAGCTGGCGGTCCGTCCAACCCGCAGGCATCCAGCCGGACAGACATGCTGTCCATAGATAGTTCTGACTGCACCCCTCAGCAGACCTCAACCCCAGGACGTACGTTTATTTTTGCTTTTTTATCAGGGCACCAAGCTGCTGCAGGGTGATAAGCAGGAGAGGAGCAAGGAAAGGATCCACACCAAATTACCGCAGTTGTTTTTAATTAAGAGGGGCAGGGCCTGATCTAAAAGCCAGCAAGGTGGAGGGACCCGAGTGCTGGTATGATGTCCACAGGAGGTCTCATTTGCTTAAATTAGATGACCCCACAAGGGCTCAGATTGATGAAATCCACTTCATCCCCTCGGTGGCTACCCAAGTAACTCCACTGAGCATCCCCAAACCAGCTCGCCCTCTTACACCAAAGCCCCTGCTTACACCAAAGCTTCTCCCAGCAAGTACCAGGTCCCTGATCATAAGCCAAGGCACCCTCTTATTTTATTCCAAGCCTGGCCAACATGATGGAGATCACATGAAAATTAAAAATTTAACGACTCACTGTAGAGGAAAGGGGGGGAAAAAAAAAAGTGTTGAGCTCATGACTAATCTGCAGCTCTTGCTATGGACAGGATTTGTACAGCCATGTTGATTTTTTATAAAAATAGTAAATCGTATTACCCCCATGCTGCAAGACCAAAGATTCACAATGATACCTTAATACAGCTTAAATAAAAATAGCACTACCTGAGTCAATCTGAGGATGATAATGCTTTGTAATCCCACACTATTAGAGGATGAACAGTTGTATAGCAGTGAATCAACATGAGATACTTGCATTAGGAGACGCTCCTTTTTCATGCTATATAGCAACATCTACACAAAATGTAGAAGGCAGGTGGCGTTTGTAGGAGGCACAGTACACGACGGGGAAAACAGCGCTATTATAGAATAATCCAAACCCAGCACCCTGCTATCTTCCAGCTTGGAAATCTTAGCTAATAACTCACATTTTTATTTTCCCCATCACAGTAAAGAATTGATGAAAAAGTTTGAGTTTTAGGAGTTCTCGAAAAAGTGGGCAATCCCGAAGCCTGTGTGCAACCAGGCAGAAGATTAATTCATAAAAACAAACATGGATGAATAGCAGCGTTGCACATTCATTCTGGGTTTTTTCTTAATATCCTTGAATGAGCAAACAACATATATGGAAAGCAAACGCACAACACAACATAGAAATGCCTCATCAGTGAAAATAATTAAACCTTTTTATATTAAAAATATAGACAACAGACTCAAATACCAATTTTTAAAGGTGGTAGGGAGGGAAAAAGCATGCTTTGATTAGTGACACATTAAACCATAATAAATTCTTCTTAATTACTTCGTTACGTAAGCCACTTACACGAGGTACTTCATTTGCTATTGTGCTCCCCATTTGTTCTTTTTTAAGACACATTTTCCAATTAATTGCACCTTTTTTTTTCCCCCCACTGCGGTATAGTCGTATGTATGGCAGACATCTGGCCCGCGCAGCTTCCTCCGGAGGGTTTCAGCAGACTGTGGGGAAAGGTAACAGGAAAAGGTAACAACGGTGAAAAGTCTCCCTTTCCCCAACAGGATTTGAATCCTTAGACCAGGGAGTTTTCCAAGGCTGTAGCTCAGAGGATGCGCAGGGAAAGGGGAAAACAGCCTCAAACTCCCCCTTGTCTTGCCTGCTCCCTCCTCCTCCTCCACTCCAGTGCTCAGCCTGGCTCTGCTGCTGGTTTTCCCTCCCCGCAGAGCCCAGATGCTCAGAGGAAGGGTGACCCTGCGGGACCCTGGAGATGGGGACACGGGTGGGCTGTGGGGAAGACCGGGAGATGCTGGCAGGGACAGCAGAGGAGGAGCTGTGTCGGTAGGCACTGGGGCTCAGGGATGAGGACATCCCAGTGAGGGGGGATGTCCTAGCGATGGAGAAGGTCCCAGAGCCAGGCCATGGGGAGGTGCCCACGGCCCCACTCTATGCACAGGAGTATTTCCAAAAACACCCCAGCACCAACGGCAACAGCATCCACTGATTTCAATGCCAAGCCACAGGTGGTCCTGAGGTATCTCCAGGAGCCCAACCCTCCAGTACTCCGTGTGACCTCCCATTCAGGGGGAGCCACCTTCCCTCGAAAACAAAGGTCGCACAGGTTTCAGCTCAGCGTGCAGTTTAAAAGTAAAATGTTTCTCAAAGCCAGTTTGGTAGGGCAGATCTGCCAGTCTTTGGCTGCAAAAAGATTCACTTCAAAACTCAAGTCCTGGATGTTGAAGCGATGCACGCCAGCACTGGACTGGAGGATTGAGAAGCCCCATTTCAGCTGCAGAGCCCCATGTCCATGCAAGCAACAGGCAGTCTCCGCTGTTTTTCATGCCATTTCATGCCCTATCCCCTGCCTCCCTTGGCTGTGGGGCACGGCTGCTGGTGCGCTCCCCCGAAACAGCACAGAGACTACGGTGATGCCACTGCTGCAGCCCCACCGCATCACACCTGGGACCGAGATGGCCCTCACGCCCACATCACACCTCCAACCCCCGGGCACAAGCGCCCCAGCAGCACCCTGAAACACGCCGAGGCATGAGAGACCCCCAGCACGGGTGCCAATTCGGCCGTCCTGCCCAGGGCGGCCCCAACACAGGTGCATCTCCCATCCTGTGTCTGGCTCCCCAGTCTCCGCTGCTCAGAGCTGCTTATGAGCTTACAGGCAGAAACACAGGTAAGCAGCTTGCCCCGTCAGAGCCCGCAGTACCCCATCAGGAGAGCACCCAAGTGCCTGTTCCCCCCTTCCCCAGCTGACACCCTCACCTCTAGGTGTGCTCAGCTGGTGTAAAATTTGAGCTACTTTCAGGCACTTTCATGTATTTTTTGTTTTCATTATGCTATACTTTTCTCTGAAGCCACCCATGCGCCACTGGCCACACATTACATTTTGCAAAATGCCCAGCTGGCTCAGCACTGGTCTGCCTTCAAGTCAGTCTCTTACTATATGCTAAATATGAACTGAGACAGCCAGACCACCGTAAGGCTCCATACAGAAACTGTCACACCCTGGAGATGTACCTTCATACTGGTACGGATCATCTAAATTCCCAAATTGGAATAAAGAACACACCTGAATTTGAAAAGGCAAGGAGGAATATCAAACATTAAAGCAGCAAAAATGTGATGTATAAACACTTGACACCTCTAAACTCTGTTGCCAAAAGTGCATCAGGAGCCCAGTTTTCCCCAACAGACCACAGGACCTTCATGCTTTTGAAAGCACTGCCCAAAGGGACTACCTAGGAGAAAGAAACATTAACTCTGGCAAGCACAGTCTGGAGTACTAACAAGTTTTTTTTACTGATAACCTATTCAGGTGTTACCTGAAACAACAAGAAAAGAAAATCCAATTGTAAGTACAATTTAAACTGGCAGTTTAAAATTGCCTGGCCTTTACACACACGGTATTACAGTCACCAACCCCATACTCCCCTCTGCCCTCAGGAAAAGAGAGCTTGATTCATCTTTCAACATCTCAGAAAGATCAACTGATGATTCAGGTCCCAATATAGCAATTATCAGTACGAACAGTGTGCAGGTTTATAATACAGATCCAATCGTAGCTGCAGGGCTGGGGGAGAGGAGAGGTTCATAAGCTGTTACTCACAAGAGCATTTTGGCAAAAGGCACACAGGATTCATAATTCGGCCTTATAAGACGCATTGTTTATGGACGTAAGCCTTAGTGAGAAGAACTGTCTGGGGTTAAATTAGCTCCCCTTATACAGAAAACGTGGATAACACAGTTTATTAAAGTAGGGGATGTTTTCATCGACACAAGATGTAATTGGTGACAAATACATTCAAGTGGCATTAAATAAGACCCTTATAAATGTTAAATAAACATTTTCTGGCCAAAATGAAAACATATTTAAGGTGGACACAAGCACAGTACAACACACCAAACCCCAGCAACCTCCCCTGCCCCCACAAGAAACAAGTGCAGATGGCTACATTTCAGCTGTACGGACACTTCAAATCAACCTGGGACCATCTGTATCAAAAGGAACCTTATCTATGGAAAATACATTGATTTGGAAGATGGAGAAGTCCATTACAGGTTTGGGACATTCAACTGTAGTTCATCAGTCAGTCTGAACACACAAGAGCTTCAATAGCTTGTAACCTGTGCACTAGGGAAATGCAACTAAAGAATAAACTTCCTGAGCAATTAACGGGTAATGATATAATTTGGTTAATCTCATTGGAAAGAAATCTAGAATTGAAAGAGGAAACAGGGAAACAACGAAAACAAACAGCAAAGGGTGCTACAGAGCAGAGTCCCGGCTGGCATTTGCCAGAAGAGATCGGCTCCACCAGAGGAAAAGAAATTGCACTGATTTACATCAGCGTAAGAAGTGGCTCTCCGGCTGCAACGCCACAACATTGGCATTTCTTAGCAATCTCACTCTCCTGCAGCTCTTTACTGATTTAATGTTTCACTTACTTACAAAGAAGGACTTAATGAAGTGCATACAAATGAAATACATGGAAGTCTTGTGTGCAGGCAGGACAAAAATCAGTCACATGCAGCAGAGATTAGCACGAGTTACGCAGGTCATTTAACCCTCTGGACGTTGCATTCCTTTAGATTAACACAGACGGTCAGAACAGAAGGAAAAAAAAAACCCTGTTGCTCTCTGACACAGAAAACACTTTGCCCCACTAGACACTGCAGGCTTTTAGTAAAAAATACAGCGTAATTTGTACAGATTTTCCCTAAAGTCAAATACTTTTAAAAATATAACATTTACTTCACTAATCAAGTCTCAGAAAATTCATTCTGGTGCAAAGGTGTTGTGGTTTAACAAAAGGTAAAGTTTAACATTTTGATGCCAAACCCCTCCTCAAAAATTAGCTCTAAAATTAAAGCATGCCACAAGCTCAACAAATGCAAATTTCTGCACCCAGTGGAGAACAGAAACCAATACTTGTATTTTCTATTACTAATTTAATTTTTCTATTACTCATTTAAAGAGTGCCTTGAAAGGAGCAGGCTCTGGAAAGTACTCACCACCTATCTTGGAACCTCTTCAGAGAAAGTCCACAGGGCTCGAATGCCTGGAGGAGAAGACACAAACCAAACATGCTTTACATTACAGCTTTCTTTTAAGTGACAACCTTCCCACTTTTTGGCCTCCCCTATAAAAACCAATTTTCCCAGCTGAAAAAGAAATCAGAATTAGTCTAAACATGCAAAAACTCTGCTCCAGTTCTTACCCTACACTGAGAAACCACTTTGTTGCCTGCATTTGCATTTTATTATGTGTCCTGAAATAGAAAACAGCTCCCATGTTGAAAAATGCACAGATTTCTCTCAAATTCGGACAGCAAATTCTTCTGGCATTCATAATCCTGAAACCACCCTACATACTTTAAACCTTTTTTGTAAAACTCATCTTTCACAATAAGCAAGTATCAAGTTCAGATTCAGAAGGTTTTCTTGGCTTATACCTCAAAATATTACTACACCAAGATCTAAAAAAAGGAGAAAAAGAAATAAAATATGAGGGAGCCAGTTTCAAGTTTTCTGGAGCCATTAGGCATTGCTCTGAAAGGTTAGAAATCACTTCTTTTTCCATTGAGCATGCTTCTCAAGAAAGCAGAGTATAATAATTTGCATCCCTTCAGCATCTGCCAGCTGTGAATCCTGAGGGTTCATCAGCACTTAAGGAGTCACAGATGAGAGCACCAGGAGCGAGCTCACCTGCTCCTGCTATTCCTAATCTCTCAAAGTCTGTGGATTAGAAAATTGAAAACAAGTGACTTGCTCCAATTCCCACCCTCCCACAGAGCCTTCCATGATTTCCCCCACCACCAAGGCCAGGCACAGCTGGGAAGCATTCATCTCCTCCAGCCCAGCGTCTCCAGCCCCACCACACCAACTTCTTTCCTGCCAGACCCTTGTCTGACCCAGTAACCCCACAACTTCTGCAAACAAAATCCCACCAGGTTTGGGACCCTACTCCCAGGTGCCTCCAGCCCACCCCTAACACACACATTTGGTCTGCCCAATGCAAAACCCCAGCCACAGAGATCCCAGACATTACCAAAGCCTTCCAACAGTGTCCATCAACACTCCACCATCCCTACAAGTAGGAGTTTCTTCCTTTCGTGACACCATTCAAACTAGTTACCGCTTGCCCTAACCCCCCCCGACATGGGACAGGGGTTTCATATTTCTCCCCTCGCAGCAGTCTTCTAGACACTGCAAACCTGTTGTGCCAATCCTTCGCCTTCGCTCCAGACCAAACACCCCACTCCTTCCCATCTTTCCTCTTGGGTCCTGTTCTTCAGATCTCGGCTGGCCTCTCTCATTTCCTCCATGTCTTCCCCCAAATGCAGTGCCCCACACTGGCTCCAGTACTCCAGCGATGCCAAAGCACCAGCAGATGCAACACAGGACACAGCAAGTCCATCCTCCTGTTTATGGAAGACTGTCTGCTGCTCTTGGGGTAGGATGATGCTGGCAAAGCGGTGTGTGATCCACCACAATCCCAAGACGTTTTTCAGCGGAGCCCCTCCAACCATTCCTGGGTAGTCTGTACAGCCAACTCATTCACCAGGGATAACTCCAAGCCCACGTTAACGCCTTTGGGTGTGAATGATGGACCCTCCAAGTTAATTTTCTGGTTTTGTCCAAAGCTATTTGAAAATCTGATCCCTCCTCCCAAGTGCTTGTAATCTCCCCTAGTTTGGTGCTACCTGTTGAGTCTGAACCAGTATTTTATCAAATGCATCAATTACAATGACTCAAGCCACAGGGTCCACCTCTGTAAATCCCCACCCAATACTTCTTCTGAGCTTGACAACATACTGGAGCTAAGCCTGGAGCATGGTTAGCACACCTACATTGCACTATCCATAAGGCAAAAGTTTCAGCAGAATTTCTTTTCCCTAGCTTCCTTCTGAGAATATCAAAACAGTGCCAAAAACCTAACTAGGATTGAAGTACATCATATCATCTGCTCTTCTTCTATCCACAAGACCTGTTACCCTGCTGTAGAAGGAAATTAGGATGTCTGACATGATTTGTTCCAGACTAATCCATGCTGACTGTTACTCATAAGCACCCAGAAGATGTCTAGGTGGGAAATAATTTATTAACTTCCAGAAAAATACTGAAATAAAAGTCAGACTGACTGTACTGCAATTCCATCTCCTCCTTCTTAAAAAAATTTAGCACTATATTTTTTACTTTTTCATTGTTATGGAAACCTCACAAATTCTCCACAGGTTTTCAGAAATAATCACCCAGAAGAAATTGAAAAGAACCGAAGTCAAGCAGCCATCTGAAATCCAGCTCCTTCTACAAATCATGAGAACAAGACAAGTGTCATGGAGCTGAGGTCACAGCATCCCGCCCTGCCATGGGGTCACCAGCCACCCCCTGCAGGTGCCCTCTCCTCTGATCACTGGTGGTGCTGTTTGACCGGCTTTTACTGAAGACCAACCTTGCCACATGCATCCTCCCAACATCTGGGGGGTTGTTTCAAACAAACCCTTCCCTAAGGCCCAGAGAAGCTGGAAGAAAAAATACAGAAAAAGAGAAAAACCCTTAAGTGAGTGCTCCCTAAATGATTCTTTTCCTATTTTATCCTGGTATCTTCCCTCGTCAGTGCAGATGTTAACTACATCAGTCTTCTGCTCACAGGAAGGAAGATCCAAGACTCCATGAAATTTTCTGTTACTCTTGAGATCCCCAGGCAGGCACTCACAAACGTTGCAACCTGGCAGCCACACAAGCATTTAAACAAGTCATTTTAGCTTCAACATCTTTTTAGGAAGAAAACTAAGTATCCTTGTTTTATACAGAGATGGATGTTCTCTCTCCAAGCTGCTAATCCAATGAAACCCAATGGAAAGGCAAGGTAAGGATTGACCCTGGTCAATGGCAAAATAGGAAACACAACCCAGAAGCTCTTCCGATTTCTATTCCGTGTTGCTAGTACAAAATAGTTGTGCCTTCCCCATTCAACAAACCTTACAGAATAGTGCAAGATTATTTGGCCATATTTATACGTTCAAAACAAATGGCATTTCCCAGTCCTTGGCTAGATTCTGGCATCCTAAAAGACTTTCAGAAAAAAAAAAAAGGCTACTTACATTCTTATAATGATACAAAACCTTTGCTCCAACCTGATGGAGTAGAGGGTAACTGGACAGCACACGTTAATTTCTATGTTAACAGCACATGAAGCATTTAAATCCACTGCCAATTAAAAGTAAGGTATAATTGAATTAACAGAAGTAACTTATGACAGAAATTCAATTACAAAGCAGAATTAAAGGTGGAGACGCCAGTAACTTTTGAAGGCTGGGCAGGAAGAGGCGAGTGCATCAATCTACTATTTTCACAGCTGCTAGCAAAAAGCTTAAGGAGGAGACTGCTCCAAAGAATCACGTGTAAAGATCCTCCTTATGAAATGAGCTTCATTGACAGACTGGAGAAACCAAGGTGACAAAGGGTTTTTTTTCAGACCCCGCTTTGACCTATCTGGCAGGGGTAAAACTCCCTCCCAATGGTCACGCATCACCCACACCTGCCTCCCCCGTGGGCACTGCAGCTCTGCCACGTCCTGCAGCGTCCTCGGACCTGCCTTAGTTTGCACCAAAACCATTGCAGACACCTTTATTTTTCTTTAGTCTTGTTTTCCAAAGTGATTTTAACCCCATTCTCTGCTGAGATTTCTGTTGTGTCAACAGAATAAACTGCTGCCCCTCCTTTCTCTGCCTTGGATATTGCTAGTGGCACCTCTCCCGTTACCATTTCACCTAAGCAATGTGCTTGCAACACCCTCATAAAAGTATTATAATCCAACCACTGCAATGGGAAACTGATGTACAGAGACCGTGCAGCCTCCCCAGGAACATCTCAGGAGGCATACGGTTAAGTCAGAGATTGCATGTTGCTCCCTCGAACCTCAAGCCATCAGCCAAGCCACAAGTGCATCAGCTCTGGTAGCAGACAGGAGATACACCCTATACCTGCTTCCAGGTCACCACGACCGTAACAACAGTGAATCTCAACTTGAACGTATCAAACTGGACATATGCACCAAGATGGTCACACAGCCCAAAAACTCTCGATTAAAGTTCCTGGCAGTCACCGTAGCGAAGCACCACTTCTCACAGAGAAGACTGTAACCAGGCGTCTGCCAGAGCGCGAAGGAAACACCAAGCACCGACAGAATCACAAAACTGCAACAGAGAGGAGTTCAAAACATTCCTCGGAGGCCGTGTTTGCTTATTTGGAGCACCTCCTGCACCTATTGACTGAACAGACTGAACACGCTCCCAGGCTACTTTGATTTCTCATGCTGTAAAGCAGCCTGCATTTTCAGAAGGCATCCAACTCCTGCCAGCTCTCTGCCTTCAGGCTTTCTGCCTCTGCAGTTTATTTGGGCAACTTTCCAACAAAAATTTTTGCAACCTGAAGCATGTTGCAGCATCACCGGTACCTACACCTGCTCATGAAGCCACCCTGACACTGCTTGGTGAATTTAACCTGTAACAGTGAGGTGAAATGCAAAGCCAGGTCCACCTCTCAGCAGAGAAGGCAGAACAAAGAACGGTGGATATTATAACATTAAAAAAAAAGAAACAAAACAGGGAGAGTGGGGCTGCTGGGTGCTGTGGGGATTGTGGTGTAATCTCTACCCTGGTAGAAGGTTGTTTTCCTTCGGTTTCCCTTGGCACTCAGGTCTACCAGCTAAGTCAACAAGTCCTGAGAGCACAACAAGATGTTTACCTGGGTGCTTAAACGTAAACTCTCCAAGTGAGTAAGAGACCTATGTCTCTGTCTGGAAGACTGCTTGTGACTTGTGCTCCTACCCAAGCAGGAACGTCACACCTTAGCTGTGAGTCGTCAGAGTTGGGCTCACAGGAGTCACAGAAATCCTATCAAACGAACGCATCTATCCCCTCGATTTTTACTGTGGGATTTTAGGAAACACTCCATGCTGCCCCACACATCTTCATTGCATGTCTGTCGTGCTGGAGCTCTCTTTACAACACAGAAACACTTAGAGTACAATCCAAAAAACTTGGACCTAAATTAGTAGAAGATTAGGTCTACAGTGAGTAACTGTTGTTCCACATCTCCAAAAACCCCACTCTGAGCATCCCCGAAGGTTTATTTATTGAACACAGCTGCAATGTAGTGGTTAAACCATTGACTGAAGAACAGCCTGAAGTGTGCGGTACAAAAATCTTATCTCTGGCTGATGCTATCGTAACACAGTTATCCCTGCCAGATTCAGGGGAACAGGGAAATCAACGGAAACTGAAACAAGCCCATGCAAAGGAGAAACCTGCACGCCAACAAGACCTATCATGAAACACATCATGGGCTACACCGCCACAGATCCATCTCGGTGAGCAGATGCAATTCCCCCGGCTTCGGAGGAGTTTTGCTCACTTCAACCCAAAGCTGCAGATTGCATTTCTGTGTTACGTGTCAGTTTTGGCTCCAGTCCCTCCTGCTAACAGACCCTCTCACAAGTTGTCTGATAACCTTTGGCCACTGAGGATGACCGTGCCATGATGCCCCGCTTCAGAGGGGTGAGGAAGCTATACAAATATCTCCGCTGCCCAATTTAATGAGTAATTAATATCTGCAGTCCTTAGGCCAGTTTTACACCAGCAAAGCTATTTGGCTTATTAAACACACCCCAAACTTGGGTTCCACAAAAGCAACTAAAAGGAAACCACAACAGGGTAAGGAAGCTTTACAAATTCAAGGATAAGCAAAGGCTTTTTCACTACAGCACTAGCACTGAGACTAGAATCCAAGTTGGGTAAGTTGATATTATCACAAAATTGATTGCCAAAGTAAGTTGTATAAGCTCACATACTGCACTAAATTCCCCCAGAAGCTGCATGCTTGTGAAAAAAGGAAAGGAAGGTATGGAAATTCAAAGACTCTGCTATGACTAAATGCATTATATTTTATTAAATCTAATTTAAAGTGTCAGAACAAGATGAATTATTTTCACTTAAATATTTTTCCCTTACTGAATTGCAGGGTTGGTTTTGTTGGTTTCTCCCCAAAAAGACTATAGACAAATGCCACAAACTGCCTGGTCTGACTTGCACACAAGTGATCGGCCTACAGTTAAAAAGGATACAGGCAGTTGGGGACAGAACAGTGCAGTTATTTACTCTATTTCTTCTTTTAAACTTTTTCCCAATACAATTAACTAAATTATGTCATTACACATTCATTGTCTAGGAAGTTTCTCTCTTCCCCTTTTTAGCCTCCTTTTCAAGTTGCATTTCCCTGCTTCACAGGATGCTCTAAACTAAATATTACATTCAAGTTACACAATAAAGATTTGGGAAGAATGGAGTGAATAAGGAAGGTCATGGGAAGGGAGGTATCTGCTAAAATAAGATTTGCTAAGCAGCTACGCAGGACGTAGTGTCAACTGCCTTTTATTAAAGGAGATTGCAAATTTGTATCAGCTAAGATACCAGGTGGAGGGACATAACAGAGCAGTAGTTGAAAGAGTTCAAAAACTTTCCAAGGACTGAATGAAGCCTGAATTTATTCAAAAATGAAATTACAATGATAAATGCTGTTATGGCACAGCCAAGATGCCTCATATAACCTTAACCCCCTCTGCATATTGAGGCTCTTTTACGCTACATAAAACCACACTCGAGCTACAGAATGTGCAGCTGTGTTTAAATTGAGTTTATCACAAACCAGTGCTCCTGGGCAGATCATTTATTCATTTTAAAAAATTTGTGCATTCTCATCTTTGTAATTATAAGGGGAAAACCACCTTGAAAGCAAAGCAAAAAACAGATGCACCGGTGTCTTGTTAACCTCCAGAGAGCTGGAAAAGCAACATTAAGAGCAAAACTTCCTGCACACATCAATCACGGCTTTAGAGGCTGTAAAATATCAACCTCAGGTGACAAAGATTTTTTCCAGGCCGATGGGTCTTCCTTGCTCTGCCAGGACAGGCTGCCACTTCCCCGCAGGCAGCCCTCCCGCAGCCCGCAGCTTACCTTGGCATGGGCTGTCCCAGCACAACCGGAGGACGTGGAGATGGGGTTCAGCCAGTAGCAGGGCTGTCTGAAACACAGCTGGGTGAACCCCTCCTCAGGAGCCATAGGGACACTTGGGTGACAGCACTGGAAGTCCCTTCTTCTTTGTACTTGGTGGGAGCCACAACCTGCATGAAACCAGGCACCTGGAGAAGACTGACGGGTGACCACCTTGAAGTCTACGCTTTGGGATCTGTCACTGCTGCTACTCCAGTTAGGGATTTTTCCCTCTCCTTCCACTGCTGACTGACATTAAGAAATGTTGTGGCCAAGCTTGGGTTTAAATGGAGGCCGATAATGGGAAGCAAGAGCCTGCCACCTCCATGGCTTGACGTGGACAGCAGGGTGAGCTGGGGGAGAGGAGACAAGCAGTGGCAAATGGGCACCCTGCAAACCCCACGTCATGCCGGCCATGGGCAACTGACCAGAGGCGCAGAACCTGGCACAGAGATGCCACAACCGCTGTCACAGACAGAGGTGGCAGCGGTGGCTGGCCCTGAGGAGCTCAGCCTGCAGCACCGCTCTGCCCCAGCACCCGCACATCTTCCCCGGGTCAGAGTCCACCCAAACAGCAGGCAAGAGACAGCAAGTTGTGCTTGCATGGAAAGTGGAAGGCACGATGCCATACCCCTCGTGATATTTAAAAGCCACTGACAGTTTCTCTGTCCATCTAATGACTATTACACCAGCAGGCACGCTCGTTACAAGCTCCTGAGCAGGCATTAATATTCAATAGCCAGTCCAGCCTTTCACATGCGTACAGCTCAAGAATATTAAAACTTCCCCCAAAACGTTTTTGCAGTGCTTTCCTGAAACTGAGTAAGCAATGCAGAGCATTTTTGTTAGAAACATGTCTCCCCACCAAGCGTAAAAAGCCAGCAGGGCCAGGTAATGAGGCATATGAGACCTCCAGCACCAGCCAGGGGCACCAAGCATCTGAAAACAAAGCTCAGCACCAAGAAGCAGCTAACTCAAAATCTGCCAATACAAATGGCACTAGCAAACACCTGGCTGTGAAGCTCCAGTCCCCAGGAGACGATGGCTAAGCCAACTGCCGAGGAAGAAGATCCTTGAACGTGTCCTGCAACCAGCCAGAGCTCCGGAAGCGGCAAGCAAGGGCATCTTCACTTCCAGATCATGCTTTCTGAATTACGCCCATAAAAACAAGCATTCAGTAAATTCACTTGTTTGTGGTGCTATCGGTTCATAACATCTTGCTTCACTTAAGGGACAGGAGTTCTGGAAAGCTGCAGCACACACCTTGCGAATGGCCTGCTGACAGTCCCCGTTGGGGGTGATAAAAGACACAGGCAAACACCAGATCTGAGAGAGGAGAAATCACAGTTGGTGCGACTGAACAGCTCAGATCTGGCAAAACCTGCGTGCAACAAGTCATTTTGTCAGAAGAGAGACTCCCTCCTGCAACGGGCACAGCAACTGCTTCAGTTCTCCGCTCTGGAGGATCCAGCAGTACCTCGGCAGCCGTCGGCGATGGGATTTTTCTTCTGCAGACTCCTCTCCTCCTCCCGGCCAAGGAGGGAGATGTTACTGGAGTCACAGATTCCTCCTCCTGCAACTGCAGGCTGCTTTGGAGGGTCCAGCCACAGCTGTTCACGATCTGAGGAGGATGAAGGCAGACTCTTTGCTCCTCCACAAAGTGCCACCAGGGTCAGGTTTCCCACAGGGACAAGCCTGGCTGGGCCAGTCTGCCTGCAGGTTCAGGGTTCAGGTTCTTCCTTAAGGAGATCGGAGAGGAGGACTAGAGGATGAATTAAAAAATGAAGGATGGTCTTCCCTCACTTTGCATATCTCCTGAGAAAAACACAGCTCTTAGTAACAGAGCTTTTGCACCAGTTTTAGGAATGAATGCCATTTTAAGAAGCATGACACGAGCAGAATAGAAAGTTGTGGCTGGAGTCTACAGAGCTCATTCTCATTTGCTTTCAGATCATTACCACAGCTCCAATTACCCTCAGCTGGAATGAAATCCAGATTCCATTTGGGAAAAAAAAAACCCATAAAAATCTTCAGATACATCTTCTGACAACCCCAGAAAAGCCCCTGACCGGCCCAGGCAGAGCTGCTGCTCCTGGGATGAGCCTGGCGCACAGGAGTGCAGCACCCCCAGGCTCACACTGTGGTCCCCAGGGGGACAGGCACGCATGCAGTGGCCAAACTCCTGTCCTGACAGCCTGAGAAGGGGTCACAGCCATCACTGAAAGTACAACACCCAGCAACCCCCCCCAGCCGATGAGTTACCAACGCTGCCTTCCCTTCAGCTCTGATGAAGGGGATATAGGGTTTTCAAGTGTCTTCTAACATATTTAACAGATGTTGCTTCTAGGCCCCTTCCTAAGCACCACAGAGTATGCTTGCTTTCTTTTGAACACACATTTCATAATTAAAGTCGGTGCTAATGGTTATGCATCCACAACGTCCTCCCTTGTAACTCCCAATCCCCTCTCACGTGCAAGCAGCTCTCATCAACCAGCTCCAAATTGTCCTCCAAAGGAATGTCTGCTTCTCCCCAGATAAGTTTGAAGAAAGACAAAGCAATGTCTTTGGAGAAACACCATTTACCTGCTAAAAAAAAAAGCTTCACTAAAGAGAAAAAGGGAAGGATGCCCCATAAATGCTAACTGGCTTTGACGGCGGCTATCTGCAGCACGACCAAAAGCAGCGAGCTTTCTCCCCTCGCACCACGGGAGAGCTGCCAAGAACAGAGCATCCTGCACACAATGCCCTTTAGAAAGAAAAGAAAAAAAAAAAAAGAAAAAAATCCTGCTACCTCCGAGCAAGGAAAAGCATCCCTTCTGCACAGACACACTAGCCTGTGCGGAGCAGAGGTGAATGAGAAGCATGGCAAGGAAGGCTTGCAGCGCCCACGCCCTGGCTCCTGGCCCCCCGAAGGCATTTCTTTTCCTCCCTCCTCCCACTGCCGCCACCCCCACCTATTCTAAAATGACTTTGCATGAGCCACGTGCCAACTTTCAAGCATCAGCAAGATGTATTTCCTTATCCCAAGCCCAAGTGATACCATCCATCACATGCTTGTATTTTCAAGAAATCACAAGAACTTGGTGTTTGCACACCAGAACATACACACACACGCTCCCTCTGCCCCCGGGCATTCATATGAAACGCTTCTTGCATTTCCACTGGTGGGAAGTACGTTCCCGATGCTGGCACGCTGCATGGTCGGGGAATCAAAAACAAACCCCTTTGCCACTCTGACCAGTCCACCGGTTAACTCATTACGATAAACCCATTGTCCAAAACAAAAACATAATCTAATTGCTAAACCAGCTGCCCAAGTTTAGCCATCGCTCTTGGCAAGCATGTCAGGATCTCAGTATGCCTCGTTTTCAGCAAGCACCTCTGCAGGTGCAAGCCATGCCTTCCACCCTTGAAGTCTCCAGGTGTCCCTGTCACCCAAATCCAGTGTTTTCCAACCCAAGTGGATATTTAAAGGGATACTATCAGCTCAGAACACCTCTCTGAATACATTAAGATTACAGCAACTGAAATACTAGCAAGTATCCTTTTTTTCCCCAGTTGCTAAACATGCATCTATCCAGCTGCACCCTTTCCCATTTAGGCAGCCTGATCTCCCTTGAAAAGAGAGGGCAGAAAAAGAAATAAGGCTAAAACATATTTGTAGAAGTCACCAAAAAACCTGACATAGGGTCTCAAAGGCTGATGCATGAACTGTATGTAACTATAGCTACGTCTACGTTTTGCTGCTGTTTTTTTTTTCTCCAGCAAGATTTCAAGTAGATTGTGTCGCTTGATACAGGCAGTTCGATCATCAGGAAACATGCAACATGCAAGAGAAGAGAAAAGCTGACCAGGCTGTAGCTGGAGTCTTTGCACAGAATGCTGCTGGAGTGGGTTTCCACAGTATCTCGACTAACACAGATCACCAGGGAGAATTCCTTAAACTACTTGGTGCTTTCTTTGACTTTAAAAAGGTACACACCTACAGGACAAGAAACACTGAAATAGTCAAAGTACCATTGCCATCTCTTCCACCCTGGTTATTCACAGGTATCTACAAACCTACTGCGCAAATTATAAGCAGCATTTCTTAATAATAATAAAGGCATATTTCATGCAGTGCAATCCAGAAGAACTGCAATATTTCTTAGATTATGAGATGGATCCACCCCCCCAGCTCCTGCCTTCTAATTCCAGTGCAATTAGTGCAGGAGAACGTATAATTCACCCCACAGTTGATCCTATGGGTTTCCCAGTCATTAAGCAACATAACACAGAAAGGTTACATTTCCAGGAGGTTCAGCTGAGGGATGTTCTCTCCGATCCATTGAAAGACTCAGGGAGGTAAGGTAAGGATCTCCTTCATGGAATATTTGCCCCCATGGTTTAAGGATTCACAACTACTTTGCTATCCGAGTGTGACAATAAGCAGAAGAAATATATCTGGGGAAGTCAAGAAATGCAGAAATCAATGGGTTAATTAGCAGGTTAGTAAAACACAACCGACCCATGAAAGCTTTTATACAGCAAAAGGCTGATGAAGTGAAGATAATTGTTTGCATTTGTTATACTCTCAGGACGGTAGAGGATTATTGGAACAACGGAAATTTCAGGCATTGATTTAAAACATTTTCTGCTCATTAAAGCTAAAACCCAACAATTTTGCAAGAGCAAATCCTTCCACAATCCATGGGTAGGATCCCACACAACACAGTAATACAGTCAACATGAGCTAGGATAAATCACCTCGTGCCAAAAGAAATTTAACTTCAGTACGAGTTAAGCCCCATGAAGATACTGAAGTTGGACACAAACTATTTTCTAATACAGACAACAAACAAAGAAACTGATCCCACATACAGACATTTTGGGAAGCATCCTAGGAACATGAGGAACTGCACATTTGAAGAAAAAAAAAAGTCTGTTTTTCTTTCATTCACTGGAAAACATATTGCATTTGTTACTAATCTGACCTAAAAGTCACGCTTCAAGGAAAGACCAGCAGTACTCTGGAAAAGTGCAAGATCCTCCTCCCATGAGTATCAGTGCATCTTGCATACGCAGACAGCACAACCTCATTCCTAATAGTCTCACATCACTAAAAGCAAGAAAAAAAACCCCAATAATACATAATTTTAATTCAGATTGCCCCCTTGGTCTACCAGCATTCCTGTCTCACTCATGTCAAACTAATCAACACTCAAAAGAATATTGTCTTGCTTGAAAAAAAAAAAAAAATCATGTTGCATGAGTATTTTTAGTTGCAACCATTTCTAATCACAGATCACATGCTTTTTTTTTTTTTGGCCTTTTTTTTTTCCCCAGAGTCATAATCCAAGTTTAATGTTGCTTAGGCTACAAGGTAACCTCTATCATCAGCTCCCAACAACTGGCCCATGTTATTGACATGCCCATGAGCCCGGGTGGCAGAACCAGGCACCACGGCGCCAGCTGCGACACACAGAGAGCAAAGCATTGCCTGCACCTACACAGCGACAGCCTCATTCCGTAACTCAAAAGGTTTGTCTACACTTACACACGTTACTGCCGGTGCAAGCATCCCGCTGTAAGAGCAAACCCCACTCCTGCAGCTGGCAGGACTCTTCTCACCATTGCAATTCCCTGAATGGACTACGCTGTGCCAACAAAAAGCACTTTTTTTGCCAGCACAGCTGACTCCTCAGCAGAGCTGCTGCCAGCGTTGCGACAGCCACTCTATAGCGGCACACGCTTTTTTTCCCTCCCAGTTTCCTACACTTCCACCTCTACACAGAGAAACCCTAATTTAAGGCAAGAAACAAAGAAAAGCAGAAAATAGGTGAAAGGAAGAGGCGACGTGTGCCCTGCTGGCTGGCCAGCATCTCCCCACCTAACCTAAGGGAAGATGTGGGCAGATTATCTGCCTTTTTCCCGAGCCTCACCACACTAGATGAAATCAAACAAATCAAGCTGGAAGATCCTTTCGCCTGAATCAAAGGGCTCCCGATCGAAGCACTTAAGAAGAGTCGAGGCACCGGGAGCAAGGTGGATATTCAGCACTGGAGCAGGCAGGTCCCTCCTCTGGCTCTGCTCCACAGCCACCATGGGAAGCACCCGATGATGCTGGTGGGACCCCACGCAGGACAGCGTTATCCTGTCAGTGGGCTGCTGCAATAGCCCCCTGGTCTTTGTTCAAGTTTCATCTTAGGCAAGAAGAGCTTTTGAACCCGAAACCACGACAAATGGCTCCTACTGGGAAAACTGTGGAATATTTTGGGGAGGGAGTAATTGATTCCTCCTTTCTTTCCCCCACAGAGAAAACCTGATCTCCCTACCCGATTTTCACTTGTGAGTGGGATTACAGGATAACGCTCAGTTCCAGTGCTCGCTTATAAGTATTCCTGTGAAAAAACCTCAGGATTTTTTATAAAGGTACAAATTACCCAGCTGTGAGCAGGAAACACAGACCTACTCAACACCCAGCTGTTTTTCTCAGCAAACCTTTCATTCCAGATGATGCATTACGCGACCTTTTCCCAAACCGAGCAGAAACTTATTTGCATGGAAACTCACTTGTAAGCACACTTGCCTTGTTTTATTCCCTATCTCTTGTGATTCTCAGTACTCCGGCAGCTATTGTGCGCCGGAGCCCTGTGCTCTAGCAGGTTCCCCGGCAGCCTGATGCGAACCAAGGCTGGCAGACGCCTTCGCTGCCATGACCTCCCTGGAGCAGGGTGTCCCCCCTTGCCCCGGGTTCAGGGGACCGGGGTGACCTCGGCCGCAGCCATCCGGCCTCCAGCACGGCCGCAGACATCTCCCAGGGGAGGAGGCAGCCAAAAAAGCCTACTCACCAGAGGCAAAAGCCAGCATTTTTTTGAGGCCGTTCGGGAAGGTGGCAAATAGGAAGTCCGGATCTGAAGGAGTTGACTCAAAGCACCCTGCAACATTCATGCGGCGGGAACTTCGCCGGGTAAACCATTAACCACCATAAAGCAGAGCTGCGTAACTCCCTTTATCATCAGGCAAGACTTGCACACCCCCCCAAATACACACACGCGGGCTGCATGTGTATATACGCAGACATATATATAACTACAGATATACATACATACACAGAGAGAGAGAGAAAGACATACAAATACGCACATATGTAATTTTTCCGAGGGCAGGGGAAAACGCTGGCACTCCCCCCTGCTCGGGGCGAGGCAGGCGCTGCCACCGCAGCCCCGCGGCGGCGGCGGCGGGGCCGAGGGGATCCGCTCCGCAGCCCCCGACGGCGAAGGGGGCGCCCGCCCCGCTCCGCGCCCCGCGGGGGTGTAAGAGATGCGCGGAGCGCCCCGCGCCCGCAGTCCTGCCGGGATCTTTCCAACCCTCGCTCCCCCAAAATACCCCCCAAAAGCCGGAAAGCCCCCCCTCACCCCAGCTCCGCTCTTCTACAGTCCCCGCGGCAGCGGAGAGCGGCGCGGCTCTCCCCCAGCCCCGCCGAAGTTGCCGCTCCGCGGGCGGCGGCGAGCGGCCGCCCGGGCGGCAGCGGGGCAGCCCCAGCCCCTTACCCGGCTGGCGGAGCGGGGTCCCGCGGCGGCCTGGAAGCGGCGGCGGCGGCGGCGGCGGCGGCTGCTGCTGCGCGGGGGGGCGGCGGCTTCCTGGGAGCTACAACTCCGCGGCGGCGCCCGGGCGAGCCGCGCGCCTGCGGAGCGGCGGCGAGCGGGGAGGAAAAGAGGAAATGAGCGGGAGGCGCATTGGAGGGAGGGGGAGGAAGGAGCCGTCGCCGAGGGACCGGCGAGAGCGAGCGACGGAGCTCAACTTCCCCGGCGGGGCAGCGGGCGCGCCGGGGGGGCGGAGCGCACCGCGCCGCTGCTCCGCGGCCGCCCCGCGGCGTGCGCGGCGCCGAGCCCCGCGCAGGGGCGGCCCGCCCGCCGCTGCCGCCGGCGCTCCCGCCGAGCCGGGCCACTTGGTATCGCCCTGCCCGCCTCCCCGGGCCGCCGCCGCCGGCGGGCAGGAAGTGCGGGGCCGGCGGGGCAGCGCGGAGAGGCGGCTCCGCGGGGCTGCGCGCCCGCGGGTGGGGGGGGCGCCCGCCCCGCCGGCGCTCGCTGCCGGCCTCACGGGCAACGCGGGCGTGGGCATGGGGACGGGGGTGGAAAAAAGTTTGGATTTTTCGGGTTTTTTTTCTTGTTTTTTTAACCCCAAAGCAAATAAGGAAACGATGGAGCAGGACCTCCGCGGCACCGGCTCATGCCAGGCGCTGCGCGCATCTCCAGCGCGGCTGGGGGTGGCAAGTTTTCGGTGCGCGGGGAGGACGCTGCCAGCAGCCGTGGCGGCTCTGGAGCGGCCGCTGGAAGCGAGCACAACAGCCTCACAACGCGCCCCACGCTCCCCTGCTGAGCAGGGCGATGCGGACGAGCCCCCGTGCCACCCAAAGTGCCCCCCTCCCATCCCAGCGGTGCCCCCCACCAAGGCTGATAGCGGTACAGGTGAATTTGGTGCAGGTAAATTTGGTACCGTCAGCTGAGCCTGCGGATGGGTGTAGTCCCATCCGGCCGGAGACAGGCGCTCGCGGTTCTGTGCGAGACGTGAACTTGCACAGCTTACCCGCGTACCCCATCACAAAATGGAGGGGATTTAGGGATTGATGCTAATCTGCTTCCCGAGGGAGGTAATTGGAAGCGTTGCTCAGCAATATGGCCTGCAGCACAGACAAAGAAATGAATCCTCCCGTTAGGATTTCCCCCCCCCCCCCCCCAGCTCCTGCCCAGCACATTTTCAAGTCAAAAATATATGGAGAGTTTAATGTAGTTGCCACTGTGCCTTATAGGTAGCTTTCACTCTGCCTCCCCTTAGAGGAGACTAAGTGAGCACATTCAGTGCAGTCACGAGATAGGAACTGAATAGAGCTGAAATCAAGGCCACACCAGGAAAAAGATACTTAAAGATTTTAGCGACAAACCTTGGGAGGCAAGGGGGGGGGCGGGAACAAACAGAAAAATACCACCGACACCAAAGCAGCAGTTTTTCAAAGCTTATCTCTGTACTAAGTCCAACAGATTTTTATAAGGACAGCGGAAAAAAGAAACCAACCCTTTCACGTGTACTCCAAAGCTTGAGTACATTGAAACTGAATACATTGATGCAAACAGATAAAACGTTACTCAATGATAACCATTTTCTCCAAGGCCTTTCACAAAGAGTTCAACCATTTTGCCAGCTTAAAAAAAAAAAAAAAAAAGTCAGCCCAAGGCAAAGAACAAGCTTGGAAACTAAAGAACCTGAGCAGTTAAAAACTAGAAGAAACTCGACCAGGAACATATAATGGAAAACTGTATGCAACCACCATCGCTGCCAACTTCACATACTTGAAGCTGGGTTCTCCTTGCAGGAGATGATTACGCGTGAGTAATCCCCTTGACTTCCCCGCAAACCCTTCCCTGCGCGAGCATTGCGCACGTAAGCATGGCGGCCGTGCCTCTCCGGCTGCTCTGCCAGGGAGGGCGGTGGCGTGGGCAATGACACCACCCTCTGCCCAGGAATAGGTGGCAACAGAACAAGTACCTACTTGAGGCCTCCTCCGAGATTTACAGCTCTTGGGGCTGACGTCTGGTGAGAGGAGGCAGTTATGGCACTCAATCCCACTTTCATTTTTAACGCGGTTGTCACCCGGTAGCCCCAACAGCAGCAGGTTTTCCTCTGCATGGGGCTGCCCTGCATCCTGCAGTGGACACGTCATGAGCTGGGACCTGCAGCCATTGCTGGAGGCTGCAGCGGTTCCTCACGAGGATGCCCTGGTTCGATGGGGCTTGGCAGCTGCGAGCGCCCTGCCCTCAGTTTGGGGTGATCCTCGGGTGGGTGTCCCTGTGCTGCACTGCAGCCCATTCAGCACAGCACTCAAATGTTTCTGTCAGGAGCTGCCTATGCTGGGAGACTCCAGGACATTTTATGGTCAGTGGATACTTACTTGAGAAGAACTCATGGCTGCTCCTCTCTTCAAGCCCTCTAGTATTCTGCATATTATCCCATGATAACTTGCATAAATACTGAAAATAATTCTGGATTCAACAATTATTGGGGAACACAACAAGAACCAAATGAGGTGTTACTATTATTTATACCCAACTTCTTTCTTCAAGAATTGCACCCTTCCGTCTGTGACTGGATACAAGATGGTGCAATCCAGATGACCAACGGAAGAAACACCGCCAAGATTTCAGATGATTTTGAGTCCTAATGCTTGATAACAAGCAATTTCTGAGTTACAGAAATCCCTTGGGAAACAAGGAAGGATGACCTTAGAAAGTCATCGGCTGCTCACAGACAATCTCAGACAAAAAGAAGCTGCAGATTGATTCCTGCAATGAGTTTGTGAGGGCTGTTGCTCCTGCTCTGCAGCCTCCCAGCTCTGCTCTTCTCTTCAGAGAACGTGCCACATGAAGACAGTCAGGCCCTGCACTTGCCAGTTAAGATCCATATGTAGGCAGTTACCTTCTCATATTATGCACTTAAGTGCGTACTTGAGCATAATACTATGAGAACTTCATGTTCTGTGAAATACTGTGTTCAGTTTTGGGCCCCTCGCTACAAGAAAGACACTGAGGTGCTGGAGCGTGTCCAGAGAAGGGCAACGAAGCTGGTGAAGGGTCTAGAGAACAAGTCTTCTGAGGAGCGGCTGAGGGAACTGGGGTTGTTTAGCCTGGAGAAAAGGAGGCTGAGGGGAGACCTCATCGCTCTCTACAACTACCTGAAAGGAGGTTGTAGCGAGGTGGGTGTTGGTCTCTTTTCCCAGGTAACAAGTCATAGGATGAAAGGAAACGGCCTCAAGTTGCACCAGGGGAGGTTTAGATTGGATATTAGGAAAAATTTCTTCACCGAAAGGGTTGTCAAGCATTGGAAGAGGCTGCCCAGGGAAGTGGTTGAGTCCCCATCCCTGGAGATATTTAAAAGACGTGTAGATGTGGCACTTAGGGACATGGTTCAGTGGTGGACTTGGCAGTGCTAGGTTAACGGTTGGACTCGATGATCTTAAAGGTCTTTTCCAACCTACATGATTCTGTGATTCTATGAAAGTAGGCACATTTGCAAGATTGGGCCCACTGGGTGTATCTGGCTTATTTGAAGCTCTTCTGTTGATGGTGTTATGTTCATTAAGCCTATCTGTAATATTCCCATGATGACCTAGCATGGGCCTTCTCAAACTTAAATCCATAGCAGCTCTGGCATCTCACCTTTTGTTTGTTTTTTCTTTCTGCTTTTCATTCTGTTTCCACAGTCAGGAGAGAGAAACAAAGAGGGATTAAATTAGATTCATCTGGATCATTCCAACTATGCTGAATTTGAAAATACCATGTGAAATTCCTTCTGCTGTCTGGGGTATAATCACCAAGGGATTAGATGGAAACTAAAGTATTTGATGTGTGTGGCATGCTGCTATTCTTTACGTATCTGCCATAATAATGTGATCTTCAGAAGGCTATTGGTAATCTTGAATTATTACCTGCCTTCCTGTGGTTTGGCATGATAAACTCGAGGAAGAGATTAAAGCAATATTTACCTTTTTTGAGCTGTTCATCAGCTTGACCTGGACAGCCCAGCACCAGAAAAACAAAAGAAGAAACTGCTGGCAGGGATTAAGGATTCAGCCCACTCTTTCCCCGTTGGTCTCCTGATACCTGTCATGGTTGTTGGGATGGAAAATGCTGGTGCTTCAGGAAGGGCTGGTTGGCAGTGGCGTCCTTGAAGGCGGCTGATTGCTTCAGCCGCTTTCAGGCCAGGTGTCTCGTGGAAAGCTTGTGTGGGTCAGACAGGCTTTGATCTGCCTCTCCCAGAAGAGCCAGGACTTGCCTCCACTGCAGACAGTGACAGCAAAAGCACGTCTTCTGGCTTTGAGCTGGGGACACGGTCATCCTGGTCATCCCCACGCGGCCCTCGTGGAGGCGGGTGGCTCTTCTCCGGGGGGAGCTGCTGGCCAGCAGTTTAAGCTGGGAAGGAGTGTCCTGCCTGGCCAGGGCATTTGCAGGACAACCTTGCGGGAGCGGTCAGAGGAGCACCCCCCTCCATCACTGAACATCCTCACAACTTACATTTGATGGAAGAAAGCAATGTTTCAAAAGACACTAATTATTTTTTTCATCCTGTTTTAATCTTGCTTTTGGAAATCCCTCACCGAGGAATCACTTCAGAGAAATTCAAATGAAAACAGCAACGGAGAAGTGCAGCCGGTGTTATTTCACTGTGATAAAGCCAAGCTGGATGGCAGGTGCTTGGGGAAACATGAGGGAAAATTGTTTATCATCAGAACTATTTTCTTTGATAAGTTTTGTCTTCCAGTAAAAAAAACCTGGATGTTCATCTATAAAGCTTCCCATTTTTTTGCTGCCAGATGCTGGGGCTTGAATCTTTGCCTGCATCAGTTTAACCCCTCTTTGTACTCCTTGCATTTGCATTTCCAGCTTGGACATCAGAGGCAAATAAACATAACTTGGGAAATGCCAGCTGCACACATTGCTCTCACCTGCAGTATGGGCAAGCAGCATTGCCTGAACAGGCAGACCCAGTATTTAATGTACTACCAAAACAAATATGCCAAGGGGTTTTGCCAGTCATCTGGATCACAGAAACTGGAGGTGGAAAAGAGCAGGTAGGTTTTTACAGTGCATTCTCCTGCCAAAGCAGGATTGTTCCCTGCAGTATCTTCTAGTGTACTTTCCTGGCCTGTTTTAAATGACCTTGGAGGATGGAGAGAGGCAGGAGGGGGAAATCTGCTAGTACCCTCCAGAGTCTCTTTGTCTAGTTTGAATAATATAATGTGGAGCAAGTGGAAATGGGTGTTCAGAGAATTTACTTACAACACAATATTTAATGTAGGTTTTTTGCATGCTTTTTCATCTCCAACCTACTTGCTATGCCTGCCACTGTGCCAGTGACATCAGATAAATATAAAAAAAAAAGTAACAAACACAGTGGCAATATTCCATCATTGCATGATTTCTGCTCTTTCTCTTAGCAGGAGATTGTCTTGGGTGCTTTCTTCCCCTGCGAGGAAAAATGAATAGTAAGAGCTGTGATGATTGGCAGAAAGCCTGAGAACAGCAGATGTGAGCCTGCACAGCTGGACAAAGAAAAAAATGCACTTTGCTACCTACATTTGTATTAAGGTTGCCCCAGGGATACCCCAGTGCCTGCGGGGGACTTAGCATATGAGCAGCCAAAGCCATCAAGCACATTTACATCTATAAGAACACTTGGTGTCCTTTTCAAAGTCAAAGAGAACAATGGTTAAAGCAACATAAAGGAAATTTGGCTGCGTGGTTTTTCTCTCCGATAATAGAATGACTGAGGGAGGAAATATTAAAAAAAAATTAGGCCTGACGGAGGTGACAAATTTATGAATTAAACCAGCACATTTTCATTTCATTTACTGTTGTCTACCAGTTTATTACATGGGAATCCAAAAGAGACTTGATTTTGCCTCCCAGGCTGCAGTTGCTATGCCAGACACTAAAGTTAGATGTTTTAAATAAGATTTTAATATTAAAGCTGCTTACACAAAAAAGGGAAAAACCTTGCTAAATAGGGAAAATTAAAAAGCCTCATTTCTCTCCATGGTGCTTTACTGTAGTTTTGCACTCTGGGGTTTGCCACAATGTTTGCTGGGATTTACTATCAAAAAAAAGTGGGGGGCAGGGGGCGTGTTAACTAAAACTAATAAAAAAATTGGAATTTCCTGTGCTCCATAGCCTGCACACGCTTATTTCGAGTTGCATCTTCCAAGAACCCAGTTCTCCCGCGGGCTCTACGCACAAGGATACCTGCTATCAGGGCAGAGCAGCAGGGTTTTGGGTATCCACCCTTGATCCAGTGGCATGCTGAGGGCCTCAGCAGTTTTGGTCTTGGCATTCCCACCCGGGGTTTTAACCCACACCAGCAGCAGCAGCAATATCAAAACACAAAATGCTGTGTCTAACTTGTCTAAGCAGAAAATAACAGGGAGCCTTCGAAATGGAAGAGGTCCCACAGAGCCATCGAAAGACGGTCGCGTCTGTGGGATGCAACAGAGCGAACTCTGCGTTTGTGGTCCAAAATGGCAGATTTATGCTGAAAGAGGTGGGATAGAGTAAGAAAACTCAAGTGTTTCTATGCAGCAGAAAATACCAATGCTGTTACTTTTTTCTATTCTGAACCACAACAGCAAAATGCAAAAGCCGGAAATTAAGTGTGAAAAATATCTGTGTGCTTAAATGAAAATCAATGTTTTAGCCTGGCATTACAAAAGCTTTAAAAAGCAAAACAAAACAAGTATTTTTGTTCAATCAGGGCAATAAAAAATAATATAGTAAACCCGGTATTTCCCCACAGCGACTTTCGGTTTTGCTAAGGCCACTTTTTTTTCATACGGCTGAACAAAAGAGGAAAAGAAAGAAACCTGACAGCGCTTTCTGGGATGTTGGAGCCAACAAGATGCTAATTTAGCACTCTGCTGGCCTGTGTGCTCCAGGATGCCTTCCAGAGGCCTGCAAGAGCTACGGGACCCGACCTGCCAGCATCAGGATGCTGCTGCCCCAGCGCTCTGGGATTAAGGGGCTTTGTATCATGCTGCACCCTTCACCCGGGGCTCAAGCCTTCTTGCTGGGACACCCATGTCCTCACACCACTTCCATCCGCATAAATTGACCCTGAAATACTTAATATTGAAATTCCTTTCAATACTTAAAGGGGGCTTATAAGAAAGATGGGGACAGACTTTTTAATAGGGTCTGTAGCGATAGGGCAAGGAGTAATGGTTTTAAACTAAAAGAGGGTAGATTAAGACTAGATATAAGGAAGAAATGTTTTACAATGAGTGTGGTGAAGCACTGGCACAGGTTGCCCCGAGAGGTGGTGGGTGCCCCATCCCTGGAAATATTCAAGGTCAGGTTGGACGGGGCTCTGAGCAACCTGATCTAGTTGAAGATGTCCCTGCTTGTTGCAGGGGGGTTGGACTAGATGACCTTTAGAGGTCCCTTCCAACCCAAACTATTCTATGATTCTATAATATTTCACTCCTTGAAATCAGAGCTTGAGGCAGCAGAATTGGGACATTCCTGCAGTAGCACGAAGGATCTGGTGATTATCTAAATGCGTAATCAATACCACCATTTAATTATTAGTGTGCATTTGTCAAATGCCCAACAAGGTGATTACCCTATTTAAGGATTTTCTCCAGGCATAAACCAACCTTTTTGTAAAATTCTAACTTTTTTCTTATTGAAAGTGTTGTTAATTAATACTTTTATTGTCCTCCCCTGTGATTTGCTTTCTCTTAATTACCAACAGGAGCAATACAAGAGTGCTCCATCGCCTGTGCCAAAATTAATCTGACTTCCTCCAAATTGCACTGAATGATCCACATGGCTTTGCCTTCGGATACTGAGCAGGAGACCTTGATCCCATGGGAAATGCTGCTTTATGAGGTCCTCTGATTTCACAGAATCATGGAATGGTTTGGGTTGGAAAGGACCTTTAAAGGTCATCTAGTCCAACCCCCCTGCAACGAGCAGGGACATCTTCAACTAGATCAGGTTGCTCAGAGCCCCGTCCAACCTGACCTTGAATGTTTCCAGGGATGGGGCATCCACCGCCTCTCTGGGCAACCTGTGCCAGTGTCTCACCACCCTCAGCGTAGAAAATTTCTTCCTTATACCCAGTCTGAATCTACCCTCTTTTAGTTTAAAACCATTACCCCTTGTCCTATTGCTACAGGCCCTGCTAAAATGTTTGTCCCCATTGTTCTTATAGGCCCCCTTTAAGTACTGAAAAGCCGCAATAAGGTCTCCCCAAAGCCTTTTCTTCTCCAGACTGAACATCCCCAACTCTCTCAGGCTTTCCTCATAGGAGAGGTGTTCCATCCCTCCGATCATTCAAGCATGCGGACAACCATGTTTCACTCACTGGGCTTTGCCTGAAAAATCCGCATGCGTTTCCCATCGGATGGAGGTCGCAGCGTACGATCCCACAAAGCCACGGCAGCCTGCGGGCTTAGCAAAAGGCGCTGCTAAGGCCTCCGACCCACTGGGCACCAGGGTTAGGTTGGACGGGCTTAGCTGGGACAGGCAGCAACGGAGGCTCAGTGCATGACCTGGTGGGTGCAGGAGGAGGGGGAGGCAGAAGGACACATCGACGTGGTGGGCCTGGGACAGGCACACAGGGGAGCAGCATCCCCCAAGGAGCTTGATTGGCAGCTGGTGCTGCTCAGCCGATGAGGATACCACAGCAAAATGTAGAGGGCTCTTGCTGAAATGGGAGGACTTTTCTGAAGGGCAGGTTACTTTCTGGCCCTGCCAAGCATCCTGCCCTACCTTTGCCACAGCACTACCAAAACATGCATTTTTTATGAAACAAGAGAGAGAGGGGCAGCAACTTTGCAAATAAAAGCAATTGCAGTTTTCAGGGAAGTATAATCACCTTTTATCACAACACAAACCATGAGGCATTTTGCTTCAAGCAGAGGATATATTTCCCCCTCCAAACAGACAACAATCCAATAAAAGAGCCTGCTAGCAGGATCCTGGACAACACATGACACCATGTTCTCATCAGCATCCCGCTGGTGTTCTGGCAAGGTACTGGTGCTCATGGCACCCGCTGGTGCGGCCGCTCTCAGACGATACACCCAACAGTGTTCAAAGGCAAACAGTGGCACAGCTTATTGAAGCCACAGCAGCTTCTCTGCACTCAGATTGCCATGCAAATACCGCCAGATTTTTCATATTATCATGATACCATGTGTCCTGTTTTATATAAAATGATATCCAGGCAAGTAAGAGAAGTTCAGTTACTTACTCCATGCTGGGGGTGTCTGAATGACATTAATTCTGTCTGATAGAGACTTTTAGAGACATTCCTTCATGCTGACAGAGATTAAGAAGCAATAAAGGGCACCCAATGAGTTCCTAAACCAGATGAATTCCTAAAAAGTGCTGGACTGGGTCACCTTTAACATAAACTGGTAGAGTTTCAGCACTGCTTAATTAATGACAGTTTGGCCTCAACCATGCAAAGAGCACATTTCTGCCCTTGGATATGTGAACTCCCAAGAGCAACGCAACTGCCGCTTTTCTTTGGGCTCCTGTTGGGAACAGCCAGCCTTTAATGGCATATAAAATTTAGGTTTTGGTAACAAAAAGGTAGGTAAACAAGTTACACTAGCAGGGGCAGAAAGCAAAAAGTAGGGACTCTGGAGCCTTTGGGGTTTTCCAGTGTCTTCCTCTCCTGGCTGCTTCTCTTTATGGTTTTCTTTCACATTGGCAATACATTTTTCCATTGGAAAAAATGTCATTTTTTCTGAGCCATCCCTGCAGGAAATCTCCCATTGTAGCGGGGTCCTCTCCGCCAGGCAGCAGTGGGTGCTGGCAGCTGCTGTCCTCCCCAAAGCAGGTCCCACCCAGGTGGTGGTGTTGAAATAAAAATACAGACATCCTATTAATAGCCAAACTGTAGACAATTCCAGATGTGGAATTTGGTTTCTGAAATTACAGACCCGACCAAGCCAGGCCTGAACCAGTAAAATTCAGCTGTGTTTCCTCTGACTCATAACTGGTTTTTCAGAGAGGTTTTCAATGAAATTTCTTCAGCAATTCCTGTGTTGTTGTCTGACTCATACTGAAACACCAAAATCATTATTAAAGTGAAATCATAGCAAAGGAGGTGTGAATACTTGGTATTTACCAGTTTAAAATGCATTAGAAACCATATTTCGCTATGGAGCACGCTTTGTCCAATAATTAAATACTGTATTATTTACAAAAGCAAGCAAAAAATCTGTCATATAGGGCACAGAGGAAGTCAAGCGCTTAAGAAACAACAATTTTGAAATGTAAGGTTAACTTATTCTTCAGTAAACCTTCATTTATCCTCCTGGCACGTGTAATATTTGTGTTCAGCATCCCACCCGCTTTCAGTCTGAAGCCCCCGTCCACTCCAGCAGGGAATAGGATGCTCAGCGTGAAGGATGAGGTGTTCAGATGACCCAGGGATGGGCAGTGGTACAAAGTACATGGCTGTGAGCAGCGCTTCCCGATTGTGGGAGCAGAAATGCATGCAGGGGTGGGGGCAGAGGTGCACCCACAGCCCCCCCCAACAGTGCAAAGTGATGGGAAAGAGGAGTTGGGCAGGTTGCTGAAGCCTCCATCCCTGAGGAAAGAACCCAAACCTGTTGTGTTTTGCTTCTGTTAAAGGGTGATTTGCTGCAGGAGGACTGGTGGTGTCATGCAGGCGTTAGTCCATTGCCCTCCCCATGGGTTTGCAGCATGGGAGCAGCATCCCTTTGCTTGATGCAAAGCTGGGGGGGGGACGGGACGGGACTTGGCCCCCATCCATGGCAGGAGCCCAGCTAACCCTGCCTGGGTTTTGCAATGCCATAAAGCACAGGGGGCTGTGAGGTGGACATCAAAGGTGGTGGGTTTGGGGAAAAAAAAATGCTGCAACAACAATTGCAAAGCAATTTCTTTGCTTTTTAAATTAAAATTAAAAATTCCTGTTGCTGTGGAAGAAGGGACTGAAAAAAATCTCCCAAGTCTGGGAGCTCATATTTACCCTCTCACCAGCTCTGTAGACACTTAATTTGAACACTGCTTCATCTCCTGTCTCTCTCATGTATCATCGCTAATTAAAGTACACACTCTGCACTTACCCAAACGAAGATGTGGGAGGCAGAAGAGGTTCAATCTCATTTTCTACTGCTGTATTGCCTCTGTAGAGCCAGCCACAGGGGAACCGGGGTCCTGCTCAGAGCCTGGCGGCTGCAGCATGGACCCTTCACCATCACTCCATGCGATGGAAATCCCCAGCGTGTGAGTGGCAACCTCCAGGGGAAAGGGCTCAGTGAAAGAAGTGTCTGTGATTCCCCAGGCAGATGGGGCAAGCCTGGCAAGGGACGGAGTGACACCCCAACGCGGGCGCTTTTCCCCACATGTCTGTGCTGGAGTCCACTCTGTCCCCAGCCGAGGAAGCCAGAGGAGCTCTGCTGGCAGCAGCCTTGTAGGTCCGTGCTTTGGTGTCTCCATGCCCTCCAAACATGCCTCATAACTTCCAACTCAAGTGAAATTTGAACAAAGCCTTAGGGCTGTAAGGACACATTTCCCCCAGCCTGCACCCCAGAGAGACAACCCTCTGGCATGTCCCCTAGAGCCCAGCCATCCCCGACCGCACGTCCACTCGCTCCCAGCCAGCAAAACGAGATTGCTAATGTCTCCCCAGCTTCTGGTTCCAGGCTAGAAGTCTGTCTCCTTCAGCCTCCCCACTGCACCCCTGCTCCACTTTACTCCCATCCCAGCCAAAATGTGGGGGTGTTTTTGGCAGTGCCCAGTTCTGCAGCCACACTGGTCCCTGTGCTCATCGCAAACCCTCCTGCCCCACTATGCTACAGGTGGCATCAACCTGTAACGGGTAAAGGGTTACTTTAAAGCCTATGAATACCAGGGAGGGAATACAGACGTTACTAGGCTCAGAGATTATGAGTGCCTCAAAAGATTCAAGGAGATGGTGTCAGAGAAGAAAACGCTGAACACAGTGTGTTTAACATTTGGCCAAAGTCATTCCCTCATCCCCGTCTGAAGCGCCAGCATGCACTCCACTCTGCATGAGCCAAATGCAACCGTGTCCATAAAAGCTGGGGAAAAGTGCTGCTGAGAACTTCCACAGCTCTGAATAATTAACTCCCAGAACTATAAAAAGCTACGAGGGAATGAAATTTAGAAAAATCTAGTTTTAGGATAATTATAGTACAAATCAGGAGAGCACTTAGACCCAAGACAGATGCATTAGTAGGACAACTGAGCACAGTGGGTCAAATTCATACTTGACAGAACTGCATAGTCTTCTACAGAGCTCCTCCTGGGATGGATTCAGCCCAGGGAGAGAAAGCAGACCCTGTAGTTAGATTGATGAAGTGAGTAGAAATCTAAAATAGCACCTCTTAATATAGAAAGCATAGAAGAAATGAGTGAAATTGTTTCAGGTTAGCATTCCTGCCCCAGCTGTAAACAGGGAGGGATATTTTCTGAAATATTTTGTTATAACGCTAGTTTAGCCTGCTTCCCCCCACCCTGCCTCCACTATCACGTCTACTGTGTTACAACTGGTCCTATAAAATCTCCATTTGTTTGCAGACCTTATCACATTTGGGCTTTTTTCAAAGCTCCAAATGCTGGAATTCATGTGTTGCTTGTGAACACAGACTTCAATTTTCAAACCAATTATATTTCTAGTCCGTATTTTTCATGGCAAGTTTGAAAACGTTAACCCTGAGCCCTGAGTCACCAGCAAGCAAACAGATGTTTTCTTCCAGTTTCCCAGTTTTTTAAGCCAGTCATTACAATGTCCAGTTCAAGGTGTTGAATCCTTGGGACTACTCATTTAACTTGCCACTCTCAGGTAAGGGGATGTGGGATTTTTATAGCTTACAGACTGACATATGTAGTCAGGCTGTATAGTGGGCATGTTTTAACTGAATACTGAAGGAGCCAGCGTTGGGTGACTGGTTTATGGCTGGCACCATGCAACCCAAGTGCCAGCATCTCAGCGGGCTCCCCGAGGCTCTGCACAGGGCTTCCCAGGACAGACTCTGGCCTTTACGTGTTGCTTCCTGGAAAAAGAGCATACCCACACAAGAGGCAGAAGTTTATTGCCTTTTTTTGACAACAGCAACAGATCACCTGAGAATTCAGTTTTATGCAAGCCAGAAGTGGCAGGCTGCTCACAAACTAACAAACAGGAAGATTATCACTGCTCCAGGAAAGATGTTTTAATGTCTGTCCTGGTTTCGGCAGGGATAGAGTTAATTTCCTTCCTAGTAGCTGGTACAGTGCTGTGTTTTGGATTTAGGATGAGAATAATGTTGATAACACACCGATGGTCTAGTTGTTGCTAGGTAGTGCTTACACTAGTCAAGGACTTTTCAGCTTCCCATGCTCTACCGACTGAGAAGGCTGGAGGTGCACAAGAAGCTGGGAGGGGGCACAGCCAGGACAGCTGACCCCAACTGGCCAAAGGGACATTCCATACCATGTGACGTCATGCTCAGTACATCAACTGGGGGAAAGCTGGCCGGGGGGGCCGCTGCTCGGGGACTGGCTGGGCGTCGGTCAGCAGGTGGTGAGCAATTGCATTGTGCATCACTTGCTTTGTATATTCTTTTATTATTATTGTTATTAATATTTTATTTTATTTCAACTGTTTTTATCTCAACCCATGAGTTTTCTCACTTTTACTCTTCCGATTCTGTTCCCCATCCCACTGGGGCGGGGGGGGGGGGGGGCAGAGTGAGCGAGCAGCTGTGTGGTGCTCAGTTGCCAGCTGAGGTTAAACCACGACATGTCCAATGCCCTGGTTCAGCGTGACTCTCGGTGGCACAGGACCAGGCACTTCCACTCACACCTCCCGGCCAAAGACGTGCAGAATGGCAGAGGGGTCTGTCCTGTGTCAGCTCATGTTTCCATGAGCTCCATGTTATGGCATTATTCATTCCCAGTATAAAGTTATTGGGTACGGTCATAGCATGCTATCAAACGAGCGCTCTTTCCATAATGGTAAGCCATGGTTTTCTATAGACTTCATTTATTAAGAGCATTGGCATCCTTCAAAGTGAAAGGCTCTCCTATAAGCCCATGCCATTCCTTGAACTTAAAATGTGCATAAGAGGAGATGTATTGTAAGCAGATACAGTCTCCTTCATTCGCAAGTGCGGAAGCTGTTTGACATCACAAAAAGCAACTGTAGAGAGGAAGGAAGGGTTACTGTATCAATCAAAAATGCATCCAGCTCTGCTGTGGGGATCTTGCTGCAAGGGGAACAAAAGGCCATCTCTACGAGACTCAGCTTTTTAGAGCTCTTAAGCTCTTAAGTGGATGGCAGGTAAAGCATCACATATTTCCCTTGTGTCCAAAAACATTAGGGTCAATTGAAGAGAAGAGCATGTGGTAAGGGTACAGATGATGAAGAAATGGAGAGTACGCTTATTAGCTTATAGACAAGGCAAAGCAAGTGGGAGCTGCAAGCACAGAGGAGGGCAAGATGACAATTCAAAGTAATGCTGACAAGTTGGGGAAAAGGCCTGGAAAAACGGATGCGGTTCAGTAGAGACGCATGTGAGGTAGACGGGAACAATCAGCTGTGCAAACTGGGTTTGCCTGGGTTCAGCTGCAGCAGCTCTGCCAAAAAAAGGTCTGAGAGGGTGGTTGTGGATTGCAGAGTGAACATGAATCAACAGCGTCACGTTGTTGTGGAGAAGACAGACGTTCTAGGGTAAATAAAGGAGAAGCAGAGCCCATACAATGGGAAATTACCCTTCCACACCAGCCAGAGTGATGCACTGTGGCTTGAGGAGTGGCACTTGCAGAGATCCTGGCTGCCGAGCAGGGAGGTGGAAAACACCCTGAGAGCAGAGGCTGACTGAATTGGGGTTTAGCCTAAATATGTGAAGCCTGAAGGGAAACATAATTCTCCAGCTATGTAAAATGTTGTTTTAAGTGGAGGGGGATATCTGCAGTGAACAGGAGAGATGAGCTTAAATTAAGGCATGTAAGAGTCAGAGCACGCATGGGAAAAAAAAAAAATCTGCAGGTAAGGGCAGCAAACCATTGGACTGGATTTCTGGGGGGGATTGAAATTTCCATCACACTATGAACAGGTCAGACAAGTGGTGGTTAGGGATGATAAAGTGGTACAACCTGCCTTGACGCTGGAGAAAAGATTAAATGAGCCCTTGTGAATCTTTCTAGTCCTGTTTTCCTGTGATTTATCAGAGGATTCGCAGCTGCAGTTTTCCACGCTTTCAGGGTTTAAAAACACAGCTCTGCTGGCCAACACTGCAGTGGAGATGTGGGAGAAAGTGGAAGCCCTCTTGTCTAAGCCCAGACACCCCACCAGTTTTGGAGCAAAGCTCCCGTGAAGTCACCAGCAAGCTGTGCTCCAGTCTCCTTAGGAGCTGAGAAAGTAACGCTCAAAGCTTTTCTCTCCAGTTTTTGTGGAAATAAAATATCAACAAAAAATTATGGATGGGCCAAAATAAGAGCAGTATTTCAATTCAGATTCCAGGTTGTTTAACCCTTTCCTCTCCCATCATCCCTTGTCAACATCTAGGTCTCTTCAAAGTCAAGGTGAGAGAAGAAAACTCAAATTCCTGTCCTGGAAGTGCCAATGCCAAGCTGTTGACTTTTCTGAATTCCTTCTGCTTTTGTAGCAGAAATGATTCACAAATTGAGATTCACATGGCCTTTCAGTCCCTCAGAAGCTGTTATGAATATGTTGGCTCAGTTCTAGTTCTTTCGTTTGCTGTTTTGGGGGGAAGCAGCAGTGCCTCCCGCTGCCTAACAGCATGGTGGGTGACAGAGAAGGACAAAGCCAGACTCTTTACAGATATGCAGAAGAAGAGGACAAGGGACAGCGGTCACAGATGCAGCAAGGGAAATTCTGGTTAGAAACGAGGAAGACATTTTCATCATGAGGGTTGGTGGTCAAGCACAGGAAAAAGTTGCCCAGGAAAGCGATGGTATCTCCATCCTGGAGTTTCAAAACTCAATGGGACGAGGCCCTGGGCAACCTCACCTAACTTTGAAGTTGGCCATATTGGGATCAGGGGTGGGACTAAGACCCCAGGGGACCCTTCTATGATGCCAGTGGAGGTAAACCAGAAGTTTCCTAGGTGACAGCAGAATTTCCCATACTTATTCATACCTAGAACACCCTTTTCCCCTGGATTTAAGTTGGCAACAGTTAGTGTGTGTCCCCAGGCTGCCCCAGTCCTACCCAGTGCCACCAAGCAGCTGACCCAGGACTTGCTGCTGGGTCTGTTCCACGCCACATCCCACCCCTCAGCTGTCCTTGGCACATCTCTCTGGCTGGGCTCTGGAGGCTGGTTGATAAGGACAAACATCTCATTTACCTGCTTTGTTTCATTGCAACAGAATGCAAATGAAGTACGTATACCAATATGGTCTTAAAAAAAAAAAGATAAATGAACACCCTTTCTTTCATTGCTGTGCCACTGCAGCGTGGGAGAGGACAATTTATGCTAACTCCTCTCCCTTTCTCATAGCGTTTTTTGGTTTTTCAGGGCCTTAGTAAATCCACCAAATGTCAGCCAGAGAAGACACACCATAGCAGTAATGGGCGTAATCAGTACAATCTCAAAAAGCACTTTACAAAGACTGCAAAGCATTCTCCCTATCTGAAAAAAAGTGAAAAACATCAAGACCAGCATGTTACTCAGATCACAATGAGCACCTTAAAGCCCTGAAGGCAACCGATCCTCCCAAGTCTCACACATGTTTTTCCATAGGCCTTGCTCACAACTGCACCAAACAATATTTGCCTTCACTGTACCTGCTGAATGTCTAGCCATGACTACAGGTCACCAGAAAGGGCAGAAGCCATTTTGACTTTCAGAGCCAGGGTGATTTGGCACAACAGGGCTATTAGGACATGACTGTCTTGTAACCAAGCCAATTTAGCACAGCTCTGGAAGCCCTATGCTGATGCAACCATGACAGTATACGTAAGGAAACTATCCTGTCTTCTTGCAACACTTTTCTGCCTATTAGCTAAACAATAAATTTTTAGGAGTGTCCTATTTCTTTGCATAGAGATCAGGTAACTAAAGGCAAGACAATATTTAAAAACAGCACAGAAACTTCTTGATTAAAACATTAAAAATCTGAACATACCTTTACATCCACCATTATAAAGGGATACGCAGGGTTGACAAGGCTTTCATTGCCTCCATGGTGTGGCTCTCCTGATAAGCGGGGTACTTAGTCGTAGGTGGTGCTAAAAGAGCCTTTCTGGGTGCTTGCATAGGGAAAGGATGGATGAGACAATCGATCTGCTTGAATTTAAAAAGACAGATTTATGAAGAATAATTGCCTTCTAACTTGGCAGAGAATGTGTACTGCCTTTAAGGGATTCACAGCTGTGTCCTGTTCTCGTGGAGTTAACTGAGCTTAGAAAAAAACATTTGATCTATTCTTCCTTCCTTAATTCAACATAGCTGAGAATCTCCCAGGATATTTCTATTTGAATTGCAGCAGGCTTTCCATTTCCATGTGTTGGCAGTGAATATCTGTCACACTGATGGCATTTTCTACATGGAAAGTATCACCAACACTTACAGTATACAGCAGCATATACATCACCCAAATGGCTGACTCTGTGTTGTAGGAAAAGCAAGATGGGCTACCTTTTCCTCTGACTACAAATGCAGGTTGCCTTGAGCAACATGAGTTCTGCAGCCAGATTCCCAGATTTTGTACCATTTCTGTGCTCGATTGACAGCTCTGGCATTTAGCTTCATTTAAAGCTAAGCCACAATTAAGTACAAAACAAATAGATCAGGCAGCAGAACCACTCATGTTCGTAACAAGCTTCCCAACTTCATCCATCATTTCCTGCAACTCTGTGCAAAGATGTCTGACTCTCACCATTTAAAAAGACAGATTTTTTTAAAAGTTTATATTTGCACAGTACTTGAACACAGCTGGAAACTCCCTGTATAACCTTCTTCGCAGGGGAGAGGAGGAGGCAAAATCCCCTGCAGTAGCTCCTGAAAAGTGACCACAGAATTAAATGAGTAATACAATAACCATGAGCCTAAAAGAAGAGGGAAAAGTAAATCTCAGCTCCAGACCAAAGCTTTTTTTTTCTTTTCTTTTTTTCTTCCAGATACAGAATGCTGCTGCAATAGGCCTATATGATGTTGACGGTATCAGCACTGAAACCAGCATTTATAGAAATATGATGCAGCCACCACCAGAACTGGTTTGCAAACCCTCTCAGACATTACCTACCTGCCCTGACTCAGACTCTGAAGCTCATAATTTAACTTCTTTTACTTAGATGAAGAACCTGAGTAGAGTTATGGAATCATATTCCCAAGGTAAATCATTAACACCGACAGAAAATTCTGTCCCATGAAAACTGTGTTTCCAGGAAAGTGCATGAACCCTGTTCTCTGCGTGTGTTAAGCACATCATTTCTCCGCTGAAAGTGTGTCTCAAGGTTAGTTTCTTTTGTGTGGACTTTTGCAAGGCAAGAAAAAGCCTGTTGTGACACACACAATGTCTGTTAGGCTCTGCTGGACATAGAGGGACCCAGACATTGCCCAAGTCCATGTTAGGACCCGGGTACGCCCCAACTCATCCCTTCAGCCCACAGAAAGGAAACCCTGAGCGTGGTCCCAGCATGGGGACCAAGGCTGCACGGGACAGGGCCACAGACCCCTGCCTCATTTTAGACTCAGTCTAAGTGCAGATGAAGCAGCACTCAATATGAAATTTAGGTTAATATATTGTTAATATTAAATTGTTAAATTATATATTTCTGCTAAACCCAATATTTGATAGTTTTGAATCCTACTCTGTTTTAGAAGTAAGACTCTGACACACTTTTTTGTGTTGATATGGTGATCGAAAAGGGCCATTTAGGCCATCTCTGCCAGAAAAGCATTGCCCTGGAGGGGTACTTTTTCAGTCTTGTTTTTAATATCCCCTCATTTCCCTGAGAGGCCATTCAAAGGTCTGTTTCATGACCTGCATATAGAATTTATCCTGGCACTTACGGGATATGCATATGCTAAAGGCATGCAGAAGTCAAACAAGGCTTCAGGAAAAATTTCCAAATGAGTAAATTCAATTATTTGAGTTTACTCTTGCAAATTCATTATTATTTTGTAGCAGCTCTACAAACAACCATTCAGTGACCATGGGATCGTTCATAGTGCACCCCATCAAGGTGGTCAAACTCAGGATGTAACTGGGAGCACAGGGGAAGGTCCCTTCCCTGTACTAATGTCACGACTGCACTCAGACAGCTCTGAGAGCCGGCAGCCCCTTGCACTGCCACTCAGGGGGTCTGCCAAGACTGCTGGGTGGTCTCCATGGCCCCCATGATCCAACAAGGGTCCCTAAGCTCCCTGCAAGACAAATCATCTTTCACAAAAGCCTCCTCAGTTGGATTCAAGAGCACTAATCTTGTATTGGAAATGTATTGCTCTTGCAAACGTTACCTCCAACAAATATTTTGCAGAGACTCAAGGCTGCTTCTTCAAAACAAGCCCACATCAGTCATTCACAACTGAAATACTGCTGCTCACATCTCCCTGGCTCTGAATGGAAGCACAAAGCACCCCCCATACACCCCCAGCCTCCTGCCTTCATGACTCAGCTGCATCCCTCACTTCTCCCCCAGTCTTTCACTTCTGCTCCCAGCCAAGGTATCACACCCAGCCTGTGCTCAAGCTGCAGGATTGCCAATTTCCTATGATCAACACCCCTTGGCTACCCGCTAAGTTTAATACCTGCCTGGTCCATTCATTGCATCTCCACATCAACCCTGCTCAAATGCTGACAATCCTTAACAGCCCTTTCGTTGCCACCCAAGTTGTCTCTCCTGTATGAGATAAGCAGACCCTTAACCCAGGTGGCAAATAAGTGCTAGGGTTTGCCATACGGATGTGAATGGACCGCTTCAGGTTTGGCATGGAAACACACAGAGCTCTTTATTTTCTGCAGCCAGTGTTAATACAAAATATATTAAGTTCAATATCTCCTCTCTCCTGTACTTCTCCCTCCTGAAGTATCACGCATCCTGCAGTATGATATGCTCTGCCAGTCTGTCCCAGTTGTCTTGATGAAGCTTGGCAAAGCAATTCAGTCCTTGGCTGATATTATATAAGATATTAGAGTGTTCTGAAACATGTCTGCCAGCATTTTGACAGTATTATTCAACGCTATCACTAGAGACTAGTCTGCTTAATCTTGAGGCCTTGTTCCTCAGAGGTGGCCTTGTCCCGCAGCAGTGACTGAGGAGGCTTTCCACTGAAATGTCTCAACGCTTTTCTGCTTCCCTGATACACTGGCCTGCTGTCTCTTGTGTGTATGGGGCACCTCAGCTGTCTCTATGCTCCACCCCAAAGCAGTCCTTACCCAAACCGGGCTGCTTCGATCTGTGAATCCTTTCAAACTAAGCTAGTGGAACAGAGACAGCAAACTCTTGCCTTCTGTGTAGGAAGTCACTCACATTTTACTTGACATTCTTTCTAGTCCATTTGTTGGGGAAGATGCTAAAGAAACCCAGTCATCCTGAATTTGATCTTAGAAGGTCATATGTCCCATTGGTTACAGACCCACCTGCCTCCCCACCATCTTCTCTTGCTTCATATCCCAGCTCCTTTCTGTGCTTTTTACCCTGTTCCTATTCCTACCACCCAGATTACCCTGTCTATCTTTACATCTGTTCCCCATTCACCAGTCTGCCTCATTTTCATCTGCTTTTCACAGCTCTGCTTTGTGCATCCATATGCTTCAACTGCAAGCATAGCATTTCTTTGCTCTTGGCTCCAATGCCCAATTACAAAGGAAGAGCTCCAGAGACTATGCGGGCTGGAGCCTCGGGTTTGGAGATGAAATCATCCAAGAACTTACCCGCACCACCATATATCTAAAGTGTACGTGAAATAGTGGTGTGTTTTTTTTCCGAGGTTTGTATCTTGGCCAGATTTGGGTGAGAGGGAAAACTGAAAACTGATCCACTTGCAAATCAAACCCTCCTACTTAGCTTCAATTCCTGCTCAAAAATGAGGCACTGCAGCTTGGGCTAAAGAGCTCCAAGAATTCTGACTTAAGGAAATTAAACTGGTTTGCGTCAGGCTTTTTCCAAATTTGCTGGATCAGATTTCTGAAGCTTGCAAAGCCACCAAGCTCTGGGATAGGCAGTATAATATGTAATCCACTTGAATTCAATCTTATTTGACAAGGCATAAGCAACTAAAAACAGGACTTGAGAATGGAAATTGTTTAGTAACTCTAAGTCTACACAGCTGTGCAACTCTAAATAGTCTTCTCCTCCAAGAGTCTGGAGGCACAGAGAAAAGGTAAGCCTTGATGAAATACAAGTTACCTGTAATAGTCTTCATATTTAGTAACATAAAAAATTAGAGACTAAACAAGCTTTATCTCATTAAGTGCCAGAAAAATGTCAAGTTTTGTTGCCAGCAGTCATCTTGAGCCCCTCCTAAATACCCAGTTCAAGCTTCTGAAAGACAAAAAATGCAAGATTGAGTTACAAGCTGAAGGGAGACCTTTCATGGCCATGTATTATAGCTCAGGAATCCCTTTTTCAATTACCCAAAAAAGTAGGTCTCTATGTTACCCTGTACCATGCTGCAGAACATGACATTTCCAAGTAACTTGGGCCTGCCATGGGCTTTAGTTTACCCTTAATTAGAAAGGGGTTCTCACCTCAAAGCAAAGCTGACATTTGCTCTCATTTGCTGACGGCAATTATGTGTTTACCTAGCACTTAACACAGCAGAGCCCCAAGCTTTGCCCCTTAAGTGTTACAACAGTATGAATCAACAATATTACTTCTCTATTACCATCACAGCTATTCCCCAGCTCTTTCTTTCCATCTCCACACTTCACAGAAGCAGGTGCCATTGCTCCCACTTCAGTAACAGCAATAGCTGCAGTCTCTGGCTCCCGTCCCGTCCTGACCCTGACGCTGCAGGCTGCCTTTCCCACCCCAGTCCTCTTTCACACATGCGGACCCAGATATTTGTCTCTGAACAAGATTGGGAGCTCTGTCCTCCACTTAGTGCGTATCTGCAGCTCCTTTTCGGAGAAGCCTGGGACACTAGTTTTTCTGGATGTGGGGATCTAATCTACCCACCCATCTATGGTAAAGGAGGAAAAAAACAATGCCTCTGGCTTAGGGATCTGCTAGACGTTGTTTCAGCTCTTCACGTAAACCGTCCTCCTTGCAGATCACAACCTGCTGGACCATCCCCAAACACATGCACCCAAGTTGGCTCTGGACCTATCTACACCACACAGCCCCCGAGCAAGGCGGCTTCATCACTACCCTCATCCTCAGCCACACGCGCTTTCTCCAGTTGCTGTCACAGCCTTAGCGGAGGACTTCAGCACTGCAGAGGCCCCTTTGCCATTCCACCTTCACGACTTCGTCTTTACAAGATCTCACTGTCATACATCGGGGTGTTGCTGTCTCTAAGAACAAAGCCCTGCAAATACCCACCTTCAAATAGCCAAGCAGCATCGGTTACTGGTTGCCTCTTGCAGACCCTCACGGAGTTATAAAACTCACACAGCGTGACTGTAATAACTATACGGCAGATTACCCAGATCTTCCACTGCTCAAAATTTTAACACACAGAGCCGAATAGCATCTTTAGCCATTTACCACTAAGAATGAGAGAAACTTCAAAAAGAAAATAGAGCTCCTCCTCTCAATAACTCAGAAGAAGATATGCTCTTTCAAGACTCTGTAAATATATCTTCTCGCATTATGTAAAATTAATTTCTGTATCAGACTAAGCTGAAGAATTATTAGGATGAAATGTTGCTTAAAATGCTCCGTGTTACTGATTTTATCAGTTACTACTTACAGCTTTAAAAAAGTCAATGCCATCTAATAGTGTCCATATTTTATCTGTTGAGAAATCTAATACTCTCAGAAAAGAAGCAATATCAGACTGCATGGTCAGTCTTACTTGGAAGAGAAAATACGATTCTGAGAAATTTAATCTTGAACAATAAGAGAAAGAAAATGGTGAAACCCAGCTGCTATGTTGCATATGCACATGGAAGGGGAGAAGAAATAAAATTATTGTGATTAATAGGGAGAACATCTTACAAATAATGCAGATGCCAGCATAAAATAGTCTTTGTTTCTGGTGTTGGTAATGAAAGATAAGAAGATTGCTGCAATATCACACCAGTACTATGAGTGCATTGTATTTAACGTATAAATTAAAATTCTGTCAATAATCCCAGGTACAGAGTGGCCTGTGTACGCAGAAGGTATTAGTTTCTGAAATTCAGGAGTGCAATGGTGAATGTCTCATAATCATATTAACATCTCTTTCTCCCATAGTTTATGTAACATACTACCACCCATATGCTGCTGTTTACCCTACGGTAGTATCCGGATGCCCTGACTTGGGGTCCCACTGTGTGAGAAGCTGCAGTTTCAGTTGAAAAGACTGTGGCTACTGCCACTGGATACCGACACGTGGGTGAAGGGTGGGGAAAGGCAAGCAGTGCCTAGGCAGTAAGTGAATCCTGAAAAAGGAGCACGTCTTGTCTTCATTTAAACATACTCGTAAATGCCTGGCACAAGTAAGCCTAACTAGATTAATCTAGTAGCAATGAAAATCTCTCTCCAAGGGATAATCTCACCTCTCATTATACAGCAACTGTGTCAGAGCTTGCTTACTCCCTCACCTAGTCCAAGGCAAGCCCTTGCACACTTCCATCAACAGCATTGAGTTGCATTAAAAAGCATAGTTAAAGAGGCCTCCTTTCAAAATGAATGCAACGATAACACATCAGGGCTTCACACGTGGAAGGATGAAGCATGTTTTTGCACTAAGAGAAGCGAGCTCAGTAACGGGCACCAAGTTGTGTTAGTTACTGGCTCTCAGTTGCTGTTGCAGATTGCTTCTTTGGTGTGGACAGGGACACCTGAGGCCTTTATCCACCCTTGCAAAGCACTTCACCTTGTCAACACCAAGGGGCAAGGCACGTGTAATCTGGCCAGCCCTGCCCCTGTGCTGACAACCGTCCCCTCCCTGCCACCGGCTGTGCAGGGCTGGGAGAGCTGTGCATGGGGAGGTGTTTCTAGGAGTCGTCCTGCCACAGCTGGCAGCAAGGATCCCATCCATTCCCCACGTGCATTTACACACCCTGGTGCATCTGAAATGATCCCCTTCCAGTGCCTGGCGAGGGCAGCTCCCAAGGGAAGGGCATGGTGCTTTCTGAACTGCTCCAACCCACCGGGCAGGCAGCGCCTGGGCAGGAGTCTAGTCCTTTCCTCTTATTTTACCCCAGGCCATTACTTGCTCCTGCTCTACATTACGTGACATTTTTTTCTCCTCCTCATTTCATATTTTAAAGAATCAGCTTTGTTAGTGTTCTGGTTCCCTGAGCTATCCCAGGAGCACTGCAATAGCTCAGAAGGCAACGCTACCAACATGAGCCTTGTTTTGAAGCTGATAACCCCGTTACAGGTATTTTGCTTAGACAAGTTTAGTACATGAGATTTCAGCATCTAACATCCTCCCTTTCCAATATAGCTCTATTCATATTTTCTTTGCTAAAAAAGATTTTTTTCTTTTTACATTTTTAATCTGCTTTTTAAGACTAGCTCCATCTCCTTCATCTGGTCCATCCATAAAAATACTGCAATCAAAAGAAATCTGCCTGATTGTACTAGATCACTGATTTGGAGTGAGAGCATCTACTCTCAAATTCTGCCTCAAATCAGCAAGTGAGATACTATCTCCCTAATCAGGCAGCCTGTTATAATTTGCTTTGAAAATCTACATGTGATAAAAACAAGTCAGCTGACTCTCTGAAACTTTTAAATGTCATTATCTACACATGCATCTTATGATCAAATCTAATGTGTGTCTTATCCAAATGCTTACTGCAGTGCTTTGTTATCCTAACTTAAGTCTAGTTAGGAATGTTATTCACGATTATTATTTTAATAGGATCCCACTCCTGAATTACCCTTGTGATCAGGACTCCTGTTCAGTGGGTGAATTTCATGGTCTTGCAGAATTAGGCCTTACATTATCACAATTATGTGCAGAAATTACATGACCTTGTTTTGTATTTCCCTGACATAAAATTGTGTGTTTCCTATTAGTTCCTGATTTTTTGTCTGATAGCACAGTGATAATTTCTTTCTGAACACCAAGTATAATGTACTTGGCAATTACAGCCTCAGAAAAGAAGCAATTATTTTGCTTACAATGCTTTATGAATTAAGTTCACAAGGTCTAGACAGAGGTGTCAGCTATTCTCTATACAATCTGATATTTGCATGTTAATTGAATCCTCCTCGGAGAAGGCCACCCTATTTAGCTCATCAGAGAAGCAAGAAAGCTGATTCATACCTCAGAGGGGGTAGATGAAGAAGCGAGGCCATTACCAACATGAACAATTACCACATTTCTTTTATATTAGAGGTAAACCACACACATATGCATAAACAAAGCTCAGTCCATGGTTGCTGTTAATTGGCCTTCTTTGCAATCAATGCGCTGGCCGAGGCTCAGACAGGTTCTGAAAGAGTCCAGGAGGAGTCTTTTGAAACTAGGGAAGTTCTGAGTGCCAGATCTCACTCAGAGGAAGCTGCAGCATTTGCTGGCTGTTCGCACATTGCTATCGAGACCCTGAAAATGAAAACTCATAACTGTTTAATTACTGTTTAATATCTTCATCTTCATCAATGCCATAGACAGTGGGATCGAGTGCACCCTCAGCAAGATTGCAGAGGACACCAATCTGAGTGGTGCGGTCGACACACCAGAGGGATGGGATGCCATCCAGAGGGACCTGGACAAGCTGGAGAAGTCGGCCTGTGTGAACCTCATGAGGTGCAACAAGGCCAAGTGCAAGGTCCTGCACGTGGGTCGGGGCAACCCCCAGTATCAATCCAGGCTGGGGGACGAAGGGATTGAGAGCAGCCCTGCCGAGAAGGACTTGGGGGTCCTGGTGGATGAAAAGCTGGACATGAGCCAGCAATGTGCGCTCGCAGCCCAGAAGGCCAACCGTATCCTGGGCTGCATCAAAAGCAGCGTGGCCAGCAGGTGGAGGGAGGTGATTCTGCCCCTCTGCTCTGCTCTGGTGAGACCCCACCTGGAGTCCTGCGTCCAGCTCTGGAGCCCTCAGCATAAGAAAGACACGGACCTGTTGGAGCAGGTCCAGAGGAGGGCCATGAAAATGATCAGGGGGATGGAACACCTCTCCTCTGAAGAAAGGCTGAGAGAGCTGGGGTTGTTCAGCCTGGAGAAGAAAAGGCTTCGGGGAGACCTTATTGCAGCCTCTCAGTACTTCAAGGGGGCTTATAAAAAAGATGGCGGCAAACTTTTTAGCAGGGCCTGTAGCAACAGGACAAGGGGTAATGGTTTTAAACTAAAAGAGGGTAGATTCAGACTGGGTATAAGGAAGAAATTTTCTACGCTGAGGGTGGTGAAACACTGGCACAGGTTGCCCCGAGAGGTGGTGGATGCCCCATGCCTGGAAACATTCCAGGTCAGGTTGGAGGGGGCTCTGAGCAACCTGATCTGGTTGAAGATGTCCCTGGCCACAGCAGGGGGGTTGGACTAAATGACCTTTAGAGGTCCCTTCCAACCCAAACTATTCTATGATTCTATGATTCTATAAGCTCAGGGCATCAGAGGCATTGTCAAGAAGGGAATCCCCAGTTCCTTCCCGATCAGGAGACTTCTATTATCAATGCTAAGATTTACCTGGAATAGCTACTAAATTGCATTAAGACTTTAGCCAGAATATATTACTCAAGTCACCCAGCTGTTCCCCTTGATTTTAACCTTTTGCCATAGACCGATATAATGTGTGACTGTCTAGCTGTGATATCTTGCTTACAGACTTGGAAGTAAGATTACGAGATTATTTCGGCATCATCAGCCAGAGAGAATTGCGCACCGAGCTGCTGGCTGACCAGAGGATGCTGAAGTACACATACAGCGACAGCTCTTTCCTAAAGAGCTGACTCTGACCACTTGCAATTTTCACCAGTTTCAACAAGTTCTGCCAACTGCAGATAGAAATGAATTAATTTTAATCATACTTTGCATATTTTACTTGAACTAAAAGAAAAAAATCATTCTTATTGCCTGGCATCTACCAGGATACAACATTTTGCAATAAAAGATGGAGGTACACATGTTACTTTATGAGGACTGGGGGGATAGACTGTATTTGTACATCCAGATTGCCAATTTTTATTGTAGCTCATAATTTCCTGTTTCAAAATGTAAGTTAAAGATTTGTTACATGCTTGTGACTTTTTCCTAGGTAATTGGGGTCAAGATGCATTTGGCTAAAAATACAGATACAAAGCACAAAAACAACTTTTTAAAAAAGCAATTATTTTGGTTGTATACTCTTTACATCTTTAATGAAATGTGATTGCTATTGAAAAGGTTTCTCATTTATTAACATACACATTTCTATGGCAAGTGAATTGAACTGGCCATTACTAGCCACAAGGTCCTTTAAGCCATTAAAACCAGCAGAGCTGGTCTCCTCACATCTCACCTTTACTTCTATGTTAGTGCAGAAAAATCACACTTCGCTTTTCCTATTTCAAAACAGTTTTTCAGCTTTCAATTAACTTGTCTTTGAGCTGAACTAAATGAACATGCTGAAACAAAAACCCCACTGAATTCCTGCTGAGATGAAATAGCTGTAAAACTGTCTTATTATTTTGACAAAAAACTTGGTTTAGATGCTTGTCTGATGACTTTTATGAGCTTAATGCTCTTTCTTTTTCAAACTTTGGAAATAAGCAATGTCATTCTTAAATATTATATTTCATTTACGTCAACTTAAATTCTCAGATATTAAAGCAAGTTCTGGCCTTAATACACTTGTCATAGTTTCATGTCTTAAAACAGACAATCTGTTTCATTATTGTAGTTTAATTTTAACTTTGTTTCTTACCAAAATCTGTTTTAAATAAATATCTTCTGGTTTTTAGAGCAACATAATTTTCTCTAATGGCAAATTAAATTCACTGTGGATAAATAAACATGAGAAAAACAGTTCTTGCTTTACTTCCATGACAGTGGTTTCTGAACAAACCATTACCACTCAGGAAAAGGTCCTGAAGTTATAATAGATGCAATGAGCTGTAAAGAGCTTGAATAATGACATGAAAAATGTTGCTGATGATACAGAGTTATTTAGAACAAAAAAAATCTGAAGATGACAGAGGAATTTCAGAAGGACCTCACCGGGCAGCAACTGGGCAGCAAGCTGGTAGGTAATTTATGGATAAATACAAAGTGACACACATGGAAAAATTCTAATCCTACACAATGATGAATTTTAAATTACCTTTTTCCATATGGTTAATGGATGGGATAGTTTTTGAGAAATTCAACACAGTAGCTGTTAAAAGTAGGGAACATAAAAACAAGGAGAGAAGCAAAGAACAGAAAAGAAATTGTCCTTATGGGACTGGGACCATGCAGGGAACATCTCCATTTGGCACATGGTGTGCAAGTTGGGTGTCCTCCACCTCCAGCAGCATCGACTGGAGCTGGGAAAGACAGAGAAAGGCAACAAAGGCTCAACACACCGGTCGTCTTCAGGCCAGTAGAGACAACAGTTCAGAAGCACCATAGAGAGCCACAAAGTCCAAGTGGGACAGGGAGGGCAAACAGGATGATGGTTTCTGAACCTGGCTCCGACCACTTTTGTTTAATGCTCTCCAACTGGACAAAATGGTGAACATGCAGAAAATACCTGAATATGAAACATCTCTAGAGTTCCTTGCCACAGGTTACAAAAAGCTTGTGGGTGCAAAAAATGGAGTTACACAAATCTGGAGGAGGATGGGAGCCCACTGAAGAGTATCAACCTGGAGAAATACCACCCATGGCTCTCAACAGGTTGGAGATGCAGATGGAAAGAAGGTGTGAACATGTTGCCACACGCTCACTCTGTTCCTTCACTCTTCTATAACTCTGAAAATCACCATATTTCTGGGAAGAGCTGGATTGTCATCTAGGCAGGATTATGCACTTGAGCAATTCCTTGTGCCTAAAACCGTAACCTAAAGCGTGCTAATAGTTGTCACGTTTTACCAGGTAGAGCCATTCCCTAAGCATGACACCATTATCATGCAGATACTGGTAACATCTCAGAAATTAAATAGGAAATGCTTCTCATGGAGAAAAAAGCAAGTGGAATTGCTAAATGATATCAGAAAGTAATCAGAAAACTCAATCCGTTAGCTTGATTGCTACAATAGCAATAAAATATCATTTACCAAGTAAGTCATAAAAGATTCAAGTATCCTTGACCACTGCCTGACTACATCTCACAAAACATATTTCAGCATCTCTAAGGATCAGAATAGAACCCTGACACTCAGCATCCAAATGGGACCTCTACAGCTTGACTGGAACTCTACCCACGTACATTATTTAAATTTCCAATTCGGCAGCAACTTAGAAGGAACGTATAACAACAGAAACCCAACACTGCCTTTCACCTACCCAGGCATTCATAGGAACTGAATGGGCAACAGTGTGTAAGAAGATAATTCAGCCTCAGGAATATAACCCAGCAAGGTTATCACTGTTTTGCATCTTTAAATAAGTGGGCTATTTCTACACCTTACCACAGCAAGCGCCGGGACATTTCGCTGCATAAGGATTTGTAGAGGAGTAAGCACGGCTGGAGGCACGACAAGACCTTTGCAAAATGTAGGACCCATTATTTTTAAAGAATGTTATCATCTAGTCCCGGATTGAGGAAAGGGTCTTTATCCACCCTCTCAGGATAGTGTGGCCAGCAGCAGAGCTTACTGTCTCCAGCTGTGGTGGATGGACCATGGAGGAGGGCTGGGAAACCTGCCAAAGCCTGTGGCTGGTTGCTGGATGTGAGAAGAGGGCATGATGAGCAGAGGCAAGCTAAAGATGGCAAGTAGAGACGGTAAGGAACAAAAAGGAATGACTCAGTTCCTCCATTTTTTTTCTGGCTTAGCATCTTAGTTGTAACATTAATAACAATGCCAGGCTCATATTTAGCCCTTCGTTTCACCAGTTCTCAAGCACTTTGTGAAGGGAGGCAGAGCCATCTCTCCTCCAGCCCATTTTGTGCCAGCACATCGCCCCACACTGCCCGTGCATTCGGTCACAGCCCAACTTCACATCTTACTTTCTTTAAGAGTTGTGCTAAGAACATCTGCCAGGAGCAAAACTAGTGTTTATCCACCAGATTTCCAGAGCCAAAAGGTTCTCGATTTAAATCTCCCTGAGTGTTCCCCTCCCCACAAAATTAGTGTTTTGCTGTCATGGAGACAGACAACTGAGTGCTGATCTCTGCACTTCGGTCTGAAAAACAAGAAACACTTGCCTGAAACCAGTTCAGATGAACTAGACTGTCCACCATTGGAAACAGTTCAGCTGTTAATAATTTGGCAGTTGATAGAAGGGAGACATAAGAACAGAAAACATTTCCTCCCCCTGCTTTGCCACGACCTTGCTTTCCTAGCGGTTTGAGAATTTTTTTCTAATGTAAAACCTGAATCTTTCTCCCTGCAAATTTAAGCTTCTTATTTCTTATCCTATCCACCAAGGGCGCTTGATTTGTCCTTTCTTCTCTGCCTCTCCAACAGCCCCACGCCGGGGTCACCGTGAGCCTGCCACCCCTGTCAGCCCTCCCCCAGGAGGGGCTGCCACCCACCCTCATGTTCCCTATCTTCCCACACACATGTCAGCACCTCTCATTTGCTGTCATTGACTCACCTCCTACAGTTTTAGTCCATTTTTGTTAAGGTTATTTTGAATTCTCACCCTGCCCACCGATGTACTTGCAGATACTCCTGGTTGCATGTTGTCTGCAGATTAACAAGCTCAGACTACCTTGGTCCATCATCCAGGTAATCATTGAAGAACACAGAACAAAACCACATCCAGGACAGATGCAGCAATGCCCGACAGCAACCTCATTTCCTTTTGAAGTGAATCATTACCACATTTCATACACTGTTATCAACTAACCTCACACATATGTCATGGTAGGTTCAGACAGACCGTGCTTCCCTTACTGGTCAGACATAGCATTCACATGTAACATCCAAAGCCTGAGGACAGTACTTCTGATACCTCTTTCTCCCTTGAGCACATTGACTTTTATCTGACTATAAAGATAAAATACCTGGGAATTTAAAAGACCGGGTTGTATTTGCTGCTACCTGCCTTACCTGGTCCTTCCAGGTGCTTTCCAACAGTCTATTGTTCCACGTGCTTTCGGGTAGGAGGGTGGTACCTTCAGCTGACTCATCTATGAGTCTTTTCTCCCACTTTCTCTTCAGTATACCTGCATGCTGCTGGACTTCCAAATACCTCATCCATCCATCATGGTCCTCACATCGCTTTATCTTCAAAGGTGAAAGCAAGAATGAACTCTTAACTTCAGGAACTACCCTCTAACCTGTTCTTTTCTTATCCTGGGTTGAAAACTTAAGTTGTTGGTAGGAATTGTGCTTGTGCTGAAGCATGGGCAGAAAGGCAGGGAGCCCTGGGACAGCAGGGAGGTATGAGTGAGCTGGAGCCCAAGGAGGGCAGGAGAGGGATGCTTATGGTATGCCCAGTCCCAGAGCAGAAGCCAAGCAGCTGAAGGACACCTCCAAAAGCTGCAGACTAGCCGAAACGAGGTGGGATCTTCCAGGCAGCCCAGGACAGAGCAGTTCAGAGCAGCCTTTGCGCAAAACAGCAGAACCACAACAGCTACAGTGGCTTTGCCCAGATGTCCCTAGAGAGTCCCTGCCTAAGGGACCGTGCCCGGAGAGCTGACCCAAACATGCAGGCAAATAACCCCGGCCCTGGGAAACTGCTTCCTGGCTCCAAACCAAGCCAATACCTCCCTGTAATTTCTTAGTTAAGTGAAAGCTAAGTTGGATGGAAGAAACCATCAAACCAAACCCTTAACCAGGCAAGGGTTACTTGCATCCTGAGAATGCTGTGCATGAACTACTAGTGAAAAAGTCTTTCATTATTAAAAACTGCCAAGAAGCCTGAGGAGTGAAAAAAACCCTAAGCAACAAAAATACTACAGGTAGAGGCAATGCTTTTCTGAGGATCTTTTTGATGAAAATGCTGATGCTGTTGCAACAAGGTGCTGGTCCGTGAGCCTTCAACATCTCTCCCATTGCCAGCGAAACATTCCTGCCTTCGAGAGAATTTCAAGCAGCCACGATCAACCCTGCCACCAGCCGTGGCTGAGAATGGATGTTTAGTAACCCATCTTCAAACCTGGCTGAAAACCAGCATGGGGTGCAGTGGGGCCAGCGGATTTGACTGTTCTTCATCTTGCAGAATCGGACTCCCACTGGCAGCATATTTGATAGATTGCCAACAAAAGCGGAGTCAGCCTGGTGAATGATGCTCTCTGCATCTCATTTGAATTCCAAAAGGCCTGCTTTTTCCTGGTAATGACAGTCAGCAATAGCAGGGTAGCTCTAAAGTATTGAATGATTACAAATAACATTCACAAAACATCTTTCATTCAAAAGGACCATTATAAAAAAAATTATCAGGAAGTTACAGTCTAGCCTATAGCACCATATTCTTGCTTTGCTCCCCACTTTAAAGTCCCAATGAAGTTGCATAAGCAGATAGTGATTCTCAACTCTCATTTACTACTTCTCTGCCAGAATTTCACTAACAATTAATAGTATTTCTGTAGCAGTGTCCTATTATACAAATTATTTCACATGCACAGAATTAGCTCTTTGGGGAACAGGGTTACCAGCTTTGGCAAATAAGAGGCAAAGGATCCACACCTCATAAATAGAGAAGATCTAGGTCCAGGTGCTTAAGTCACACTGAAGTTAACCAGAAATAAGTAACATTCCAAGTGGAGTCAGGCTCCTAAACTTATCTTTATTGACACAGACCTACTTGACTTGGAAAAAAAAATCTATGGCAAAGGTAGGAACTGAAGCTTTTTTGATTTCAGTCCAAGGTCTTAAGGACTTGGCAGCAGAAGCCCACAGTGCAAGATGTACTTGATGCTTATTTGGTCAGTAAAGCCCACCCTTTCCTTCCTGGGGTACAAGCTCCAGTGTCCCATCTGCTGCTAGAGCAGCCAAACCCAGCGGCTTTGACCATGGCATGGAAGCAGTGGAGACGTCCAGGAGCCAGCCCAGGTGGACCGTCCACTCCAAAGGCAGTGCTAGGGATCAAGCCAACACAGCCTGACTTTCTAAATCACACAAGGAAGTTTTGCTTATTCAGAGAATAAGGATATGGAAAAAGTTTTACTTGCTTCCTCCGAGATTATTACTGCATCCCAAGCCCAACCTAAAGAGAAGCCCTGCCACCTTGCAGGGATGGAGCATAGGTAGCAGCACAGAGTGGGAGAAGACTGCAAGCACAGACAAGCTGGGGTAGGAAGTAGAGTCACCCCCAGGGAGGCACAAGGGCTAGGGACCTTTGGGAAGGTCATTGGAGGGTTTTAGTGGGGAGCATCACAGGACCACCACTGAAGGACTCTTACAGGACATGGGAAAAACCATGGAAGCTGCTGCCATGTCCGGCAGTGCTTTAGTGGGAGCGCTGCACATGTGTATAGATGTGCCCAGCATTTAATTGTATTGGGAAGAACTGAGGTAGAATCTGGGTAATTTTCATTAATTTAAGGATCTTCTATCTCTCATTATACAAATGTGCATGGTATTAAACCATTCACTGTGAATAAAACTGTTTCATCCAAATTAAAAAAAATTAAAAATCCTGAAAACTTTCCATGGTTTGATATATGGGAACTCATCTATTTTATGATCCAGGCTCTATTTTGGCAAGTGCTGAATTCAACAGTTACGCAAATGTAGAAACCATAACCAGCTTAATCTTCCTGTCAGTCTGGGGATCTTTGATACAGCATGTCTACATTAAAAAGACTGTTATTATATTTTGCCTCTTGACTTAATTAAAGTCTCTTTTATGAGATGCTGTATTTGTAACTACTTTCCCCTTCCTAAAATGAGCCATCTTGTCTGGTACAGTAATTATAACAACATCATTGAATCTGTATTCACAGCCTGTTTTTAAAATAGTTCCCATTTCTAAGCAAAGACTAAAGATGTTTGTGGGTAGAAATGCTAATAAGATGGGTGTCTCTGGCTATGTTCAGTCAGAAACACATGGATCACACAGCACACCCCTTAACAGGAAAACAATTTTAAGTCCCCAATGAATGACACCCCCAAACTTTGCATTAGAGGGACATTGCCCTCAGCCCTGCCACGTTTCCACCATCCCAAGAAGCACACCAGGATACAAACAAACACTTTTTTCCAGCTGGAAGTTATAGCTAAAATCAGTCAATTCAAGCTAGGAACAGGACTGAGCTGCCTTGGTCTGACCCTCCAGAGCCGAGCGCTGGTCCCAGCTCTGCAGCTGACTGATAGCGCAACCACAAGTGACTCACTTCATCTCCTTGTGCAAGAGTTTCCTCTCCAATATTTGCCTCACATTTCATTACATGAGGAAACTGAAGACAGCAGATCATCTTTTGCGTAGTGACTACAAAGTGCTTGGCACAAGTTACAGCTGAACTCCATCAGCAGTTTTCCCAGGTAATACTGGATGACAGAGAATGGCAATACTCTAAAATAGCAACAACTACACAAATATTATATCCAAACCAGCTGTCCTCACTTTGATAGCATGACCAAAAATTTGCAGCTCCTGTTTCTTCATAGGACCTCTACATTCAGTCTACCCTTCAGTTGCTGTTGTTACTTTACAAGGAGGAGGAGGAGAAGGACAGAACTTCCTATCTTTTGTAACTCATTAGCAGGAGCACAGGGCAGAAGGGATCGCTGGGCTTATCGGCTTCAGCTCTGGCAATCGCAGGCAGCCGTGCCGTGCCGTGCCACTAATGCTTAGCCTCGACCTATCAGTGGGACTTATATTCCCTCTTATGCCATCACTCCCCATCAGCTGCTCACACTACAGGCCAAGAAAGCTTTACCTATGATTAAAAAAGAGAACTACAGGTACAAAAGATGAAAAGTCACAGAAAATATAGTGAAAACAGGAAAAAAAAAAGGAGGAAAGTTCAGTGACTGTACATGACATCTCAGTATAACAACAAATTCATTAGGAAAAAGTGCAGAGCAGGCAGATGATACTTTTTCATAGCAGCTTTCTTGTTTTTAGCAACTGGAAATCCTTGGTAATCCTTGAAATCTGAATCCTGCTTTCTAGAGCTCACATATTTCTGCCCACTTTCCTCTCTTGCGTCTATCCTAACACCATTGATGGCTGATCATTACCATCATGCCAAAGTCTAATCCAGGCCTTTGCTGTACTCCAAGGCACAGCACTTGCTTGATAAATAACAGTGTATATACATATATATATATATATAAAAAACTTTAATTCACTCCTCTGCTTCTTGTTACCATTGCCCCCAGCCTCTTCCCTTCTGTTGGCTACTTTAATAACCAAAGATTTGTTTCACATGAGAAACAGAAGACAGATGAAGATTCAATGACACTACTGTAATCACAAGAGATTAATTATCTGGGATTCAGATACCTGTTCCTAACAGATGACTCACGCTAACTGCTCCAGAGAAAGGATGGAAAAGCTCAAGTCCTTGGTGATCTGGGATGCTGGGAGATTTATTGCTTAGGGAATGCTTGGTGATAAATTTTTACCATGCATATATGAAATGAAATTCATAACACAGTAATCTCCCATCCCGTGGACAGACCTAACCCACCACATGTCATTTCAGCAGACAGTAGATTCAATCTTTACTCTCTCTTTTTTCTCCCGTCTTTGCACCCCAATTCTTTGCAAACTAAAAATTGTAAGTTTTGCAAAGTCTCTTTTAATCCAAGTTACTTACAGAAGAAAAACAGACACCCTGAGTACAAAGTCCTGTGGGACTGTGCCTGAAGGAAAACAAGAAAGCTGCTGGTTTGGGGGTTTTTTTCTTTTTATTTGACATAGCTGTGTTACCACCATGTCTTCCTGCTCTTGACCATCCCAGTCAGTGGCTATCAGTGCTTTATTAATCAGTCTGCAGTAACCAGCTACCGGGGGAGATGAGCGTTTCCGCCTGTGCTGAGAGCTGCCGCTATCACATCCTTCATGCTGCGTATTGCGTCTGATGCTCTTCATCACTGATATATTTTGGGAAGAATTTCCATTAAAAACAAAACAAAGAAAAAAACCAGAAACCCTTGACTTTGTAATAGAGATGAACTAAAATTAGAACTTTAAAATTCGAGCTTTGTTAGTTCCTGCTAGTGAGGAGACATCCAAATTAAATTCCTGAACTATATAGGAAAAGATGAGGCTGTTTTCTGGCACCATTTGAAGTAACAGTAATGCAAGAGCTACTGATTGGGTAAGATTTCTGCATTGTCAAAAACTCAGCCTAAACCCCAAATATCTCAGTTTTTACAGACAGCCTGTAACAATAGCGCTTGAATTCCTGCCAGACATTCTGGGGAAATTTTATGGATTGGAAATTGAGGGACAGAAACCGATTAATTTGCCCAAGCTTAAAAAAAGCCTATGACGGAGCCAAGAACTGATTTGAGATTGGAGCCTCAATATGCTGCCTAATTGCAGGCCTATCTTCCCCCCTCAGGCCCTGGCTTTCTATAGCTTTCTGCTATTTCCTCACTAACCCACCTCTAAGATGCTTTTCTTCCCTCATTCCCATCAGATAATTTATGATGCTTTCAAATTTTTACTGCTAGAAGTCAGGGAACACCATCCCTGGACCTCACAAATTTAGTGCCTGAATTTGTTTCAGGAATAATAATAACACAATGTTGCATGCATTTGCAGAACTAAGATATTTGTGCCATCCATTTCTTTGAAGCTTTTATTGCTCTTTCCCTCAGAGTTTTTTCACTGTGGCAGCAATGGAAGAAAATGCTTTCCTTCTTATTCCACTTCATATAAGAAAGTGGGAAACCGAACAATTACAGCGAGGTAAGTAGACCCTGAGATACACTGGTCAAGCACCTACAATCTCACAAATACAGGGACTAATTAAATCAGCCTTGGTTTTCTAAGCCTATTCTGTGCCTCTAGAAATGCTTCATTTATTATGAAGGGAGAAAAGAAAATGGAAATGGAAAGGAAAATTCACCCCTACAGCAAGCTAAAATTTCTTCTAAAAAAAAAAATACTTATGGCTTTTACACCCTATTCTTATTTCCACAGAAGCAAAATTTTGGAGTTAAGAGAGTTTAAAGCTTCTGCAATGGTACCTCAAAATTTTCAGGCAGTTAAAATGTTAGAGAATGGTAATTTTCTTTTAAAAGTGAAGTGGCAGTTTGTGAAGAGTGGGGATTTATTCTTCATGAGTTTTTTGAGGATACAAAAGTATTCAAAGCTTCTTTCCAATGACCTTGCTTTTAAAATCAATATTTTAAGTGTTTGGGTTTTTTCTATAGATTTTGTATCAGCAACATTTTTGAGTTTCCAGTGCTGATTTCTTATAGCCCAAAATTTCACTTGCTGACCTTTGGCCTAGTTCTCCAAAGAGTATACTGTGGAAGCCCTGAGGTTTCTCCAAAAAGTTCATATTGCGGAGCAGAGAACATTTTGTTCCTGTCCTGTTTTAGTGTAGATGACAATCTGCCAGCATAACGTGGTCTTCGTAAATGTGGGAATAGTTGTTCATCCAGGTTTGCACTTTATTAAATTATTGTTCAGAGGCAATTCCAACGGGCACATGTAAATGAAGTGGAAGGGGGTCTTACACAGTCCAAGTCCTTAATTTCTTGCTATTGAATGTTATTAAATTGTGTAGGAGTCCGAAACAGAGGAGAGTTAAGTGAATGGATTTGCCATTAAAGCTACAGCTGTGCTGTTACAATTAGGGGAAACTTGAGGTCCAAACTCTCTGCAGTGGAAAATTCAGCCCCTAAGAGAAATGCAGACCAACAGCAGGAGCTCTTGGGTTTCTGCTTCAAAGGTGACCTCGTGCATGGTTTTGCCTTCAAGCCCTTCCCCTTTAGAGGTTGCCCTGCGACCTGCTTCTGGAGCATGGCCAGCAGCAATGCCCTTGCTCCGGGCACCCGCAGCACCCCACTTCTCTCTGCCGGGTGGAAACAAAAACCAACCAGAGATGGGCAAACCTCAGGCTGCTTCCTGAAGGACTGTGCTTCAGGGGACACGGGACACACATAGACCAGGAAGCAAGAGCCATGGTACTAATGTAGGTTGTAAAATATTAAGTAAATGAAGGAAGAGCAGCTTTGGCGTCATGGGCTGGTTGAGAATACAATCAAGAGATTGACACTATTTAGAAAAGTCAGTGTAGACAAAGTTTTCCTATACTGATTAAAAAAACCCAAACACATCTTTAGAAGGGATGTTCAGTTGCAAAGCAACTTATTCAGCTAACTAAGAGCACACATTAGGTGAAGGGCTCTACGGTGTACCCAGAATACTGATGTGAAAAAAAAAGAGACAAACAGAAGAGAAGTGTGAACTCTGTAAAATGGCTACATGTCTATGTATGTAATTTCAGAAATATGGGAGAGAAGATACATTTGACAAATGAGAAATAAACAAACCATGTGCAGAAAGGTAGTTGGATATAGCTTGGGAAAGATCTCACATCAGCCTACATTATCATGGAAGGTGCAATTGCTGAATTCAACATATGTAATATTAAAGATGCTTTCTGATGGAAGAGAGTGAGCTAGTTTCCTAAAAACTGTGAGCTACACCCACAAACAACTGTTGACATTAAAAAAAGCATTGTGCATATAAAATGACATTCTGAAAGCCTGAAGATTTCCATTCCAATGTTTTAGAGGATGTAACAAAGGAAAAATGAGTTTAAAAAAGCAGCAGCACATTTTAGGCCAAAACTTTTGACCCAGTTCTTCTCTAAGCACATTTAAGTTGGTTGTCTTCATCACTTCCTCAAGTTTAGGCTGGTTACAAAAAACCTCAGGATTTCAAAGAGACAAACAGAAAATAAGTTACAAGAACTTCAGTGTAAAGAAGAAAGAGCTTGTCTTACCCAAATAAATATGCAGTTATCAGATTCAAGTGACATGGAGGGAAAAAAAGTCAAAGTTTAAAAAAGTTGCTTTAAAAATAAAACAAAATTCTCCAACAACTCCAAATAGTTGAGGGAGAAAATGTATTCATTTTCTGCAAAAACTGTTTTCAGCCTGCAGTTACTGAATCAGAACTGAAATATCCTGAATTATCTTTAATTGGCTCAGCATTATCAGGCCTTTACCAGAATGCTACCTGCTCACCCCTCAGCCACATCTCCACATACATATACAGAAGACTTTTCATCTTCTTTGATGCAATATGGCAATTAAGGAGGATAGAAACAGCTGGCATTTCAACCCTGCCAGCTTGGATCATCACCAGGCTGCGACATCATCCCAGTGGAGAAATAAGGAACATTTCTAACAGAATCACACTGTCAAAACTGGAACAGGAGTCACCTCAAGCCATGAACTGGGTTGGTATGATTTCCTATTATCATTTTCATTATTCTTCTACATCTCTTTTCCATATTTCCAAGACTTCAGTTGCTCTGTTCTTTAAGAACGATGACTGATTTCAAAAGGAGCCCAGATGACCACCGTAAGCACTCATATACAGGAATGTCAGCTTAGATTTATACAGGAATGCCAACTATTAAGTGCAGTCCATTTAAGGGCTGAAATTCTGCTGAAGACATCAAAAAGAGGAGCTCTACTGAGCAGGACGTGGTCCCAGAAGGGTTTAGTAACTACTTGGAAAGAGATTTTCAGCAAAAGCAACAGAGTAAGCCCAAAATGTGGTGTTGCTTATGGGGTTTTCGTCTGGTTTTTGTTTCCCTTTCTTTCCCACCCCCATGGCCCATACTTATTATTAAATGGCTCAGGGAAGACCCTGCACAGGTTTTTCAGAAAATACCTTTCATGCAGACCCAGTAGAGTCTTGTCTACTGAACTGACAACCTGCATCTTCAACAGCTCATCATCACGTCGTTGCTCTGCTCGGCGACCCAGCGCATGCAGGTGGTCAGGAGTTCAAAAGACACCCTTAGTGTGCAGAACAAGTCAAGATGCTTTAGGATGTACTGAGCTTGGCACGGAGAAATAATCTGGAAGGACCTTGGATGCAGAAGTTGCTCTGTAATGCTGCAGCATACTGCCTGGTCCGACATGATGACTTGGACACTGTAATATCATTTTCTACAAGATGCATGGAAGAAATAAGCAAGTTCAGCCCCCATTTCCAGAAACCCTATTCTTTCTGGCCAGCTTCTACCTGGTATCCCTCAATAATCTGTGAGAAAAGTCCCCAGGTGCCCAGTGACAGGACGTAAGGACCATAGGACACCCGTGCAGAATGTGAGTACTAGGAATAGAGAGTCCTTGTCACCAAGGCACAGTGAAATCATTCCCTCTCTCAGCTCAAAGCAGCTTTCTTTGCTATAGCAAAGCTGCATGCTGTAATGAAACCCCACAATGGCAAACCACTGCACCTGTGACAGCTGGTTCACCACAAACCAGTGCAAACTAAGAGGTGGATCTAACATGAACACTCAAAACCACCAAGACAGTCTCAACTCTCTAAGGCTATGTTTTACTTGGAAAATAAGATTTTTATGTAGAGAAACTCAACTATGCCAGATAAGATGCAAGCAGGTCTCCTCCTTGCCATCCATGGCCTTGCAGGGCAGATCCCAGCCTCTGCGCTTACCTTTGGTGGGCTCAACAAGGCTCTTAGTTTGCAGCAAGCCCTGTGCAGTCCCTCTGAGCCCCAGGGAAAAGTCTGTTTTTCCCTCTTCTCTGAATCCAGCTGGGAGCACGTTTGTCTCGGGAGTTTCCCAGTCTCTTTGCCCACTGCCCGGCTCTCTGGGAGGCTGTGTTGAACACATGCCTTCCCGGGGTGCAGGCACGCAGTCCCTTTTCCAAAATAGGGTCCCCACCTCACCCAGGATCAGCAGTCAGAACAAGGCAACTGGGGGGGAGTCTTCCTCCCTGGTGCCCAGCTACGCCCTGCTGACAAAGCGCGGGATCGAGCACATGAAGACGCAAACCAGACAGCTACCGCATGTCCCCCTGCCCACGGCCAAGCTCTCAGGAAGAGCAAGCTGTCCCCTGCAGCTCTCCCTTCCTGCCATTTGAGGATGAATACACTTTTTAGACATGTTTCTATGGGAACGAGGCTTAACACAGCCACGCTGTCTTCTCGTCTCCTCCTAATAACTTCTGAACCCTTTGGCTCATCCCAGCCGGAAGTTGACAGAAGAGCAAGACTCAGAGATAATCTAGTTCCTCAAGCTTCATGAGCACAGGGGCTGAGCGAGTAGCGGGGAGAGAAAGCGTACTGCAAGTGCCTTGACAAATGCAAAAGCTGTAGCTCAAGCTCACGCGTTAGCGCCAGCTGTGTGAGCCATCTTATGAGGTTCCTCTGTTCCGTAGGAAGAAGACATCCACTGGGCCAGGGGTCAACTGGCAGAGAAATCCACTGGAAACCAGGCTTCATCGGTACCTGTGCACACAAAACTGCTTGTTCTTTCTTCTCTTCCTATAGGTAGGAATATAAATAGCACTTGATTCTGGAAATCCTGAGGGATGAAAGATCAGGCTGCTTGTCTTTATTTGCTGCTGGACAGGGTTTCTCCACTTTTTTTAACCCCTTCTTTCTCTCAAGATTTTAATTTGAATTTTCAAATTCTATTTTCTATATCAATATAAACATTTACAAGCAAACTTGCATACATACACCTTTTCTTTTGCTCTAGTGATATTACCAGACAGTTAAAACTGGGAACATCTGAATGTATGTTGTTCCTGTTCCCGTCTTGTAATCCTGGCTCCAGCTGAGCTGGGAGTTTTATCATAGACTGTAATGGGGTCAGAATTGCAGTTCTGCTGCATAAGGTTCACCAGCATTCACAGTTACTGCTTTGGAAATTGCAGAATTTAATCCCAAATGAAATAAGTGTAGTTACAAAGTGCTATAGAAATAACTTTGACTTCACACAAAGGTTTCTAATTTTACCAACAGGTAAGAACTTATTTTCAGGTGAGTGACCCATGTCATAAAGAAGATAGAAGGTAATACTGAGGGTTTTTTTTAAACTGCGTTGTTCACCTGGGGATGCTAGGAAGGTATAAGGACAGGGCATAAGTGGTGTTTTCCCCTATGGCAAGTTCTCAGCTGAAGGAACAACTGAAGCGTAACTGAACAAGGACGTAAAAGCTGCTCCAGGTCGACTGGATATTCTGCCTCTCAGTAACTTAGTGTGTTTAAAATGGAGGATCCTTTCCACATTAGGAGAGAAGGTTACCAGCTTGCCAAATGAAAAGATTTGAGGCTTGACTCTGTTGAGGACTCCGCTTGGGATGGCCAAATGAGAGCATCCAGAGTGCCAGACCCCCCAGAGATGCTCGGAGCCATGGAAACTGCAGCAGGGGCTGGCTGCAGCCCCCTCCATTAGCAGCCTCAGGCATAAAGATTTGCCTTTGGCTAGCAAGAACCAAAACTGATGGCTTACATTTTGCAGTGGTTCACTTGCTGATTTTTGACTGCTATTTGCACTGTGTGAGCTTCTATATCAAGACACTGCTGCCAAAGCTGCAGCTATGGTGCTTAGAGCAGCCTTAGCAAGAGCCTTTCCCAGCCCACGTGCCACGGTTCATGATCCTCGTCTCACTTGTGCCACGATTCACTCCTGTCCTTCACCCTCCCAAGTAATCGTGTTAACTCCTGTCTTGCTAAATAGTGGCATCCCAGTCAGGGCAGGCTTTTATTCTTGCTTGTTGACAGCAATGATAACAGTTTAGCATGGATACATGCCGTGCACAACAAAAGCAAAGACCCTCAAATGTTCCCCTACATTTAATCATGGAAAACAAAACCCAGTCTTCCCTCGTAAATTTTGCCGTAACTTTATTATACTGGATCACAAATGTTAGTCTCCTCCTGACATCCTCTCTTCCCACAGAGTTTAGGTATAGATGATTCACTGAGGTCTTAAGAAATCAGCACAACATGAAACAGTATATATGAAATGTGACTTTTTTTTCCCTTGGATTTACTCATTTCTACAATATTAACAGAGAGGAATGTCTTACAATAGTCCCAGATCTGTTTTTCTGTACTAGCTAATTTAAATTGTGTCTTGGGTACCCTAACCTACTTTCTGAGACTATACAACTGCCTTTCCTTGTAGCATGCTTGCTTTGCAAGTTTTCCCTTTATAAAAAGGTTGGGTAGTTTGCTTTCAGCTACTTTGGCTTTTGTTATCTCCTTAACTACTACTACACTCATTGAAAGACACAATCTGTATCCTGCCTTATGTTACAACCTAAGTAAGACGAGCAGCAGGCTGATACAGAAATTCAGGCATATTAGAGTGCAAAACTGTCATTAGGGGGAAGGAACTCGGTTCTCCTGCAGCAACATAGCAATGTTTTCTACTTCATAACCTTCCACAATGTCTCCACTGAAGAAAAAATAAAGCAGTACATTTTGACTTGAGAGTATGAAAGAGTTTTTACGTTATTTTTACTTGGAAAATGGATGAAAGCATTTAAATAGTTGTAATACAGAAGCAACCATCCTGTCACAATAAAGTGTTTGCTGGGCTGGTTGTCTTCCCCAGACTTTCATGACCTACTGCCCAAGTACTTGTTCTGTCTACCCTCTCATTCATTAGGCTTCAGTTTATTACACTCTCATCTTTCCCCTCAATTGTCTTCTGCCCAGATCTTTCACCCTTGGCAGCTGTATACTTTGCTTCCCCTGGAAAACAAAATCAGGTCTTACATAGCTATTAACAAGGATCAGGTAGAAATGGTTTCTCCTCCTGCAAGTCCCATCCCTTATGAGCCAGTTTATCAGCAGATTGTTAATTCTGTGGCATATGAAGTAAATAGAAATCCTCTTTCATTGAAGTTTAGTTGTTTAGCTGCTTTATCCAACCAAGCCCCCCCACTAGAGGAACGAAACGTAGTGTTGAGTAGCCAATGACACACAAAACAACATAGCCTTTTTAGCAACCACACCTTAATGACTTGTACATTAAGGATACAACCAGCAGTAGAGTTTGTAGAGGTTTTTTGCACACTACACACAGTGCAAGCATTCATAAACAGTTAACAAACCAAGGCCAAGATTTGCCTTGCCCAATTAAACTAGGTAGCTAAAACAAGGTTATTGACAGGCAGATAAAATTTACTGTTGAGGGTCCACCCATTGTTTCAAAGGTTTTTCCAATATTGGGAACCTCGGGCAAAAACAGCATCTCAGTGAGTTGGCACAAATGTGGGTCTGAGCCATCCCTGCAGCTGCAGGCAGAGAAAAAAACAGGATCTGGGGTGAGGATAAAGCAGAAAAGGACAGGGAGCAGAGAGGGGACATCTCATTCAGGACCGTACTGAGAGGTTGAACAGTGTGATGGGCTGGGAGGCAATTACCACTCAGACAGCAGGCACAAGCCCTCTCATGTCACAGGGGCACTTGTGTATTCGGATCCTGTGGGGCAGCAGAAATTTTAAGCATTTCAGGAACTGTAGGGTAGTCCGCTATTTCACAAGTTCAACTAGCTGGTCATAATGGTACAGCACCTAGCTCTGTGGCATCATCTCCTACAGTCAGGGCTTACTGGCACAAAATAAATACCACCCGTTTGGAGGTGTAATATTTGTCAGTCATGAAGGATTTCAGGATTTACAAAGCAAAAATGTCAGTTAACTCAGTGAGAGCATTTTCTTGTCCACAATTTAGTGAAAGTGAACCAGGAACCCCAGGACTTGGGATATCAGTTTTTAAGTGATCACAGACGCAGAAGGCCATGGGGATGTCTCCCCAGTCCTGACTCTCACTGCAGAGAGGATCCGAGAACAGGGAATTCTGTGCTGCAATGGGGAAGTTGATTTTTAAACTGCGCTGGCTATGCCAGCTCCTCCAGATCTTGCGTGAAGCCACTCCCTGTCTCAAGGACCAGATATGGCTCTCAGCTGCCTGTTTCACAGTGAAGCTGTGTATTTTGGCATAGATATGCCAGATCTGCACCTGCTGGCGATTCCCTACTGCAATGCACCCTCACAGAGCACTTTCAAGGCCTTGTCTGAGGAGGTTTCAGCATCAGGACTGGGGGAGTGTCCAACGTCTCCATTTCTGTGGCTGCATGGTCAAAACCCCACAGGACCTAATCCCAGGACCTGGCAACAAACCAACCTCAGCTGGTCGGTTAAAACTAGACCTGCAAGAAATCCCACCTCCCCTCTGACTATTTTATCTCCGGGTAAATGACAGTATGATTGCTTTGCTCTGGGACTGGCCAGCTCACGGTTTTCAGCAGCTCTGAAGAGCCTGTTCTCTCACTGTAGCCTCTCAAATCCCTTGAGTTTTCACCTGACCTTTGCATTTAACAGCTACCTAAGCAATAGACTTATTTTTCCTTTACTGTCGTCTGTAAGGAGATCTCACTTCAAATCTGCCAGCCAGAGTATTCAGGAAGCAGGACATACCTTAGAAACAAGCACCAAAGAGAGGAAAGCCAGTGCTATCTTTGAGGGAGTGAGAGCGGTTGAAAAGGATGGACGAGTGTTCATGCACTAAGGGAAAGGCAGGCCAAGGAGGAGGCAGCAGGATCCCCAAATCTCCAGAGATTACTGCAAGAAAGAGAGCTGACTGGTCAGCAGGGCAATGCAAGCCATGCTTTGGTAGAGCATGCGTATAGCCTGGTCCAGGGGGAGAGTTCACAAGTCTCTCTCAAACACCCTTACAGCTCTGATGAGTTATGGTTCATTCTCCAGACTCATGGCAAACACAGACAGGCGTGAGAACTGACAGCTAACACGTGGAGTCGATACTGGGCACCCACAGGGCCTGCAGCCCCAGCCTTTGGTTCATCTTCATCTGCAACTTGCAGTAGTACATTGCTTTGTTGGGTTTTTTTTTGCAGACTGCCTCAGCCAGCAGGCAGAGCTGGACACTCCTTTTCTCATGGCAGAAGGGTCTCTCCTTGTTGGTGGCCAACTAAATTCTTTCCCTCTAACTTTGAGTAAAGTACCAGTTTAATCTCTAACACTGACTGGAAACCTACTCTGACACTTAAACAAATTTAAAAATCACATCAAGCTCTTTAAAAAAATCCAGGCCTTCATTATCATGAAGTGGGGAGTTAATCAAAGGATGTTTTACATTTTCCAGGGTAGGAACCTCTGAAGCATTTCCACTTAACTTGCTGGAATTTAAGGAGCAAGCTAATTAGTTTGTGGCCTGTGGAAGAACTCAAGGGCTTACTGTAAATTCTTAAAGACCTTTTAAAATGATTTAAATGTTGCAAAAAGTACTGAGGCACCACCCCTGGAGACTGAAGATGCCTTCTTTTCTACAGAGGGGGTCAAGCTGCCGTATGTTTCTCAGCATCACTAAACCAGCATGCCTCGGACCAGCTAACATGGGGTGGGAAGTCAGGTGTTCATCCTACGCTGGTTCGTGATTAAACACACACTTAAATATACTCTTTCTCACACACACATATTTGTCTCGAGGCTCGGCAAACTTCAGTAGAAGACAAACTTTGGACTTAACTGCTGTGCTGAATTAGGTCCTTGTACTTGGCTTCTCTGTGGAGAGGAGTAAATATCAGCAGTTACAGCTGTGATTCTCTGCCTCGTAAATTGGAATGAGACTGGAATTAAACCAGAATGTCATCTGCAAGAGATGGTAGAAAGGTAATAAAAACTTTGGTCCTCGTCTTCAGAAGAGATGTAGCTGCTCAACTACCATTAAGCAGTAGTTAAAGTCACTGTAAAGGCTGTAAGTCTGAGATTTGGGAATTCATGATGGCATGATTGCTTTACTGTGTTTGAGTTCATTGCACCATATCTCATTTTCCTCCTCATCTGAGCTGCTGCCTCCCTCACCAGTCATGAGCTCCAGACACTTGAGGCCCCTGATGTCAGAGGGCTTCATCACAGTGCTCCTGAAAATGGCTGGCTCTTCTGATCAAATCAAAGGATGTCTCTTCACTCTTTAGCAAGAGTAAGCAAAGATAAGTAACTATAAAACAGTAAAAATGAAACAACTTTCTACTGAATCCATGCTTGACTTTGAAATCCTACTCCATCCCTGTGGGATTTCTAAACCAGCTTCCTTGGAATCCATATGGGAGAACCTTAATTTATCCCCTACCCCAGGCTCTAACTAGGGACTGGTAAATTGCTCATTTCTTGCCAGCCACCTGTGCACCATTCCTGACCTTGTCTCCTGTAGACACCTGGCTGGACTATAGGAGACCTATTTCACTCCCTTTCATTTCCTTCAAGCCTGGATTCCAGGAAGGTGATGTCCACACACTGCAGGTGTCCCCATCTCTACTGAGAGCAGCAGACTTAATTTTTTCTGCTCCCAAAGTCTATCACTTGGAAAAGAAACTCAGACAGCTTTAGCAAGAATAAGCATAAGTCTTTTCAAGGGTGCCTCCCCCTCTCTGGAGAGGACACATGGGAATTGAACACACAGTTCCCACAGACCATCTCCAAGAGGCAGGAACCTAAATGCTCCTTAAAGTGCTCAGTAAGCACTTTAGTGCACACGGTGCTCTACTTCCAGCCTTGCATGCAGTGTTTTATTGCCAGCCAGTGCACATTTTATGCAACATTGAATACAGGGAGGAACAACAAGGTGATTTTATAAGAGAAAGGCTGGCAGCAGAACTTCTGACTGCTACTACACTTCAGAGCCTTGGATCAAGAGCTCTGAGCTTACTCACTTGCATGAGCAAATCTGAACCACACTGAAAAATTTATTTTATCTCCTTCACTTGACTCCAGTACTGACTCAAAGGGGCATCTTACGTGCCATGAACTTGGTATTGTTTCAACACCTCATATGTGAAGGAGTCAGAAGAATATTATTTGTCCTGATAATGTGGTTTGCGTAAGAAATTTCCAGTGGGGCTTCAAAGGGAAAGCAACTACTCTGAGATACCACTTCATTAAATCTTTGTATTTACTTAAGGAACAATGTTACAGCAGATGGATAGAAAAACAGGCATTGGGTGGAGATGAGGGGTAGAAATGGGAGAACCTATTTTAATAAAAAAGAAATGAAAGCCAGAAAATGTTTAACACAAAAAGGAAGTGTGTTTTTATGAAGATTTCCATATAATCTAAATCCATCCCCTCCCCTCCATGTTGACGGGACTTTCTGTACCAGCACATTGGTTCAGACCAGAGCATCACTGCTGTTTGCCAGACCAGCCAGTGTGCTAACGTCCCAGCAGCTCTGCATGAGGCAGAAAAGCCAGTGGCTAAACTCCAGCGGCAGAAACATATCGCAGCCCTTCTTCTCCTGACTCACCAGCACAGCTGAGAAGCCAAGTCAGGGGAACATTTAACTTTTGTTCCCGCTTATAAAAGACCCACTCAAGAACTTTAAAGAGCACAAAGACCTCAGCATCAAACAGGAACCATCGTATAAGTGCACGTCATGATCATAAAAGAGGAACAGCTCTTCAGAGGGACAATGCTGGTAAGAGGACATAGCTCCACTGGCTTGAATAAACGTCCATCACAGAGTATTCATGCTTACCCCTTGCCCTGTGCTTTATTACAGAGCTACCAAGAAAATAATTCAGACGACTCCTGTCCTTGGCTACTCCTAGGTTTCCCTCCTGCAAGATCACTCACTAAGAAGCATCAGGTCTCTTGCACAGGGCACAAGAGACATTTTAGGGTCTGTTGGAGGTCCCTGTCATGCACAGCTAGTGTAGGGTCAGCCAGAGCCAGGACCCAGTGAGACCTGCGAGCTGACGCAGTTCCCGTCACACCAGCACTACACCGTCTGTGCAGACTGGGAAAATGTCGATCCCTGGGCAGTTCTAGCCAATTTTGCCTGCTAATGCAGACGAGTGCCAACATGTGCAGACAGTGCACTTTAAAGTGCAGCACACGTACCCTCACACTGGAAAGCAAAGCCTGACCCCATCCCCAAAGGTGTCAGCTATGCTTTCCAGGTCAGCTCTGCTGTAAGGTGCATCCCAGCATCTTGGCTGCACTACAGGCTGGAGCAGCCAGCTCCAGTGGCTCACATCCACGGGTGACTGGATATACCTCAGCCCAGCTACTCAAGGCATTTTTATGCAGCTGTTCAGTAAAATGTATATTTTTGCATCAGTAAAATGTAATTGTGGCAGATATGGAAGTGTTTCTTACTCTTTTATAGAAAGGACCCTGTCCTTCAAAGGAGTCCAGCTGGGTAACCCTCTGCAGCAGCGAGGACCTTCATGAAAGGGGGCCAGGGCAGAGGGAGGGAGAGCTACACCCCTGCAGCTGAGAGCTGAATGAGGGCTTGGACCTCCTAACCCTCTCCTGCCCAAAATGTTAAATGGATTATTCACTAGTAGCATCTTTAAGTCTCTAGGGTGGAAATGAGGGACACTTCTTAAAATTAAAAGCTGAACCACTGTCCTTAACAGAGTGTGCATTTTTACTGCCATGCATGCTTTTTTACCATCATAAAATATGCAGTTATATTAATATATATAATTATCTAAGCATCAATTTATTATTTAAAAAGGCATTTAGTATATTTAATCAGTGCCTAAGCTCTTTAAAGGGATAATTCAAATTAATTTGACACTCAGCATTTGCAGAATCAATATTTAGCAGGTTTATATAATCTGTCCAAGTCTGTTAACACACACACAAAAAGGTCTCTCCATTGTTGAATTTCAAGCAGAAATGAAAGCAGCAACTTCCATTAGTTCTCAGAAATGGAGACAGCCAGGAGCTGAAGATAAAAATACCAAATCACTTCTAACCCAAAGATTCCTGAAACATATGAACACTGTTGAAATGAAAATGTGAAGCCAGTATTTGAGAGCTAATATATGCCTCATTAAACAAATATTTTTCCAATATTTTTTGATTCAACTTAATTTTCATGTCAAATTCCAGCACATATGATCAGGTTTTTTTCTAAATTTAACACAATAACAGCTGGACATGCCTTAACATTTCCACATGTTCAAGTACTGACAAAATTAATTCCCTTCCATAATTCTGAAGTTTTTGTCCTGCTGAGATGTGTGACTTGAGCTGTGGTGAATATAGGAAGACCAGTTTTAAAGTTACTGTCACAATCAAGTGATCTATATAAAAAACAGTGGAAAAATCTGTGGCATCCTTTCACTGTTCCTGCAAGTCATTAGTTTTTGTACATTCACATTTCTTGCCAAAAAGAGTTAAGAGTTTAGTTCTGTGGTGGGTTGACCCTGGCTGGACCCCAGGTGCCCACCAAAGCCACTCTATCACTCCCCTCCTCAGCTGGACAGGGGAGAGAAAGTATAACGAAAGGCTCGTGGGTCAAGGTAAGGGCAGGGAGATCACTCACCAATTACCGTCACAGGCAAAACGGACTCGACTTGGGGAAGTTAGTTTAATCTATTGCCAATCAAATCAGAGTAGGGTAATGAGAAATAAAAACTAAATCTTAAAACACCTTCCCTACACTTCTCCCTTCTTCCTGGGCTTAACTTTGTTCCAAATTTTCTCTACTTCCTCCCCCCGAGTGGCGCAGGGGGCTGGGGAATGGGGGTTGCGGTCAGTTCATCACACATTCTCTCTGCCACTCCTTCCTCCTCAGGGGGAGGACTCCTCACACTCTTCCCCTGCTCCAGCATGGGGTCCCTCCCACGGGAGACAGTCCTCCATGAACTTCTCCAGCGTGAGTCCTTCCCATGGGCTGCAGTTCTTCACAAACTGCTCCAGCATGGGTCCTTTCCACATGTCCTTTCCATGGGGCACAGTCCTTCAGGAACAGACTGCTCCAGTGTGGGTCCCCCACAGGGTCACAAGTCCTGCCAGCAAACCTGCTCCAGCATGGGCTCCTCTCTCCACATGTCCACAGATCCTGCCAGGAGCCTGCTCCAGTGTGGGCTTCTCATGGAGTCACAGCCTCCTTCGGGCATCCACCTGCTCCGGCGTGGGGTCCTCCATGGGCTGCAGGTGGATATCTGCTCCACCGTTAACCTCCATGGGCTGCAGGGGGACAGCCTGCCTCACCATGGTCTTCACCACGGGCTGCAGGGGAATCTCTGCTCTGGCGCCTGGAGCACCTCCTCCCCCTCCTTCTTCACCGACCTTGGGGTCTGCAGAGTTGTTTCTTTCACATATTTTCACTCATCTCTCCTCCGGCTACTGTTCTGCCACAGTTTTTTCTTCCCCCCTTCTTAAATATGTTATCGCAGAGGCGCTACCACCGTTGCTGACTGGCTCGGCCTTGGCCAGCGGCGGGTCTGTCTTGGAGCCGGCTGGCATTGGCTCTATTGGACATGGAGGAAGCTTCCAGCAGCTTCTCACAGAAGCCGTCCCTGTAGCCCCCCCGCTACCAAAACCTTGTCACGCAAACCCAATACAAGTTCTTAGACGGTAACACAATTATCATCTGTCCCTTTTGCATACTCTTACAGTTGACAGTCCATAATGAGCAAATTAGTATGTAAAATTTGCATAAACTATATTATTCTTGTTTTTACAGGTCTGTACAAGATTTCTCAACTCATTGAAAAGTGTAAATCTCTTCTCCTTTCAGGAAGTGTATCTTCAAATGCTGAGACAACTGCCAGTGCCATGGTCATCATTTAGGTGGAGCTGTAATTTCAATGACTAGGAATATATGAATAACACTGAGATTCAAGCTTAGATCATGATTGCTCTCTCTGTTCTGCACCTTCTTTATTCCAGGCCAGGAGATCCTGGAGACTGTCCCCCATACAGCCAACATCTAGGATGTGATACAAGGTTATGAATCAATAACACCTTTAGATATCAAATAGTCATGTTGACATGGTCATCCTTCTATAGCCTTACAGGCAGATGACTCACCCTGTAAAAACACTTTAAGTGTATCGTTTTGCCTTTGGCGGCTGTTAAAATAATTTCTGCAGAAAGCTGATTTTAAATGCACTGCATAAATGCAAACGGTTGTTTGAGGAAACGAAGCAGCCATGGGCAATAATATTACAGACTGAGTAATTCAGAAATAAGTATTTCCTCTCCCAGGGACATATCAATCATTCCCTGATCTTTACCTGAGTCTGATCACATTCCTCATCCTTCTAGCAGCCTTGGTGGAGCTTTACCAGAATCTCTTCCCTAGTGTGTCTTGGTTTTCATTAAATGCCTGAGACTTTCATCTCTCTTCTCCCCCAGTCCTCGCCCCAGGCTCATGGGGAGCTCCATCTCAAGGCTGTGCCACCTTCCTGCTGTAATCCCTTTAGCTGCAATGGAGGCACTGGTGGCTCAGCCATCTCCATGTCCATAGGCTGCTCAGCTGGGATGAAAGTCTCTGCAGCTCCATTAATGCCTCTGCCAAAAGGCCTGGCCCTGCCAGGAGGACCTGTCTGCCTACTATTACTCAAAGTCCTATCTTACACACAGCACCCACTGGTAGCAAGCCTTTGCTGTTTGCACAGCCATTAATGGACCTCTTTAGTAGTGTCCTTCCTTCTAATCCAGGTAAGCAAATCACATGCACATACCAGAAAAGGTCCCCCCCTCAGTCATGTTTCCCACGTGAAACCATACCCTGAATTTTTTGTGGATGTGACAATCCAAAGTAAGGTCAAAATGAGAATACCTTTTCTTATACCCTCTTTTTCAAGCTCTTCTGTCCTTTATTAAAGGTCTAGGTTTCCTCAAAATGACTTTACAGTGTAAATGAAATTTCATCAAGCTACATAGCTTAGTCATGCTTTGCAGAAGGTGGTTTGTTTGGTCCAGCACTCCTGAGAATGACTTAAAATAAGGACCAGATACCTACTAGGAAATATTAGCAATCAAGAATACCCTCCCAAGAAGGAACAGTTCTTTTAAAGACAGAAAAGGTGAATTGTTACAACCAGAAACCAGAGACATAAGTAATGCATTCCTGAAAGTAATGCTGAAATGCATGAATGGGTAAGCTTGACAAAAGCAATGTTTCGCATCCCAGATTCTTCCATCTCCTTGAGGATAAGCAGTTGCTTCCCAGCCACCACAGGTACCATGCATACATTTGCTGATGATACTGGGGTGACAGAGGTCTCAGTCCAGCCCAGGTGCTGTCTGTTGAAATGGACTTTTCTGCCTGCTCAGGGCCCCACAGAAACGCGTGGAGTCCAGCCGGACGCAGATCACATGGCAAGGACATAGCGTTCATTCCTCAGAGCAAAAGAGCTACAAGTAGGAGCACAAGAAAAACTATTGTACAACATATTGAACAACACACACAACTCACTAGCTGCCACTGAGACTGTCCAAGACACCCAGTTAAAGTTTCCAGTTACCTTAAATGCTCCATTGCTGGAGCATTAGCTCTAGGCTCTGTTATTTTCCATTAATATTTCCATAACTCATACATGCATGATCCTGACCTTTGTATGGTCCTGTTTCATCCACTTACCTCATTCATTCTGAAGGCCTCTTCTTCAATGGTCTTCCATTCTTATTTATTGGGGATGCAAAAAACCAGTTCATTAGCACACTCATTTTTGTGCCAAGGCCGTTAATGAAAACATTACCGTGAGATTTCCCACAGGGAGAGACCTTGGGAAACTTCTCTAGCAAATTCCTGCTGTCAAAGCTTTCATCCTCACTGCATCTCCCTCCCCGTGAGCCAGTTCCTTACAGACCGTGCAGTCCCTGAAGCAGCACCAGTCTTCTCTACTTCCCTAACGTTTCTCCCTGCAACACCATTTCATATATGCATAGTGCAGTGGCACCTTGCCTCGTTTACCAAGGATAGGTTTGATTAATCTAGCATGATCCAGCCTTACTTTATACCTTATCCTATCCATTTAATTCGTCTTTTCTTCAAAACTTGTCTTAAAGTCTTCTATGCTTTTGAAGTCAGACTAATAAGACCTGTTGAGCTTGCACTCACCAACCTCAACAAATTGTCCAAAGAACACTTACGAAGCCATCAGACATTTCCAGCAAGGATCAGGAAGCTGTATTAACAGAAAATGAGAATTAATCTGCAACCATGTGCTTTGTTCTGCCCACTGCACACAAGAGCGAGGGGTTCAAAGCAGGGCAGTTGTAAAGGGAAGTTAACTAGGATGAGCAGGAGACTACAACTTATCACAAAGAGTGAAAAAGGATGGCTTGTTTTGCTAACCATGGGCTGAGAAGGAATATGATTGACTTTCTAAATACATCACAGGACAAGGCATAAACAGAAGGAAAGTATTTCATAGTCTAAGGGTGGCACAAAAGTAAATGATTACAAGCCCTGGAGATGGGGTAGCAGAGCTAAGGAGTATCCATCTCCATTTAAAGAAATCAATGTATTTAGTAATGAGATGATTGTCTGCTATAGGAGGAAACCAAACTCAGTGTTACTGAAGTTGCAAACAAGCTTTCAGAAAGCATAAGCCCAAACTTCTAAAATGGTTGAGAGGAGAAACACTGCTTGCCCACCTTCCAAGGAGCACTCTGACCACCCACCTCTGAACTCTCCAAGTCCCTTCTTCGGAGCACTGGACACCGGGGAGTCAGGAAATGGTGGCATTACAGGCTGTGTCCAATGCTGCCCACCCGTGACCAGTTATGCTGTAAGCACCAGCAGCCCTGGTGTTTTCACTTGCTCAGTAGAGCAAGTTCAGCCCCCAGATGACTGCAATGGGCACACACAAACAGGAACCACCCCATTCCTGGGCTTCCGTGGGCTGGACATGCTCCAGCTCCCTCCATTCACCTCCCATGGTCGCCCTTCCTAACCAGTGCCTCCTCTCTTCCCTCCTGCTGATATCCCTGCCCCTTTCCCTTGCTTTTCTTCTTCCCACAGCCTCTGCAGTTTTACTCTGTCTAAACCCCTGTGTTGTTCTGATTTGGGGGACAGGGCACTCCCTCTCCCCTGAGGCATCTCAGGTGCATGCTTCTTCACTACACTGGGCCCTCTTGTGGCTCCAGTGTACCAGTAAAAGGAGAAAAGCAGGGAAATTGCCCTACAAAGGGAGTCTCTGCTGCATATACACCCTCCCAGACAAGAAAGAGGGACTGCATGAGCTCACTGTTAAAGCCTGCTCTGCAGTGGTTTGCCTGTGAAAGACATTTGAACATCACAAACAAAAAAGAGACCTCCTGGGTACGGTGCCATTTTCATAGTCACCTTTTGAGTCCAGTCCACACTGAGCCCATTATTCCTCATTCTGTCCTCGCTCATTAACGGTGATACTCCATCCCTGATCTCTTTACTGTTTCCTGTTGTGTACCTGTAGCCATTGCATCTCCACTCAGGCACTCTTATTTAAGCTCAGTCTGCTCTGGTCAATTCTGGCTTTCTTGGCTCTTCCACCTATGTTTAATTTTCAGGGAATTTTTTGGGCTTGCTGCATGCTGAATTCCCTCCAACTTTGTCTACTTGAGACAGCGGTGTTCTTTATTGAGGTGGACATGAGTATTATGCTTTCATGCATGCTAAACTCCAGCCTCTCCTTAAAATAAACAATTTGGCAGCGTGGGTGGCATAGTTTTACTTTGGAGCCATCCTCCTCCCCCAGTCTCTCTGCCTTTGATGCCTCCCTCACTTCCCCGTCTCTGTCTTTGTTTCTCCTTACTAGTAGTCCTCGTGCTTCAGATTTTCTCAAAAAAATTATTCATGCAAGTTGTCTGATGATGTTATGTGAAGGTTTGTTTTGAAGGCCTGTCATATGTATCAAGGTTCAGATGACCTGAAGTGAGGGCTGCACGTGTGAAAATGCAGAAATTACCATTGCGGTGTGGGGTGTAAGGGATTAGTGCTACCGGTAGCTCAGCAATACAGTATAACGGGCCCAACCCTAGCAGGTACCCTAGGGGGATATAGCCCCTTGCACTGCAGTCCAGGGAGGACTACTTCTAGGGCTGAAGTAAGGCTGCTGTAAATGCACCAGAGAGAGTGGCTCAGCTGGGGCTGAGAAAGATTTTCGATGAAAGATTTTCTAAAGAAGGCAGAGTTCCCTAAGCATTTCCAAATCACCCTCTGCATCACAGGGGCTGCTTTCCACATCCCCACAACCCTAGTATTGTACAAGCAGCATCTGGGCTGGGAACAGTCCCATGAGGCTGCTGAACACAGCAGTGCCCCAGACCAGAGCTGCAGGCATGAACCCACAAAGGAGGCACCAGTAAGCGCTGTTTCTGTAGCCTTCATTTTTCTTTCAGACTGATTAAACTTTATTTTATCCCACCACATGTCAAACCATAATAAAGCTTGTAACAAAGGTATAGCAAGGGCACTTCAAAAACAAAAGTTTCCACATACATACAGCAACCTATCTTCCCTAAAAGGTAGAGGAACTACCAAGAGAGCACTTAAATGATCTGAGATCTTTCATACAAGAATTTAAAGTATGCATTTGCACTACATCTTAACAGCTGGATCACAAAGAGCATTCAAAGGAATGTAATCCTGATGTAATAAATTAGCTGCCTCTGTAAACCTAAAGGTATCAAGCTGTCACACAAGGGATTTCAATCCATAACTTTAATCTAACCTCTGCAGGTTCTCTCAACTGCTTTAGTCTTCACAGATGAAGGGCTTGACCTGGTAATTGGTAACAGGAAGAGGCTTCCCTCTACTTTCATTGATCACTGCAGGAGACGATAGCTCACAATACAGCTTGCAGCCCAGCAAGATTTCCCTCGTCCCTCCCCGCTTTTATATTTGTGCATTCAGACACGAGCCCTGCAAGTGTTAAGGTCTATATACCCCATATTCCAAAGGAAAAAAGTTTCCATGGACATGTGAAAGGAGACTCCTAGGTAGATGGGAAATTTCCTTCTGAAACAACAATAACATAGCTTTAGGGATGCTGAAATGCACCATCCCTTTCAATATGTTGAGGCATCTGCAAGATATATGCAGCTCCTGGAGTCCAATGTGAAATTGCAGACTCACAAAATGGATGAGGCTGCAACGGTCCTCAGCCCTTTGCAACTGGGTCTCCTCTGGAGACCATCCCGTCCAACCTCACCTTCTCAGAGTCATTTGCCCAGGACCACGTCCAGTCAGGTTTTGAATATCTCCACTGATGGAGACTCCACAACCTCTCTGGGCAACCTGTGCCAGTGTTGGACCACCCTCACAAGAAAAAAATGTTTTCTTGTGTTCAGATGGAATTTCATGTTTTAACTTGTGCCCCGTGCCTCTTGCACTGTCAGTGGGCACTGCTGAGAAATGGCTGGCTCCCTCTTCCTTACTCCCGCCCTCCTCCGCAGCAGGTATGTATACACACGGAAATCCAATGGAAACACTAGCAATTTTACTCCCCAAATTAAGGATCAGGCAACTTTTTCCTCCTCTGAGAGGGCTTGAGTGCATGGAAAGCTCACGGAGGATTTCAGAGTGAGTGACAGTGTCATGAACCGTTTAGGCTGGAAGCCTGGAGAAGATTGGCTTTCTCTGAGTTTCTGAAGGTGTATAACTTGGCATAGTGGTGGTGCATAATATCAGTCTCAAATATTTCTTCGTGAACACCTGAAAAGGACATTTCTGAAAATGAATTTGGCTCTGGCTTCTAACCTGTGCTTATTTTTAGCAAGGTGTAGGCGTGACAATAATAAAGATAGTGATGTCTTGACGAAATTATGAAGCATGACATTTATTTTCACCCTTCTTCAAAATCCCCTTTTATTGATCTGACTGGTACAATTTATAACCACTGTTGTATAAAGATAAGAAAAGGGACTGGGCATGCTTAGAAGAAGTGGACTGTGAAAATCTTTTAAATGCTGCAGAACAGAAAGGTAGATTTAACCACTGAGGTGATCTATGAAGGTGATTTATATCTGTTGGACTCTTTCCAACTAATCCCATACTAATAATATTTGTTGATCAGCTACTAGCCAGAGACAGATTTCAGGACAGAAGTCTTTAAGCAAGAAAGTTAGAAATTTCTATATGATGTTATTCAATGCAGTAACTTCACAGTAATGCAGACAAAGCCAATATCATAAGATACGGGTGCTTTACTGAGGTCAAAGGTGGGTTAAATAGTTTGGATATTTGGCTAAAAGGGAGAACATCGTCTCATTCAGACTGGGGGGGCAGTGGGCTTTAAGACATACAGATTATATATTTCCAACTTGAAGTTTACCTTATCTTACATTTATTTTGGGATGATGGAATCTGTGTCTGCATAGAAAGGAAGCACAAACTCTGCAGTTAGGACTCAACTCTAAATTTGTCATGTTTGACAAAGCTTTGGTGGTAAGAAGAAATGCCTGTACATAGAACAGTTATAGTTGTAGCATGGACCCATATTATTACCACACTTGCTGCCAGGACAAACCATCCACACGACTTCCCTTTTCTACCCGAGAAAAATTCAGATTAGACTAGGCTTGCTCTGACTATATTACTGACATCTTGCTATCTCTTCCCGGCACTGTGCTCCATGTTATTTTTGGTTGGTGCAAGGCAAGTTCTCCATAAGCACCTTTCTTTGTGTATTTTCATGAAAATGTTGTTAATTTATTCATGGCACTATCATCCCAGGCATTCCATGGTGTAACAGTTTATACTGATATATACAACAACATAGGAAAACTGAAAGATAATAAAGAATGGAGACAACCCAAATAAAGAGGAATGATGCTAAAGGATCATAACAAATCTCTTTCTGAGGCTGCTCAGTATCCCAGTAGATAAACTGGACAGATTTATCCAGGTGGTTTGTAGTAGTCAGGCTAAGAATGGCTTTCAACAGTGTCTACAGCGCAGTTAATTTTTGCTGTAGCCACAACTGAGACAGAATTTCATTCTGCAATATTTGCTGGATAAAAAAAGTAAAACCAACCCTAATCACTCGTGCTGCAGGTACTTCAGGGTATCTGAGCAGCCTCCTGTAGGGCTCTGGACTGCAGACCACTAACAGCCTTGTTCCTCCAGTCCAGAGAGCTTCCAGCCAGGGCAGCCTTGCCTGTTGAAGAGAGGGAAATTTCTGGGGCTAGTTTAGGGCAAAATGAAGCCTTTGTCAAACCGTCAACTCCACAGTCTGCACTGTCTGTGAGAGGCTTTCCAACAGCCTCATGCTATATATGTAGCACATATATGCAAAATATCCCACTAAGTATCTTGCCGTGGAAAAGAACAGAACCACTGACATGTGACACATATAAGTCACATCACTTAACACAATCCCAAATAGTACATGGTTATTATAAGAAGCTGCAGCATATGAACACATCTAGAGCAGAATGAGAACACGTGCAATGGCTACAGTGATGTATGCAGCATAAATGTATTTAGAAAGACCCATCTGGATGGTGTGAGTTACCACATTGACACCACGACAACTATTGCTTTTGAAATTTTGGGTGTCTTGATAGCATTTCGAGGGGATGGGGAGGAGCCTTTCTGGTTTTCCACCACCCATCAATTTTACAGGTCAGATCAACAGAATTTCCAGAAAACTAAAATGTAATATAAACATTTTTCATGGAAAGTGGTGCTGCATTTTTCAGACAGGTTCACTAACTTTTACTATGAATGTTTTCAGTAATAAAAGAAAACAAAGACAGCTTGTTCCTCCCTACCTTTAGCCATCTACAGACAAATTTTCACAAGCTTGGAAACCTCTGACCCCATGCCTACATCTTTTCTTTTCACCTTTTAAGACAGTGCATTTTCCTCATTTCTTCATCAATCCCCTTTATTGCTTTCTCCCATTTCCCCCCTTCTCTCTCTCTATTGCATTGTAGAGATTAAGTCATGTTTTGTTATGAAAGCTATTTTTTTCCTTTTTCTAGTTTCCTGGAAAGAAAAAAAAGTTTTAACATTTCACAAAGATCATTTTCAGAAAATTATTTGGTTGAAGGGGGACCTTCTCCATTCCTGACATCACCTGGAGTACTCTGTTTTCAGTTTGCCCTCCCTATTCGACGCAAAGAGGGTGCACTTTTCCAGAGTTCATGGTCCTTGCTTGTTGATTGTTCAGATTTCTGAGAACATAATAAGCAAATTTGTAGTTAATGGGGTCACGTTAACAATAGTGTCTTAAAACAAACAGCATGGTTAGTTGATGTTTGAACAGCAATCAAGTTCAGTGAAGCACAAATATTTCTTTGCATATGCTTTCAGACACTTGTTGCAACCACTCAGAGAGAAATGCAAGAGCCACCAGAGTGTGCAGCAATCTACAGCATAGAGGTGGTGAAAAATTCTAGCCAATATATGAAGAGGAACTGAGCAGGCAAGAATATTATCTAGATGAAGTTTGCATAATACCTCTGGGAAAAAAAAACAAAAACAAAAAAGAAAAAAGAGGAAAATGCCTACTGCATTTTAATCTAATTAATATGAAGAGAAATCATTAAATCCTACATTTTAAATAAACCTCATCAAAAAAAATTAAGAGGGGAAGCAGGAGAGGATTTAATTAGACTTGTATCATCTGTGTATATAGGCACAGAGTTTTGTTTGGAGAGCTCTTCATCAAGTGCCAGGGCTCATACAAACAAGTAGTGTGCCAAGGCTTCTGCTTTTTAAGTCAGAGGTCAAAGAACTAAAGCAAATGGTAGGGCAATTTTTCAACGAGAAGGAAATATTGGCCCAAAATAAAGTCACAATGAGTTACGGCTGGTGGGAGGGATTTGGAGACATGCCAGATAGATTTTTGTCACTCTTCATTATTTTGCTATTAGCTTTAGCGCTTGGAAAAAGAGGTGAATTGTGACAGGAACAAATAATACACAGTAACAGCACCCACACAGCCCCAAGCACACTCACCCATATTGTAACTCACTGATCTGTGAGCCAGTGCTAGCAACTGCAGAAGGCAAACGTTCAGAGGTGCAAGCCAAAGCAAATTTTATTGCTTAATACAGTTCGATCTCCCAGCGCAAACTTCAGTTTCACCTCTGTTTACTTGGAAGCTGCTAGAGAATTATCCTGCTCAATATCCATCAGTCAAAGAGCACACCCCACCCTGGTGCTGAGACCGTGCAACTCCCGTTTGATTAAAACATCTACACAAGCATACCAGCAGGTTAGTTTCTTCTCATGATGTCAGCAATACCATAGTGATTACTCCTGTGGCAACCAGCCATTACCCTCTGTTCCCTTATTTTTCAAGCCTGCCAGCTCTTGTGGTCTTTGACATCACACAACTAATTTAAACTAGTCACCCTTTCTGCCCCAAAGAAAGCCAGCCCGAGACTTGCTTTTATTTTTACATTAGCAAGCCACATTCCTGATTTTTGATAACTTGCATTGCACCGGGCTAATCCCTATCCAGCGATCCCATAGCAGTAGAAATACCCACACTGTTTTAAGTACCTGGGCTTTGCCAGCCTAGTAGCCTGATATTGTTATGCAGCCTTTTTTAATACTTTGACTTCAACTTTCAATTCACAAGAACCCAAATGCCATGCAGAGGCAGAAAGTGATACTGTGGTAATTTGAGACTGTCACAGTTTTGATAGCCATGAGATGAAGATGGTGGTGCTTCATGGGCCCAAGATCTTCCCCCCAGCCGGAGGCAGACCACAGCTTAGCTCTCCCCCTTGCTCAGCTTGCTCTGCACACCTCTCTCTCCTCCCCCATGACAAGTAACAGGGAAGGAGACACAACCTCATTTCCTATCAGGGTCAGTTTGTCACTGCTTTATGACACAAAAGAAGTTTGGTTCTTCTGTTGGCATAGGGTAAAGTGTTATTGCTTCATAAGCATTTGTTTTACTTGCTTGTTCTTCTTAGTATCATTACTCATTCTTCAGTTTCTCAGCAATTACTTTTCTTGCTCTCTGCAAGGAAAACGTCATGAGTTTGCCATTCCCTTGGCTTTGTCAGACCTCCCATCAGGGAAGCTCCATACCTGGGCAGGGATGCTTCTTTTCACATGTGCATGTCCTGTCTTCAGAGTGGTGGTGGTGGCAGAGCAGAGCACAGGCATCCATGGAGTGGTAGGACCATCTCCCCATGGACGTGCCCCAGAAGTACAACTGTGATTTCAGTGGGCAAAGCAGCTAGCTGACGGGTACGCAGTTATGAGAAAGACACAGTCCATCATGACAATCTGAGTTCGTACAGATTTTATAGATTCCAGGAGAAGGAGTGGCTAAAGTTCCCAGCACAGGTAGAGACATGCTGGGGCGACCGACAGGAGAAGGCTGTGACACAGCCTATTTCTACATACCAGCAGTCAGGCCTTACCTGACTGGTTCAGCTACAGAATTTCTGTCAGTTGTAATTTAGGAGATTGAAACTAGGTATCAGATACCAATTGTCACCTACCTTCAGGAGTTCTGAATTTGCTCCCTTATTGCCAGTCTTATGTCACAGACAGTATTTTCAAAAGCTCAATACTTTCAAAAGTTGAGTTGCAGCTCAACTTTCAGTATCGGCTCCGAGGCCAACATTTATAATACACAGCTATATCCATATCCACAGTTATCAGTATTCAGTTGATTCAGTTCACTGTCAACAGCTTCAATTCCTCCTAGCTGGTAATTACAGCACATATAAGATCCTGGGTGCACTTCAGTGTACTGATTAGCAGTTAGACTCACTTTGGTCTCATCCACACCAAGCTTACCCTGTTTACAGTGACTAACACACCAAGACTACTTAGTAATTGCAGCAGTGGAGGCTACAGCAACTTTGTTAGAGCTCAGTATGTTGTCTGCATCTTATGCAGTGTCACCACAGACAACATTCAAAGTTTACTGAAGCAATATCTAAGGAAATCTCCTAGTAAGCCATCTGCGGTCAGAAAAACAACTATATTCTGTATCTACAAAAATGTGCACAGCTCCTTATCTGCATACACAATCCAGAAATGAATGTGGACAAATGCAGCACAAATTGCAACTTGGAGAGAAGTCAGCTAAATAACATGCATGCTAAAATGATATGGAAGTAGGGACGCTTGCAAAGAAGTTTGGTGCAGCACAAAACCAGATGCACATCGGCAGAAGGGCTCGCTGCTCATCCTCACTAAAGAGGACAAAAATAAAGAGTAGAGGAATCATAAGGAAAAGAAGAAATCTGGCATAAATACAAAATTTCCACAACCCAATCCAAAGGAATAGATGAAGACAAAATAAAAATGAAAATAAAAGCCAACATTAGCTGCTTGTCCTCATGGTTTCTTACACTGAAAGGCACAATACATGTGTGTAAGCGTATTGTACGCTTACATGTGAAAAGCAAAGGGGATGACTGCAGCAAAGTCAGGCAAAGAATACTCTTTAATGAGGAGGAGTGGGGGAAAGAGAGGGAACAAAGTAAAACCATGGCTGTCTCCATGGACTGCGTAGCCTACAACACCATCTGATATGCTGAGCTAGGATGCAAGATGCATCAATATGGCATCAACATGGATCTGTGAGGATATTTTCAGAGGACGCTGGCCCACAAAATGAGCATCTGGGGATTCCAGAATAGCAGACTCCCACCAGCCTTAGTGCTGTCACTTGCTCGATTTCACACTTTATTTCACAACGACCTACAGACCATCCTTTCCAAATGGCTCATATAAGCTGAGCACATCTGCCTAAATCCAGGACCCCAAGCTTTCAACCCTATGGGGAGAGTCTTAACAGTGACTTGACTATCACGCGTCTTTATTGCAAGAAACAGGACTGAAGCCAAGTATGAGGAACTCGTCAGTATGCTCCCATTCGTATCACACACACAACTAATCTGAGCTTCCTATCTTTTTGGAAGGCATTGATCAGTCACACCAACCATAGCAATTATACTTAGGAGTCACACTCTTCCCCATATCAGCTCACCAGGCTAATTCAGAAGATGTACGGACAATCTTTTAAATTGGACTAGTAAGATTCAAGAGGAGGATCTAGCGGGTAAACATGAGCCTGTTTGGGGTTTGCTTTTTAATTCCTGGGAGACATACTGTTTAATATGTTGTAAGGTTGAGCACATACTGAAGTGCATGCTCCTTACCTAGGAGTCAACCAGCAGCTTGCTGACAAGAACAGCAGAGTTCCCCTTCCATAGTCAGGGGTTCTAACATATTACCACCAGACCAGACAAACATCTAGCTGGATTGTCATGACCATCAGCTCATCACCGTAGGTAAACCTGGGACATGCCTCAGAGCAGATCATCTTCTGCTGATATCAGGAGAGATGCTGTATGACTTCTGGATTGGCTTATCCTCCTATTCTAGACTCCCTCCAGCTTTTCTAAAGCTAAACACCACTAAATGAGAGGCCCTGGGCAAGATCAGAGTCATTTAGTTATTAATTTGTGCTTCTGTGCTTGTCTTGCTTATTTTTTATGTGTGGTATTTGGTTTTCGTCTTTCCCACACCGTCTTACCAAGAGTTGCAAAATTCTGCCCATTCTCTTCATTCCTCCAGAGGAAAGAGGGTGTTGTTTCCTTCCCTCTTCCCTGCCATTATTTCCTTTTTCTGTGGGATCTGCAGATGCTCACAGTCTCTCTGGAGCAGGTAATTACGGAGGTAATTGTGTGGAGCAGAACTCCTGCAGTCAGCAAAAGTTGGTAAGAAAGGCTACTTTCTTTTCATGAAACAGAAAAGCTATAGCTTAGTTCTGATTGTTTCTGCTTATCTTCAGTCAAACACTGTTACCTGATGAGAAAATAGCCTCTCTTCCCCCTGCCCAGCTTGATTTGGAGTGGCAGCAGATTGGGGAAGCACTCAATCCTTCCCTCAGAGTAATTGCCACTAGGCCCCAGCTAGCCCTGCTCCGGCTAATTCAAAGGGTCCTAGGAAAAGCATAAACTAGGCAACAGTGACAGAGGCAGGATGTTTCATATCAGAGTTTAAAAAGATTTGCAGCAGTAGCTTAACACTCATTCAAGGGAAGAGCGGCAGCAAGAGAGGGTTGGAGCAGGGGGAGGAGAGAGCCCTCTGAAACCTCAGGGAGCTGAGATAAACACACCCAACTGCAAGCCACTGCTTTCTATTAAAGGACTGATTTCTTGTGTATATCTTCCCTCATCTTCCTCTGAATCATTTCTATAGGTCTACCTGAAAAAGGAGGCAAGCGGCACAAGATGAAGTGGGATACATGCCTGGCATCCCTAGAAGAGCTGTTTATCCATGCTGCAATCTCTCTACTGCACCTCCAGGACTTTTGGCATAAGTGGATTTCTGCAGCAGGATTTCCAGGCTTAGAGCTGTTTGCATATGTTTGTCCTGAGGATTGAAGGCAGGCAGCGCGAGTTGTCATTCTTATCTGACTGACATAACTTTTTTGGTTTGTTTGTTGTTTTGTTGGGTTTTTTTAACTGTGAAGTAGAATGTCTCCAGGGAAAGACTTCTTTATATTTAAAAGAGTATAAATAAAATTAACTCATCCAAACTCAATTTTCTTTTCTTACTCTTCTTATTCATTCTTCATTTGCATTTATTTTCTTCTGCATTTGATCTGTGCTATCCATCTCTACACTGCTCTTTCCTGTACTCATGGCCTTACTCAGGGTTATTTACCAGCTCTTTCCTGTTTTTAAAAGGCAATCTTTCTCTTTTTCTCATTCTAGCATTCACACCCACACTTTCTCTTCCACCCCCTAACTGTCACCAATGTCTTTTCAGCATTTTGTTAGCTCTCTTCCTTTTTCTTACTTGTATTGATTTCTATAACCCTACTGAAAAAGAAAAGGGGGCAACTGCTGCCCAACCCAGCCAGTGAGGCAGGAGCGAGTGGGCAGGGAGGTCTGGTGGCATGCTGACAACTCAGGATGGGGAGAGGAAGTTATTTTTCTGTTGTTAGCAACGATGCTTTCCCTTTTCATTCTCCGATCACTGTTGTTCTCCTCTGCCTTTCATCTTCTCCTAAAGGACATGCTGCAGAATTAGCACTGTAGCACAGCAAAATCTTTTGTTCTTTAGAGGTGAAATGTTGTAACCAAAGAGAGAATGAAAGTCAAGTCTAATGCACCCAATGTAATGTTTAGGTACCTAAGCGAGGATTGCAGTTGCTGTAGGCTCACAACAGAGACAATGGAAAGACAAGTAATTTCAGAAGGAGAATCAAGTCTTTTCTTACTCCAGTAACTATGCAGGAAGATTAGAAAATCCATTTCTTACTAGGTAGTACCTACAGATAGGCAGAAAAATATCAAAACTCAAAGATACTGACTAAAGTCAGAGACGATCCAATAGGAACCCAAGATCAAATGGCTCTTAAACTCATCTTTCTGCATTAGACTACGCTGCCACATTCAGAGACCACAGAGGACTTGATCTAATAAACATGTGTGTAGACCTCAGGGGCTGGGCACAATGTTTGATCCTCAGACTACAACTCAGTTGAATGAAGGCAAAGCCATTGAGATGGAGCTTGTGCTCATGATGACCAAAGAGATCCCACCACAGAGGCTTTCCTCACCAAGACTTCGTAATGGACCAGGTGCATGTTGTAAGAAAAATGTTTCTGTGATGCACCTGAAATCCTCTCATCAGTATGCTAAATCTGTGCAACAGATTCATCAGTGGATTATTTAATTTATATTTTTTCAGAGACTACAATACATCTGCAGCTGTAGCAGAGAAGGTGATCAGTTACATGACAATAAAGGTACTTGGAAAGGATATTGTTACATGTACTAATTGCACATACTTTGCTATTGTGTTTTCCACAGCTTAAGAGTGCTCCATTTCCCCTAGTAAAGAGTTCCTGACACAGTCCTGGAGTACTTGCAAATCAGAAGGTCAGAGGCACAGAGGGATTGTTTGCTATAAAAGTTGGGTAGAGGCCTTAAGATGGTTTAAATAGGTATCAATCTATATTGAACCTGATAATTTTTAATGCCATCAAACACCCTCCCTCGCAGAAAAGCTGCTTGCATCATGTTTCTGTGAGCTTAAGGAAAGAAAGCCAAACTAGTGCCTCCACCAGAGGCAAGCTTTGGTGGAAGTTTTGAAGCTCCATCTTCAGTATGGCCTTTTGCTAAGCATTCATCACGTGCATGCTGCTTGACCAAACCACGCATGCAGCTCTGAAACAGCCAGGGTACATGCTGCCTCTGTCCCTGACACAGCCAGGGTATGCTCTGCCTGTGGTTCGACCTGTGGCTGGGGTTAGGAAAGGAGAGAAGGTCACTGTAGAGAGAAATTGGTGCTCCTGTAGCAAGAACAGGAGGGATTGTAAGGATTTGGGGAGCAGAAGGAGCATTTTGGAAAAGGATAGATGTATAGGCTTCAAATCTGTATGAATCTAGGCTTCATTAACTGCACAGCTCACAGAATGACCCATTTGTCTTTATTCTGGCAGCTCTTGGGGCAGTGATGGTCTCCTAGTAGCTGTATGAACAGAGCGTAACAGTGAGGCCCTTAATGGCTTTGTGAACCTGAAGGCACCATTACAATACAAATAACCATTAAGGCTGTACGCTTAGAGACAGTTTAGAGCAGCAGCAATAATTACTTTTCAGTCTAAGCGACCCTGCACAGGCAGCTCTGTCGTATTGCAGCAGCTGGCCCAGGACCAATGGCAGGGCTGCGGCTGGAGGCTGTCCTGACCAATTTGTCCCATAAAGCCAAGCCTTGCCAAGAGGCTTGCTGCTCGTAAAAATTATCCTGATGGCTCTGGTGGGGATCTTCCCAAGTGCCAGGGAGCACTGAACTAATACTGTGTTCTCATCACCTACATCCCAGGCGCTTTTAGGGAACCTAGGTGAGATCATCCACTGGTGCAAGAAAAACTCCATTATAATGAGCAGAGCTGCTTTGGCTGATGCCGGCTGATCACCTGTTGCAGAAGTACTTTGTTCATGCACTACTGAAACTCATCCAACTCAGAAGGAGAGAGCTACCAGAAAGAAAAAGATTATGTGGCAAATTTTGAGATGGGATGGAAAAGAACTTATTTATTTGAAAGCACCACGGGGATTGTCTGGGTTGTAATTTGGCCAAGAAACCAGAGATGGTGCAACCTGTTCATGAGTAGAGTGTCTGCTAAAGAATGAGCAGAGATAGCACCAGATTTACAGTGGTGTCTGAACAGGACAGCAATGCCCAGCGTGCAGGAGTGGCCAGGGGACAGGCTGAGCAGCGACATGCAGGGCCATCTACTCGGCTATGCTGGCTGCTTGCGTGACACGCCATAGATCATCTCCTGGACTGGCAGCCGAAAGCCCCACCACATCTCCTGACCAAACCTTCATCTGTCAGTTGTCAGGTGAGCCGAGGTCCCACACCTGGAAACCTATGCATGTAATCTGAGCAGAATTATCCCATCAAACAGGTCACTAACATTGCATTTTCGTGGCTAACTGATCTCCTTTCCAGTTGTTTGTTACAGACTATTCAATGTACATTCACAGAAAACTACTGGGAGACAAACCTTCCGTGAAAAATTTGGCTCAGTTCTCAGACTGCCTGTTTTGTGTATGCCTGGGCGGATGAGGATGGGCTGTTCTTGCTGTCCAAGATGTTAGTAGGGATCCTTCCTCCAGTCCTGTGGGACAAACTGGGAGGTCATGGCCCTTTTTCTAGAACAGAAAGAAAGTGAGGAGCAGGATCAAAATCCCTAAAACCAATTGGTCCCTTGTACCACAGAGAGTGCCCGCAAAGTCCTCTGACACCTCTTTCAGCCAAACACCCCCAAAATTTCACCAATATTCTTAGATGTTATTCTAGAGGTTAAGTTAACCGCTCCCACAGATTTCATTCTCACCACTCCATCCATCGTGGAATTCTGCTACTACCGCTGAGGAAGCCTGAGCCTGCTCTGTGGGCTGCTCCCACTCCCATCCCACTGGAGGAACAGCAGAGCTGTGATCCTCGTCCAGGCTCCATATTGCACCAATGCCAACTCCAGTAAAGTGAGGAGACACCAGGCAAGATGCTCATCTTTTCCAAATTAAACAAACAGAAAAGTGAGATTGTTTTGAACTGATATATGTGGCATTGACTCAGTATCCATTTCAGTATTTCTCAGCTACAAAAAACCCACATGACATTTAAAAAAAAATCCCATCACATTTGTCTTCCGCAATTTTCAATACTAGTACCTCAATGCTGAAAAAAATTGCCTACCACTCACGAAAAATCTGGACGGGTGTGGGGGAAGGACGTTATGTAAATCATAGGATAGATATGGTTAGGAACAATTATGGGAGAGTCTTCCCCTTTTCCTCCCTAAACCAAACCTCCTAAATTTTGTTAAGGCACTTGAGTGATTTAGTCAACGGTTTCCAAAAAGTCCAAGATATTCAGGAGTCTGTCATCTGGTATAACCAAATGTGGATCTCTATGTCCCAATTATCTGCAGTGAGACTATAACCAGCAATAGAAATCACACATTTTGGGTGATTTCTCTCAGAAGGTAACACCCTCAAAAGAATTGTTTATAGTTATATAGAAGACACTCAGAGTTGAACCAGGTGGCCACCATTTATAATACAGTTTCAGATTTTAGTTTTTTGGAGTTTTGGGGGTTTGGGTGTTTTTTTGTCTGGTTGGTTTGGGGTTTTTTTTTTTGAGGGAAGAGTCCTCAACATCAAGCTAATCTAGTGACATGGATAAGAACAGAGAATTCTCCCCACTTCTACCCCAGCAAATTCAGACATTAGCTCCCTTCAGTATTTTCTCTGTTTAATTTTATGCTTCACAGCCGAAGAGCAATCAACGCCATCAAGAGAGAGGCTCCCAGTAAGGCAAATGACCATATGGAAAAGGTCTTAATATCAGCGGAATTGGGAATTAATTTCTTGAGAGGAAATATTGCCCACTGCTTCATGGCTGAAATAATAATTTAAAACCAGATTTAAAAAAAAAAAACATGAAACACAAAACTTCTTGTAGATCCATACAGCGATGATTGAAAATCAGTGAATTTTCAAAAGCAGCTATATAGGCTCTTTGATTTCAAAGGAGCACAGGCTTTTAACCTGCTTAGGCAGCTGTGAAGATCCCCCAGGCATGGTCTTTAAGGGTTAGATTTGTTTTGAAGATTTGGCCCCAGCTGGTGAAAGCAGGACTCCTCTCACCTATCTGCCATTCAACCATTAGGTTGAGCTGGTCCGAGCTGGCCCTCTACAGTCAGTGGGAGGACGTGCACCTCCATGGGGCATTCAGTCCCCGCTGCAGGGAGACATCTAAGGCAGATCCTGGGGGACCCACCCGGACCAGGCAGCAGGTTTTCGGATTACTGATGTTAGGGAAGATGCCATCTCACCATAAAGATAAAGCCATTAGGAGGACTCCCATTTCCTCCAGTGAGGCTAGAACTTTCCCTGGAGTTTTCCAAGAACTTCTTACTGCCATTCTTCCAGGAAAATGGGGGAACACAAACCTTGTAAATACAGTCTCATTGATTAATAATGATGGCATTTTTTACTTTGCTTGAAACATTCAAGCTGCACATGGTAATATTCAGAGTACTTATAAAACTTCAAAACTCACAACTACCCATTTCCCCCCCAGTCCTTCCAGAGATATCTCTCCTCTCCAGCAGCTCCAGGTGAACACAGGTCCCAAACATTTTGCTGTCTCATAAGATTGACCACTGAACACCTAAGCTGAATGCCATTAAAAAACAAATGGTCTTGCAAGATAACACTCAAAATCTACAGAACGGGCCTCATGTTACTCCTTATTATTTAAACAAACCTTTTCCTCATGTTTGGATAATTGAAAGTCTCCACTGCATTGCCAGGCATGGAATGAGGCCAAGTACCCTCAGGGACCCATGAAATGCCATTATCTCAGCAACATGCTTGAAACCATTTGAATCTCTCATGGAGCTAAGAAAACATCTCCACTGCTTGCTTCTTTTAAAAAAGCATAGGAAAATTGCATTACTCCATTTTCTCTAAATGATTTCTGGTTCTCAATAGATAATGGACTTTTTCTCACAATGCTTTTCTTTTAGAGAAGCATCTCCAGGAAATAAATAGACACCCTTTGTCCCACACTGCTCTGTGCTGAAGTTCTCTGAAGTTCTCCACTGCTCTCTTCCTCTTGCTGGTTACACTCATGGTGCTGGCTAGTCCTTCTCACTTTCAGTTGCCAAATGTCATTAAGAGACAACAAAAAATATGAATGTTTCTTGGTGCAGCCTTTCCATACCAACACTTGCAGTGACTGGTCAGAAGAAAGTCACCTGTGTTAGAAGGCAGTGAGCAGGTGGGCTGTGTGATGAGGTGATGGTGGCTACAACACACTTAATGAGGAGAATTTTGAGAGCTGTGCTCTTGGAAAAAAAAGGTAGAGAAGTGTCGTGCAGCTCTGTCTAGGAAATGATCATTTGGTTACTGTCATGACCAATAAAGATTCACAGAAGAAACATTTTTCTCCAGAGGGTTAAAAAAATCTCACCTCAGTGAATGACCAAAGCCATGGCCACGTCAAACACATCAGACATCTATTTGCATTGCAGGTTGGAACTGCCCATGAAGCAGGTCAGGAAAACAAATTTGCGTAAACACTCAAGTTCCATGATATAAACTGGTCACGTGGTGTTTATGGACACAAAATTCACAAACAAAAAGTCATATCAAGATAAAGTCTTTGAAACCTAAATTATCTCACTCGGTGTTGCCTGTAAACCCATGGCAAGGATAATCTTATCTTCACAAAACCCCCATGTCAATTCTCCCCACAAGGTGTCAAAAAAATAAAACTGGAGCAAACAAGGAAATTCTAATGCTGCTTCTAGAATATTATTTGTCCGCAGTTGTGACCCACAGGGAAGCAAATATTGCAAGCCATCATTTCATGCAGCAGATAATGTCCTGATTAGTCACAGCACAGAAGACTCAGTGTAACAAGAGAAAGATGAATGAGATCCAGAGTAATTTTGAATCATAGAATCATTTAGGTTGGAAAAGACCTTTAGGATCATCAAGTCTAACCAATTTCTAGTGAATCAAACAGCTGAAGTAGCTAAGCAGCTCAGGACAGAGAGCTCTGATGAAGGGATGAGTGAGAAGAAGGGGTGGTGAAAAACCTGTAGAGGCATGGAGAGGTGATAGAGCAAGCCCAAGGCAGGAGCACCAGAAACAGGAATTAGAAATGTGAAAAATATAAAGCTTAGAGCTAAGCTTTAGAGCTCATGAAGAGTTTGTACACTAGATGGATACTCTGCAATGGGGATTTGGAGGCAGACAGAAAACCAATGGAGAACTGGAGTGTGAGGCATGGAGCAAATATAGTTCTCTCTTAGTAAGATCCAAGTCAGACCTTATTTTTGTTGACAGGACACAGTGATTGCAAGCAAGTTTTTCCTATTTACACTATTATCAGCAAGATCAAAATCCAGACCCCAATCACCTTCCAAGAAGAAGCCAGGACACAATATAATCAACTCTTTGAAGTTCAGGGAACAAAACACAGGCTGATTGCAAACAAGAGAAGGAGCACTCTAATCAGTGTACCTTTTCAGATTAAGATGTATTTAAAGATTTCCAAAGAAGTGAAGTCATCAGGTGACTAGAAAAGAATACATTCAGACCTGGAGAAAAATAAAATCCTAATTTTCCTACTCCTCGGTAGAAAAAGCTTTGTTTAGCATAAGCAAGAAAGACTGAGTGAAGTCAGAGACACAGGATAGGAAGGAATTATTTACTTTGTTGTTTGAGTTATTTCTTCTTGTATTTTCTTTCAGAAAGAAACAGAAGGCTTTGAAGATTTCACTACGTATGCAAGCATAACAATCAATCTATCATAAAAAACATAAGCAGAACTGAAAACAGCTCAGAGTAAAGAATTTGCTGGAATCTATCTGCCAGTATAACTCACCCTTAAAAATTAGCAGATAAGAAGGAAAGGATTTGCAAAGAGCAATTATAATTTACTGTGAAAAGCAGAGATTAGTAGGCAGTAACTAGAATAGGCTAAATAGGGGAGAAGTATTGACACTATCTTTAAATTGTAAAAATGGAAATTACATTTTTTAATTCATTCTCTACCAAACTATGGAAGCAGTCAGAATAACAACAATCATGTAATTTTAGTTCAGATTCTGATCCAAACACGATCTTGCACAGTAAAAGAAGGGATGATTACCTAATATCTTCCCAGCAAATAAAATTTAAATGCACTGCCATGCCTGCTATAAAAGTTCCCTGCAATAGCACTTGGCTCATATTTATGTGGATTGACTGAAAGTCCCTGAATGCTACATTACTCTGTCTCCACAATGCGGCATAGAGATGAGCATTCAGACAACAATTAATAATAACTCTTGGCATCAAGTGGAAGAGATATTATCTAAAGCTGACATTGTTATGGAAATTAAACATTATATTTGGCAAGAAGTTTTTGAACAGACCATAAGGGCTCAGGTGCTTTAATGCACATTTGCTTAAATGCCTGTTCCTTTTTTTCCTTTGCTTTGTTGTAGTCCTTTTAGTCTGTAGGTTTGGTTCATTCAGAATTTCATTGGCACTGTGTTGCTTCCCTGGAGACACATCTCTGGGTAGCTTTCATTGCACATCCTTTCTCCACCCAAACAGATGACAATGACTTGCTATGTTTTCTTGCTTGTTAGGACACTTGGAAACCAGGGGAGGGAGGGAGGTCATTTTTGCCTAATAAAAAAGGAAAAGGGGAAGACAATTTGGGCAGTGTATCCCACTGAGACTCCTAAGGGACTAAAAAGCATGCAAGTAATGCAAAACATTAGTCATTACAATAGCTTATGTGAAGATGGTATTAATAAAATATGTTGCCTAAATGCAGTTTGCATTTAGAGACGGGTTCATCTTTGTTCCTTTCGATGGGCTTTTGCTGAGCACAAGAGTAAGGGGAAAGTTAACTTTCCAAATAGTCTGCTTCTTAGTTTGCCAATTTGAATTTCTCTTATTATCAAACTGGTATAGACCATGGTAGGGCCAGTGAAGCCTATGAAGGTACTTCTGTCTGTACCACCTCAGGACCACGACCCAAGTATTTTCATGCTCTACTCAATGCAGTGACACAGAGATGAATTTTGAATTAAATCATGTCACAAATGTGTAACTTCCTTAATCCTATGCAAACTGATTAAACAAATAAATAAAACCTTAAAAACAAGAAGAAAAAAATCAACCTAAATCAAGAAATGGGCTGGTAGTACTGTAAAGAAAAAAATTTTTTCCTGCTTTCAAATTTTGCTACTAAACCCAAAAATGCTCTATTTCTTACTAATGTGGTTTTAAAAATAATACTCTCTTACTAAATAAAGTGGTTGTTATATAATAAGAATATGTTTAAATAACCAAAATTTTCCATTTTCTTTTGTACTGTAAAGCAATTATTCAGTCATGATGAATATTTTCCAAGAAGGATTGTGACCCAAAATTAATCTTTCTGCAGCAATATTCTATTGATCAGCTCAGCGAATTTTAAATAAAAAGCATGTATTATATTTTCAGAGCAGTGGGTCACACAGAGCTTCACAAAAAGCCCAGGACAGTGTCTTCTGCCTGAAGCAGGGGACTCCCTGGTTTGACTGTGAACTTGGCCAGAGCCCTCCTGGGAGACTGGGGTAATTCACTCCTTCAGTCATTATTTGGAGCCACCTTCATGCATAAATAAAGTCACTACACTTCAAGTATGTCTCTCGCATAAATACAGTGAAGCTTAATAATTCATGTCTATGATGAATTGCAGGTTCAGGATGAAGGGTACCAGTGAAACATTGATCAACTATCATGCTGTACGAAAATAAGCAAGAGCTACCCTGCTTTTAAATAGAGCACATATAGGCAGGAAAGCGCATAAAGGTTATTAAATGTCAGGCTGGCAGTGTTCAGAAGAGTCTGCTCTAGATTTTTATACTCAAAAGATTTGAGAACTATGGGTTTGACGAAGGATGAAAATAATAAGGTTACTTTTATGTAAGTATTACAGTGCCTTAAAGTGGAGATAGGCAGTCATGAGCTAGCAAGACCATGCTATCGGGACAAACCAATAATACTCACAGTAGAAAACAGCAGGACAGGAGCCAGTGTAATTGTCCAGTAATAAAATACAGATATTTGTTGCATTAGATATTATGAGACTCAGTGCAACAACCACTTGAACCTTACATGACCCATTTGGCATCGTAAGAGAGCCTATGCAGGACATGGAGCTCCTGGTTTCTGACTTGGTGCCTTCACCAAAAGGCCATGTTTTCCTTCAGTGATGTGCTGACAACCTTAGAGCATCTCACATGGCAACTATTTCATCCTCACAACAGTGAGAGGTGAATTACTTACAGATTATTTCCAGTTTTTAGTTTGGCATGATAAAACCAGGATGGCTAAATGACTTTACTGGGCAACGCATGCCAGAGACAGAGCAAATCTATTTTATCTCTGTGGGCCCAACACTGAGATGTCTAACTTTTTTTTTTTTTTTTTTTTAATCTAGGCATCTGAGGTAGGTGTATGGAGTGTGGCAAGAAGGGCTACACAATAGATAATTGTCCCAAAGAGCAGCATATGTCTGTAATCCATCAAGGTATTAATACAAGTTGACAGAAAACGCTTGCTATACTGCATAGGGAGGACGTACAGATCAAAATTGTCCCAGGATACACGCTTAAATATACACAGCATGAACCGAACACACAATGCTGCTCATGGCTGTGTGCTTCAGCTGTTCAGTACTTCATAAATTAAGAATGCCTGTGAGATGATAATCACTCCCTTACACATGGCACCCTGCTTTCTCTTACTGGTGCACGGGCCATGTGCAGACCATGAGTCCTGGTCATTCAAGTCCCAGGGCACGTCAGGCAGTCAGCATTGCTCTTGTTGCTCACTATAGCACCTTATGCCACTGAGACCAGCTGATCCTGAACCTTGCCTGTGGTTAAGGCAGCCGAGGGGTCTGGGGAGGATCCTGGCAGAGAATAGTCAGAGCCCACCCGGGCTGGGGGCACCCCAAAGGGAAGAAATGCTCCATCATCTGCACATCCAAGAAGCACAGCAGGGTTAAGCGTTTCTGGACCTGCAGCCAAAGCCCTAAACTAAACCTTTCCTGAATTTTGAGTGCTACCAAGAGATCCTCCATCTGCCTCTGACTCCCTGTAACTGAGCTGCCTGGTAAAGATTTAAGGCACCAACAAAGCTGCTCCAGAATGGGCCCTGCAGAGCATCATGGTGCAGAAGTGGTATAATTTGCTCGCTGCAGCTGTAGTGATGAGCGCTGCAGGGTGCAGGTGTTGCAACACAGGGACAGCCCCCTGGCCCTGCAGTGAGGTCCCAGGGAGGTGAAGACTTCATCTTCCTCGCACCCTCAGCACTTCACGGAACCTCCCTGTCCCGTGCACATGGAGAATTTTATCTCAATGGCTGTATTTTGTCTAAAGCTAACAGCTGCTGTAGCTCCTAGGTGGAGGTCAAATACTCTTTAAAAGAGGCTCCCTGCCCATCAACTCTGAAACACAAGGTCAGCCAGCGGTCCCTTTATTTTCAGAGTAAGATGAGCCATTGTAGGGGTGAATAAACCTGACTAGTTGATAGGTAGCTCATTATGATGTCCATACCCATTTTCGTTCAGGAAAGTAAACCTGATCTGTTGGAAACAATATCTAGGGCTTTTATACAGTAATTATAGCAAACTAAGATCAGGTTTTTTTAAATGAAAGTGATGACAATGCTTTATGGAATGAGTAGCAACAGAGCTGATTTAGATCCTTTATACTGTTAATGAAATGTGAATAAGTAGGAGTCTCATTATCTGCACTTTAGTGTGTGCCTTAGATTGCTCATTATCCTACCACGTTGTGAATCGACACTTGTGCATGTGTGTCATCCTAATGGTTTTTACACAAAAAGCTTCAAGCTTTGTTTAGTAAGTGGTGTTTTAACCATTATATTTTGGTTATAGGCATAATATCTGGCTATGCACTATCCACATACAGTGCCTAATGGTTTGCAGCTTCAAAGAAGAAGAAAGAGGATTTCAACAAAAGATAGATTTTTCTGGGAGGAAAAAAAAATAACATAATTTATACAAACCCTTTTTATTATGCAATAATTAGCATTTTCCAAGCATTCACAGTGTGGCACTTGGAAAATGAGGCTTTCAAGCAATCTGAATCTCTTGCATTTATATCGTGGGGAAATGAGAACAGAGACAGTAACCTCTTGACCACATAGGGTTGCAGCAAAAGGACAGGAAAAAAAAAGAAAGAAAATCAGCAGAGGATGAAGTCTAAACCATGGGTCACTGCAGAAGGCATCCTCCTATCCTGTATGCTACAGTTTAGCATCTTGCTTTTCCTGCCTCCTGTATCTTCACATTGGTTCCTCCTGAAGTCCTACCAGCTGCTATTGGCAACGAAACCTTCCCATTCTGAAGAGGAGATGGCACAGATGAGCATGCATTGGAGCGGCTAACCCCCTCATCGATACACCTAAGACCCAAAACTGACTAAAATAAATAATAATAACACATAATTTTTTCCCAAAGCTCCAAGCAACCCTGACAGAACTTCTTCCAAGTGTGACAGGGCCGGACTTAAATACATTTCCTTCATAGTTACTGTGATGCCTCATGGTTTAATTAGATCTGCTGGATGTCTCTCAGCCATCTGCTCCCTTCCAAAAGCCAGCACCTGTCAGCATAAGCTCCAACACTGACTCTCCAATGACTGGCAGAATGTATTTCCTCCTTCCTAAGAGGAACTACATTGTTGTTTCCTAAAAAAACAGCACCTGGGGATGGTGTCTTCCACCGCAGAAAACAGAGCACCCTAACATTGGCGTTTCAATTGGATTCTTCTTGCTTTACAATATCAGACAGATCTCACAGCAAAACCGGGGAAAATTATAGGAGAGAGCAAGGACAAATATTTTAAGGTGCAAGGAAAGTGTTAAAAATGAAAAAAACCACCCTTAGGAATAAAACACAACCCTGGTTTGCATTTAATAGGGCTTAATTTCTTCAAATGCTTTGTTCACACCCTAGACATGCAGATGGAAGAACCAGCATGCACAGCGTTACTTTACCTCCCAGGTGACTCCTCCACTGGGGGGACTCTCTTTGGCCACCTTTCCCTCATGATTAGGATTTGGATAGGAGTGCTGTTGGGGCATGTATCTGGAAGCTGGCACCGTGGGCTCTGACCACATCAGATCACACGACGCAGGTCCCTGTTGAGGGCCTTTCCTACTATTCATGCCTCCAAAGCCTGAGGGCATTTCTCCATTTCACATCTACTGCCAAACAGACCTGCCCAGTCTGGCCTCCTCACACTAAAGTCCCTAGGCAAGCTGGGGTCACCTGTGCATTTCTATTAGACCTCAAATAGGACAGCAGCCATTCACCTTCTGCTAGGCCAGCAGCGCAATGCGCTATCAAAATCACACATGGCACATTAGCTAAGATAACTGTCAGCCAGCTGCCATACACATACATGTGTAAACAGGACACTTTTCCTTTCCTCATGCCTTTTTTTTTTCCCCATGGTTTCTATGTCTTGGATATATAACCCTCTAAGCTTCCAGATGTCGGGAGAGCTCATTGCTTGAAGGATTGTACCAAGGCAGGATGTTTTTCTGATACCAAAGACTCATTTGGAACCAGGAGGTAATAAAGGCTCATTTTAAGAGGACAGATGATATCCAGTTTGCGTTTGTTTACTGGAAACAAACCATTCATCTAAAATGGACTGGGGCCAGAACTTCTTGGGTAAAATCCTGGCCCCATCAAAGTCAGTGGGCATTTTGCCACTGCCTATGCATCTACCACATCATTTCTCCTATAGATGAACTGGAAACTACTAATGTTTTCACACACAGCACATCCAGCAAGGAAAAGCACTAGAAGAAAGGAGAAAGTGAATGCAAGTTCTACCACAACATGCTTCGTCTGTAGATGAAACTAGGAAAGGCTCAGTTAGCATTTGGACATTATGGTGATAGCTGCTGTGTTAATTAATTATCACCTTGGAGATTCTCTCACAGTGAAAAAGAGCCAACAGCTACTAATTTCTCAGCCACCTGGTATTTAGATGAAGCTCTGAACAAAATTTGAAGGATGAACAACATAAGCTAGGAATTTGGCCCATGATTACAGGTACCTCAAGAGAATTTGCTATTCCCTCCTCATATAGCATGAAACCGCTTCATCTTTTGTTCCTTTAAAAAGAAAAGAGCATTATGGTGCCTCCACTTTATTGTATCAGTTGAGCCTTACACTGCTTTTGCTCTTTCTTTAACATTTCACTGTTTTTACTAAACATTTGTTTAGCCCACATTTTTTAGTTTTTATAGCAAGAGCATACTGATCAGCCATTCATCTCTGTTCATCTGGTAGATCACTGCTATGTGAGGGGGCTGCAAGTTGAAAAGTTAAACTTTCTAGCTTTCCTAAAAATGAAAGAAATGATACAAGCAGATGATTTTTTTTTTTTCCAAATCTGTGCCTTCTTGGAAAAGCAGGTAAAACCACGCAGCTATATCTTAGTGAATGTATTTGCATTCTCAAATAACAGAGCTGAATTCAGGTGTTGCTACATGCCACTACATCGTAGGGTACTTATCCATCCTTAGAGATGTATTGGAACCAAACCAAAACTCTAATCTTTCCAGAATGCTTAAAGCAATGGCCTAATTTTATGAAAGCAAATAGGAAATTCACTTTGGCTTCAGCAAGCGCTGAGATATATTGACAGTAAAGGGCAAAGTTTGAATATACATAAGTGCCCAAGGGAACCTAGGTACCTAGCAGATTTTCAAAGGATCTAGGAGTCTAGACACTTCTGAAGTCAATGTTGGAATGGGAACTGGGCATTTCTTAAAAATCACAGTAGATACCTGAAAGCAGCTAGCTGTCCAAACACTCAGATAGAAAATCCGAGTTTTGTGTATTTGGAAACTCTTCTTTTACAGGATTATGAGCTTCAGCTGTTGCTGAAGTTCCTGGAGAGAAGGGCTTCAGGATTCCTGCTCCATCATGTCACATCTAGATCCCTGCAGCACAGACCTTGTGTTTATGGAAGCAACCATCTTTTGAAATCCAAAATAATGACATATCATTTCAATCAATTCTCTGATTACCGTACATTGTTTGATGTTTTATTCTTATCAAATACAGTTTGAGCATATATTCAGACATATTTTTGCTCCATGTTCCATTATAAATGTCAGCTGAGATTGAGTTATCTTCCACTAGTGCATTAGTGTCCTATAGAAAGCAGAGCATTGGAAACAGCAAATATTAAGTAGAGAGGAAATAATTATATCTAATTCTGTAAAATTTACACTTGCAGATCATATATGTAAGGACTAAACATACAGAGATGTCATGTCCAGTCTGAGTGTGTCCATCTATGAACATAGTTCACGTTTGTCCTGGTTTTGGCTGGGATAGAGTTAATTTTCTTCCTAGTAGCTGGTACAGTGCTGTGTTTTGCATTTAGCATGAGAATAATGTTGATAACACACTGATGGTCTAGTTGTTGCTGAGCAGTGCTTACACTAAGTCAAGGACTTTTCAGCTTCTCATACTGCCCTGCCAACGAGGAGGCTGGAGGTGCACAAGAAGCTGGGAGGGGGCACAGCCAGGACAGCTGACCTAAACTGGCCAAAGGGATATTCCATGCCATATGACATCATGCTGAACAAAAAACCAGGGGGAGTTGGCCGGGGGGGCATGGCTGCTGCTAGGGAACTGGCTGGGCATCGGTCGGCAGGTGGTGAGCAATTGCATTGTGCATCACTTGTTTTGTATATTCTTTTATCATTCTTATTATTATTTTGCCTTCCTTTTCTGTCCTATTAAATTGTCTTTATCTCAGTCCATGAGTTTTACCTTTTTTCCGATTCTCTTCCCCATCCCACTTGGGGGGAGTGAGCGAACGGCTGTGTGGTGTTTAGCTGCCTGCCGGGTTAAACGACAACAGCATTGCAGTTCTGTGTTAATTCACTGGTAAGGTATGTTACTGGTAAATCATGTGCTGTGAGAGATAAGTAACATTTTAGCTTGAGCTGAGAGATCAGATTCATTATCTGGCAAGAGTCTAACTGCAGCATATTGAAAATAACAAAAATTCATATTGTTGTTAAATATCCAAAAGCTCAAAAAATTTTAATAATATTAAAGTTCCTAGTTTACCAACATAATAAAATATTCCCTGCTTTTCAGGCTTCCACGCCACAAATTCCCTTGCTACTTTAGTTTCAGTGACATTTCTAATTTACTTTCTCATCCTACTTTTGTAAGATGAGATGACTTCTGATAATTAGATCATCCTTGTTTGATAGACTAATTAGGACTGGTTGAAGACAAAAAACCCCATTTAAAAAAAAAAAAATCCATTGTAATATAATTGGTTGCAAAAACCCTACTCCTTTTATGTGTTAGTTTTGAGTTTTCATTAGAACCATTAGCCCAAGAACCCCAAACTTGAAAATACTGTGTTTGTTTTCTTTAATGACATTTTTTTTCTAGACACTCAGACCATTGCCAAATATCTCTAGCAATATTTGGCAGCAAAATGAGCTACATTATGGATAATCATACCAACATTTAGAATTCATTCCAGAGCATTTTATCAACATTAATCGGCTAGCTAATTGGGAATCAAGCAGGTAACTCTTTAGTCACTGGACCAGAGAAAAAGTTCTTTTGGGTTACATCTACAGAGCTGAAATTCAGTGCTTGACACTTTTCTACCACATCAGGAACTGGGGCTCCTCTGTGCAATGCATGGGAAGAGCTAGGAGCTGGAGAACAAGAGTACAGAAGCTGCCAAATGTAGTAGGGAACTGCCTAAACTAGCAGTAGAAGACGTGAAGGGGAGACACAACTTCCCCTCCCACTGGCCAGGCATCTCCCTTTGACCCACACTCAGAGCAAAAAATCCTGCTTTTGGAGTTTAGTGCTTGGGTCAGGTTCGGTCCTCTCAGAAACTTGGAAGAGCTTCCCTTCACCAACTCTGTGCCTTGCTGGGCATTTACTGGGCCATTTACTAGGGATATGTGAAACCTAGTCTCAGGTTTCTCCTTCACCTGTCTTGCTTACATCAACTCTAACTTTAGGTTATATGTATTTTGAGATGGGGCTTTCAAACATTTCTCTTGCACAAGATACTTCCATTTAAGGTGGAGGTGGGTATCCATCTCTCCCATGTAAAGACACTGACCATCAGGTCATGCTTGTTGATAAAATATATAGGTTCCCGCAGCCCTATTTTACCCTTCTGCAGAAATACACTATTGATCTTGAAACTGATGATTTACATGCTGTCAGGCAGGCAAGAGTGTGATCATGGGACTTTCACATCTTGGTTGAGAATGGCAATCAGTGGATTATTGGGAAGGAGCCTCACTTCCACCCACGCTCTGCAGCTGATTTAAGTGCCTGACTTGGAGTTAAGCAAGATACAAATAATTCAGATAAAAAATTTATTAGTTCCCCACTATTATGGCAGCACATAATCACTGCTCTTTTTGGACTTTTTTTCTGGCTGGCTCAAGTGGCAGATCTCTGCATATCACACTTGTACGGATTTCAGTCTCCCTGTACCTAGGGAGATGCTAGGGCCTGTGCACTCCTCAAGTTACCGAAAATTAGGCACAGCTTTCTTTGCAACAACTAGCCTGCAAGATGTTTATCCATCTTGGAAAGCGGGTATCTGCCTCACTACACGAATATTAGCCCACAAACAGATAATTTCCATGAGGGATCAAACCTCCAGCTCCCCCCAGCTAGTTTCTGGAGGTTACTATCAGTATCCAAACCCTGAAAGGACATGCTGCAGTAATTAAATCAGAATTGAATTTTCTTCCTTATCTCCATTTCCGAAAGGTTATTTTACATTTTAATGTCTCACCTTCTAGGCCCATGGAGTTATTTGGGTCTCCATAAGACTTAACTTGGGCTTGTAGCTATGTTTTATTATTCACAGACATGTTTTGACTCCATTTAAGCCCAGCCACAGAGGTAGCAGGTTCCACAGGACATCCTATCTGTGAGAAAGAGCATTTTAAAGCCCATTTTACAATTTCTTCTACTTTAAGTCTTAAGATGAATATTATTGGATGCTTTCATCTATAGTAATTTTACCTGTATCCCAACCTGCTGCACCTCCTTGGTCAAAAAAAAAAAAAGTCAGATCCCAGGGCATTCAGCTCCAATCAAAATGATCTTGCCCTAAAACACCCTGTGGGACTCTTGGGCGCTGACCCTCATGTAGCTACCACTCTCATCTTCCTCAGCCAGGCACAGGGGTGCCTCCTCCTTTGGTGCACTGCAGCCTGTTCCTGTTCTGATACTACTACAGAAGGGAGGGTGCTGGAAACCTGCCCCCGCTCCATCCCCCCAGAAAATCCCTGTGAGGGAAAGTGTTTGGGGTTGCTGCTCACCAATGGAAATGGCTTTACAAGCATTTGTTCTTCTTTCAATGAAAACTTCTGTGGAAAAAACCCACTTATCTTAGTGTCTCTGAGTCATGGACCCGTTTTCATTAACTGAGAGTTTTGATGGAAAATTTTCAACCAGCCTTAATCATACCTACCAGCAGGTCTGTAAGGATCTCCCCGAGAGTTTGTGCCAGGCCATCATTTTAATACCAGGAAACTGACTGAAATGCTAACTAAAAGTAGAATAATAAAATGTTCAAGTACAAATGCCATAAGGACTAAGCAGAAAGGCTCTTGCAAAGAAAATCATGGCTTAGTAATCTATCTAAAATTCCATCAGCATATTAATAAAATCAGGGCTGAAGCAGAACTAGATGATGTCATTTGATTGGAGGTCCAAAAACCATTTGACAAAAGCTTTTGTGATTTTACAATTAAAATAACAGGCAATTAAAATAACAACAACAGAAATTTAAATAGCAGGAGTAAGAGGTTGAATGATCTTGTGCAACAGAAGAAAAACAGTAAAAGGTAAATAAAAATGTATCACAGGCAGTGATATGCTCCTGGAAAAATAAATGTTATCCAAGTAGTGCTTTTACACCCTGCAGGGTTTGATCCCTAGGCCATTAATGCTCTAGAGATACAGATGCAGATATAGGGATACAGAGGCAGCCTGATGACCTTATAGCCACTGCATCTTGCATTATTCCTCTCCTGGTCCCTCTGCAGCATTCCCCTTGTACCACACTGCAGGTGTTAAAAGAGAAAGGAAAGGAAAGGAAAGGAAAGGCACAGTGGCCAAGAGCAGATTTATTCTTTAAAGGAAAGGATTAAGTTGGAAAATGGAAAATTCACCTTCCTCTGAAACCTGGCACAAAAGAACCAGGTATTAAAGATTAAGAGTTTGTGTTTCTTTAGCAATGTTCCCACAAGATATCAGGGCCTGTAGTGCCACGGTTGCCATGGTTCTCACTATTGATTAATAAATAGTGTTATTAAGTCCCATGTAAATAGTTAATGACTGACAGTTGTGAAATAGATGTGGACCTTTTAGGTAAATAGGCTTTTTGTTGTTGTTGTTGTTAAATTAAATAGGGGCTAGTTGAACATTTGAACTTTAACTTGAATTTTCTCCCCTGCTTCACTTCTATTTCTTTGTGTTTTGTTAAGCAAGTATATCCCAGTGGCTGGTGTGTGCAAGGAAAGGGGGAACATCAAATAAAACATAAATTAAAACTGAGACTGATCCAGAGTCCAGGCTTATCTGGTCAAGAGACAAAGGGAGAAAGGGATAGCTGGTAAACAATAAGAGAAATACTGTATTATTTCAGCAAAGCCTTCTAAAGATAGCAGCTCCATGTCTCTAGGAATAGACTTGTCTCTCCAGCTTAGTCACAACAGCAGCTACAAGTTTCACTGCTAAACATCATCAGGTAAAAGCTCTGAAAATGTTCTTTAGACATTAATTGAGCAGCATATTCTTGTGAGATGATGGAGAATTGGGCTTGTCACCTCATCAGGAAAAGCTGAACATTCAATTTGCCTAATGCCACAGCATCTCTGCAGGAGAAACGGGGCCAGAGCCCAGGCACTTCTCCCTTCACAAAAGTGACCTCAGTAGGTTACAAGATGAAACCAGCGGTGGGCTCTGAGATCTTGAGGACATCAGATGATTGGAGTGACTTGGATATGCCCTGGCACAGTCCATGTCATAGTGCTTCCCTAGTTTCTACATGCAAACAAATGTGATGGGGCTTTTGGATGTAGTGACTGGATGTGAATGCAGGCATCCCAACTGATTTTTCTGCAGTATTTGCTATTTTTCCACAAAAAATTATTGCAAGTGGGATGGTGGCATGAAAGTTATCCAATGGTTATCAACACTCAGACTCAAATATGCATACTTGTACATGCAAAAAATGTGCATATATCACAACTTACACCAGACATGTCAGCCCTGTGTTTACATAGCTGCAGACATTCAGTCAGGAGCAGAAACAACGCTGTGTGATTTAGGTGACCATCCACAAGCACCATGAACAAATAAGGAACAGTCATAGCTCAAAATCATTCATGGAAAGAGTAGATCCTAACGAGCTAATAGGTACAAATGTTTGCTTTCATGGATAGTGAACTTTTCTAGGTAATTTGCATATTAGTGAAAGACGGAATGTCTAGTCTAGATGAAAGAAATCTGTACAGCTACAGCAGCAGCAGCAGCAGCAGCAGTGTAATGCAATTCAGGTCAACTGAGAATCAGATCCAAGCCTGTAAAAAAAGGAATCTGAAAATAGAAAAAAAAAGAACTACATTAAATGGATGAATTGTCTACTGCTAATTGTTTGCTCAGCTCTGTTTAGTAATAAAATGCTAAAGAATAAAAACAAATTACTAGCAGTCAGTTCTCGGTTGCCTAAGGTAATAAACGTTCTGCTCAGCTTGTTACTTAAGCATATAAGGCAAAGTTAAACACAGACTAAATTAACCCAAATGAAAAGATTTTAGTAATACCACAGGAGGAGCCTCGCAAGGAAAATTCTCAGACAAAGTTGTTGTGTTAGAAATTAGGCTGCATCTATGGGGAAAAAGGAAAAAAGGAGATGGGCCACTTTGCCCTTTGTGTGCCAGTCGGGGTCTTTAAGAAGACTTACAGGGACATGGAGGTGAGGAAGAATAAAGCATCAAACAGGACAGTGACAACTTCTTCTCACACTCTCTTCTGTCATCAGGGGATTCATTTCTGGCATTTCATTGACCAGTCATGAGAAGTCTAGGGCAGAGCGGGGCTTCATCATGGCCATTTGGTGTGCTCCCCTGTGCTCTTGTACCATACTCACCTCCAGGATGTTGAAGTACTAGACTTGTAGCGTCTTTCTTATTTAAAGTGAAGCTTAAGTGGAAAGAGTTCAAAAGCAGAGCTGCTCTGAGCTCCTTATGAATCCAGCAATGAACTCCCTCTTCCTCCCACAAAATGATTTCATCTCCTGTCTAGATGTTGTCATCTCTTGTCACCCAAGCATCCACTGACTGATTCAACTTTACATGACAATAGTTCTTCTCCTAAGGAATTATATTGCTCCTACATTGGTACTCCAAAAAGGATGTGTTTTTACATCAGTAGCTATCTTCAACGTACCATCCTATATCCACATATAATCCCAGCAGAAACAAGATCCTGTTGGTTTTACCTTACTGTAACTAGACAACATAAGCCTTCAGCTGGTCATTTTAGACTGGTCTTCACTAGTTGTATGATGATAGCTGTCTCAGTATCTCATCTTTTCTCATTGTGGAGGAAATACGGCAGAAAACTGGGTTTCAGTGGTAGAGAATCAAGCCCCAGAGCAGATCCTTTTTGAAGGCTCTTCTTGTACAGCACATACTGTAAAAATTCCCAGCCTCTGCCAGGACTACTGGTGCTATGGTGACATAAATACAGAGAGCTGCCCGGAATTTTTTACATTATTGGCATATCAGTCATACAATTATTTTGGTTATAAAAAGAAATCAACACGATTTTGGTTTCCAAAAGCTGCAAATAGAAACATTCTTCACTGTACAGGAAAAGATGAGGGACTTTGAACAAGAAAAAAGCCATAAACATTTTCAAGAGGCATTTGTGTATTTTCCGTTAAAGCCTTTCTTTACTGCAAATTGAATTGCCTTTGAAACAATGTGAAGGGAATAGTTTTTAATCTATCCTGTATACAGAACAGTCATATACTAAAGAACTGACTCTTTGAATAGGGCTTGAGCTGCAGATGCAAGGTCCTATCAGATAGGGGTTTTTTCAGATTTCTTTAGAAGAATTCTGCAAGTGAGAAAGCCTTGAAAAATGTGGATATAGTTCTAAAAGATGGTTTTTACTAACCAGGAGGATCATTGGTATGGCTCTGCTGTTGCAGACAGGTCATAGGAGTGTGAAAGCCAAGCAAATGTAGCAGGGCTGCAGTGTGAATGCAAACTGGGCTCTTGGCCAGGGCCAGCTCACAGGTCCTTGCAACAGCAGGCAAAACTGAACCCTGCTGCCCTAGGGAAGAGATGGTAAGTGGGAGAATGAGCTATTCCCTCTGTAGGAAGAGGAACATAGAGGGGTCAGCAAAGGTGGATGTGGAGTAGAAGTGTCCTGGAGAGTTAGGATCTGGCTCGTGCTGCAAACAGGAATGGTACAGCTGGGGATCAATCACAGGGAGGACAACCTTGACCATATCTGCTGCTCCACATGTGTAGTCCCCAATCCTCAGCCTTCTCTTCCAGGGCTCTACCACAGTAGGTGGAAAGTCCACAGCTTTTGACACCTACCTCTCCTGTGCCAAAAGCTGACAATACCTCTGGGATTTAGAAATATTTGGGGAAAGCATGGCAAAACATTTTAATATTCCCCTCACTACCTGCTGCAGTAGCAGTAGCATGCAGTATTACTACAACTTGACAAAAAATAAATGTCACACAGTTTTCTTTAATGTTCAGTTAGATTATCTTAAAGAAGTGTGAAGAGCTAGAACAATTTTAGGATGCATCAAATACCTTTATCCCCAAAAGCTCAACAAACACAACACCGAAAGCTTCCCACTTGACTTATTTGCTAGACAATGCCATCATTGTGCATTTGTTGCAGTTGAACTCCACCATTCAGCTGGGCATTTCAGCTTTATCTTGCAGGAGAACAAAGTTAAACAGGAGGTTGTTGATGGAATTACAAGTTGAAGACTTGAAGATTAATTTAACCCAGGTCTCCAGCCTTGATAGCTCATTTGTGCAGTCATGATCTCCAGCAGCCATAGCACAATGCTCAGAGCCACGATGGCAGAGGCTTGTGGACTGAAAGGGCTCAGCTCATTAAAATTCTCATTTCTTGTCTGAGCTCCTTCAAGAGTATGTCATTTCACTGTAATGAATTCATTGCACATGATACCGTGGTGTTTTTATGAATATGGATTTATCTTCTGATTACTGTAGCAGCTAGAGAAAGGAAGACAGAGAAGACAGAGACTTTTAAAGGTGCCACCATGCAGTTCTACACCTTCTGCAAAGGTCAGTTCTTGCTTTTCTCTCAGCTATTTCACAACGGTTTGTTTACTCACAGTTGATGCTCTTTTCAATGCAAGCATTCCCCTGCTCAAATAGTTTTCAAGATACGGTTTATTAATGATTGCATTATGAAGGAGGCACAAGGACAACAGGGGGATCATTAACTTCTACATGAGACACTAAAAGAAGGAAGAAAAGAAGGTGGGAGCAAATGTATAACATGGGACACATTCAGGCCTTCAGCTGGTGCCCAGTGTAAGCACCATGATACCTTCTCTCCATTGACCATGTAATGGTCTGGCAGTCATGCATCTAAAATTGTTTGAACGGCTCATTGGACTCAAGACTTCTCTGCCCTACCAACTGTGGTGGCTCAGCCAGGCTCTCAGGGGACTTGAATGTGGCTCTTGATTTTTCTGAGTAGCAAGGGAAATGATACAAAAGTACACGTGATGCTGGCACTCGGAGACAGGAATGATACCTTCTGCCTTTGTATTTGAACACAAATGTTATTAGGAAGCTCTTGGTTTTGCCAGAAGCCATCTCTGGCTTGAAGCCTCTGTGGGATCTCGAGGAAGAGCTTGCCACCTGCTACTTCCCACTATTCTTTGTGCAACTAAGGAAGACACAGAACACTTTAGCTTCTTAACAAATAAATAAACAACCAACTGAAGCTTGGACTACTGAATAAATTGATGGTATTTTACTAAACCATAAACCTCCTTTTTTTCAGAGCACCAGCATTATGGATCCTCCTTATATTTGCACTAGACAAATACTTAAAATATCTCAGCAATTATTTCATGTTGGCACAATAATAGCTTAACTAGAATGGATCTTCTTCTACATGAGAATACAGCAAATGATTGTCTTACTAAGAAAAGCCTAACCCTTAAGAGGGCTCGTGTTCTTCTAATGACTCACTTTAGGAGAGGTAGATAGGCAGGAAGGATGATTCATCATGGGACACCTACTGTACACTATTCTGGAATATATTTTTCTTCATCTCTCTCCCACTCTACCTATCAGAAAGGGATAAATAAGACCATAAGGGCTTGGGGATTCAAAAAGAAGGGGAAATTGGCTAAAAGTCAATGCTGGCAATGGGGTGTCTTTACAATTGAGCAAAAAAGTGGTGACGGCAGCACAGTAATGTATTGGCCCCGCAGGTCAGATTGGCCTTAGCAGATATAACCAATAAATCTGTAAGCCTCAGGATGCAATATTGAGTCAAAAGTTCAGCCACGTTCTCAGGCTTTGCCTCCAAGTTTTTGTCTTTGCAAACTGCAATCTATTCCTAGCCCTGTTTCCCCAAAGAGCCCAGGAGTGAAATATCAGGGAAAACAAGAGCAACAGATAAAAGCAATGCAATTCAGTCACAGGCTCAATGTGGCAAAAGGAAAATTACACCATCACAGTGTCATGCTTTTCTGAAACTTAGCTTTGAAAAGAGGTCAAGAAAACCAACTCAATAATATACTTTGGTGTCACAGAAAATTTGTTGGAGGTTCAACCATGTGTTAATTTTTCATTCCAGCTAGTTGTGTTCCAGTACAAAAGGTCACACGGGAAAATGAATTTTAGGGTGTCGTCCACATGCCCAGGCCACAGATGCTCAACTCATTTTCAGCAATGGCTAGAAAAGGAAAAAATCATCTTGTAAAAGCCCAGGGCTTTAGTAAAGATGAGTGGTGAAGCCTGTGCAGGGATTATGCAGCTGCAGTTGGCTTGAACGTGCACTTAGAAACATTAAGTGGTGATTTAACAGGACTGATAACCCTACATGGCAACTGAGAGCAGTGACTGAATAATCTCTACACCTGCAATTGCAAGTGCTGAAGATGGCAGAATAGGATTCATGGGCTGGAACTTGAGCAGAAAGCTGCATTAACAGAGGGCATTTGTAAAAATGTCATGGAATCATTTATGACCACATTTAGTGACAATTTAGTTCTCTAGCTCATCAGAAATGCACAGGCTGCAGCAAAACATTCCACCCTATTAAAGCACAACGTCTGTGCTGGAAGATTTGCCTGTTGAAAAAACACTGCTACATCCTACAACACGCTGGGTTTGCTTCTGTCCTCTGAACTCAGGCCCATCACAGATATGTATCCTGTGGCAACTAACCTGCAGTGACAGATAGAGGTTAAAATAAATAGAAGTCAAGGGAGAATATTATATATAAAATATAAATGTAACTGCTGGAAGTTTGCGTGTCCTCAGTTAGGTGTAGCAATTTAACTCAGCCAGTCTGGATCCCTGACTATTGCAGGTGGCTTTAAATCAGCAGGAGTTTGTAGGAACAAATTTTCTTAGAAATGTGGTCGCTATTCCATTGCTTCACTTGGAGGCCTTGCTATCCAGGGATGTAATAATAATTCTAACAACGTAATGACCTTGTGTCATTTAAGTAAAGGAGCCCATTTGAATCCTCTTTAAATGGGTAACTAATCAATTTGGTGTTCTTAAAGAACCAAGTCCTTGAAGAGTGGAGATGGCTGACAAATACAAGCATTAGCTGAAATTTTTTCACACAAACAAGTTACCCGTTACTGAACAGCTTCAGAAGTCAGAACTCTGTAGCTTGCTTTACTGAAAATGTTCTTCCAGCTCTGGTGGTGCCACTGAGGATATGGACCAAATCCCCACCGTCAACCTGGAATATTCCTGGAATATTCCTGTATTAAGGATAAGACAGAGCACATTTTCATGCTTATGTATCTACAATACTCTGGGGCAGTTTTTCAAAGGAGCATTTGTTTGGTGAACATAGAAACTCTGCTTTCATCTGCTCAGGGGTGGCTGCAATGAGGACATAATATCTGCAAGAAACATATCTGTAGCTTCTGAACTACGACAGATTACCAGGGAATTCCAGTTGCTCATCCTAGGACCTTTCACAGCCAGACATGTGCCTGGCAGGAAATAGGTACATTCAGCACAAGACAAATTTCCCTTTTGTTACTCATCCATGAGAGGTGTCTACACAAGCTCTGTCCCAGCACCAATTTCCAAGTTTGGTAGCTATGACTGGGACGATCATAAAGGGCAATGCTTTAAGAAGGGCTGCCATAATTCAGGTTTTTAAGCTGGATTCAGGCTCTAAATTCATACAGACAGCTTCTATACCAATAAATCAAGCAACACAGACAGACACTGAAAATCAATAGTCTGTACTCTCAAACTGTTAGAAGAGCCCTGGCATGATTGCAGCCTGTGCAAACGCTATAGCACTCATCAAAACCCTTCCCAAGCATAGAACAGTTGTTAGCACAAACCAGAGACTGCTCCCAGTAGGCACTCTGGATACGGCCTTCCTATTTTAGAGGCTGATTTTTGACAGTGTGTGTACACCAGTTGATCTCAATGCCTGAATACAGTTTAATACATGTTTAATTTCCTAGTGGAAATCTATAATAGATGCTTCTGAAATTTCATCCTACATCTAACTGTCAAGAGTGGAAGTCCAGAGCATCACTGAGATATTTAGTGCCTGTGAGAGACCACCAGAACAACAGTGAGCACTGTGCCCTGATTCAGCCAGATGTGATCCTGAAAGGTGGTGTTTAGCTCTACCAGTTGAGCCAGGGCTTTTCTAACCTCAGTATTACCAAGAGTCTCAGGTTGCCAAAGGAGCCTTGGGACTGGTGCTGGACCTGCAGATGCCCCAGTCTCAATGAATGCTTTCATCCATCTCTGACTGCCCAGGAATGGGAGGCTCCTCCTTTTAGCTCGTAACTCCATGCAGAAGCTGGGCTCCAGCCGGTCCAGTGGCACACCTGAGAGCCAAGGCAGGCAATGATGGGAGCACTGAAGCAGGCACAGCACACTGCCATGCACCCGTCTCTCACCAGCAAAGGAAACCCAAATACATCAACCTCAGTGACAGTTCTGGTTCTCTGCAGCACAGAAATGAGACTCACTGCTGATCGAGAGCCCCCTCAGCAGACCGAGGCCTGACAAGCAAAGCAAGGCAGGCTTTCCAGCAACCCTTGCCAAGCCGCAGGGCACCTTTCCAGGAAAGATATGGCAGAGCATAAAGCATGACTATGTCGAAAGCTGCCCTGGGCTCTTGTTCAGGTTCTCCACTCTGGGGACTGACTGGTGTTAGCAGGACGATTGAGAAGGTTGAACAATCCTGCCCTGCACTGGACCAGGCTTTTGTGTCCTCCTTGCCTGCCATGCAACCTGTCCTGTGCTGCAAAGGATCTGCTGTGCTTCGTCTCCGTCTGCCCAGTGGCAGGCTTCCTGCTGTCGGAAGATGATACCATCAGGCAGTGTTCACCGTCTGCACTGCCCATGGGTGGATTTGATGGATTTGGGCCAGAGACACACGTGTTTTTTGGGCTCCATCACCATGGAAGACTGAAAATAAAAAGAATGAAGCTGTCATGAATGGAGAAGGTTGTAAAAGTGGTTGTGTCATCTTGCTCTCCCCTGAAAGACAAAAATGAGGTGTTGGCAATTTGTGATCAGTTGTGGGAATAGGTTTGTTCTGAGAACTTTGTGACATTTCTGTAAGTGTCGTTCTACTAAGGTATGTATTCTGCAATTGACTCAGGCTCTTTCCTTCTGATATCTGAAGTGTTAATTATTAATCCTTAAAACACAATTACTGGAACTCTCCTCCCAGAGGAGATAGAGGTTTGGCTTACAGTGGTACCCTCCAACAATAAAAATCCTTACACGAATTCTTTTCTTTAGCAACAATCACATTTGATGAAAGATGCAAGTGTCGCTGCACGTGTGTGTACATGTGCCTATAATTTGTGGGATTTGATTAACTGCGGGTCCACAGGCTATGTATAAACCTCTCATTGTATCAGAAAAAACAGTCATTTTCAAGGGCTGGCTCCACACTATCTTTGTTTGTTCTGTATCTGCCGTAGGATAACAGGCTCTTAACATTGATTGGAGCTACTGGTCTCCCCTGTGAAAAACAACTCGTGCACTGCAAGGTATTTAGTATTGCCATGAACTCCCAACCTAGCTTCCTTGTGCTCTGTATAAAGGCTCCTGTTAATAATAGGTCTCCTTTTTTAAAGGAAGAGCCTCCTAATTCGGTTCCACAAAAGCAGATTGTCTTCAGCATTATTTTGTTCTCGCTTAACACTTGCTTTCTTGCTAGAGACTTTATTCATGCACAAGCAAAAGATGCTTGCAATAACACCGGGCAGACTTCTGAAACAAGGCAGCTTTCAAGTGGAATAGAGTATTTTTGGGTTCTCGTGTTAGAATAGCAAAGAAAAATATGCACGCAAGCTCATGCCAGCAGCATCCCTCATGTCTCTTAGGTCTTCAGCAGGATTGCAGTCATCCCAGCAGCACGTAGCTGAGTTCATATCATTCTGTCTGTTTGCCTTGGCTGCCCATCATTAAAAGCCCATATCTGACCACAGGTTTTCCATCATTTCTCTAAGATAACTCTGTTCAGCTGTTGACAGCTCTTGATGTTTCATCCATGCCAGCTGGGAATAACATCTAGCTCTTACTTCCCTGTCCCAGAAATGAGATTAATCTTCCTGTCCTAAAAGATCACAGCACTGAAATCAGTAAGGAAATGTTCATGCTTTTCATAAAAATAAATTTCCCATAACCTCCGCAGCTGTATTTTAAGTTTGGGCTGAACTTGTCTTCTTGGAAGTCCCCTCCTCAGGATAGCAGTGAAGCCCATTTCAGGCTGTCAGCTCAGATTTACCACAGTGATAAAGGTGATGTCCTCAGGCGAGCTGACAGTCGCACATAAGGCAGTATTTTCATACACTGCCTGTTCTCTGAAGAATCTCAAACTGCTTCGCAGCAAGAAATAATATAATGGGGGTACGACTCTCTTTGGAGCGGAAGGCAGAGCAACGTACAGAAAAGTCCTGGCCAAGGTCAAAGGAACTTATTGGGATGTTGACATACACATGGCTGCAGATTAAACAGGGAAGGCGGGAGCATTTTCTTCCACCAGTCCCTTCCTGAGTCCCATAGCAGGGTCAACACAGTGCACAAAAATAAACTGAGGCGGGTGTGGGGTTAATTCAACTTGCCGTCAGCTGCAGTCATTCAGGAGCTGCTGAACATCCTGTCCAGGTGTCCTTGTGATCACCTCCACGGCACAAGCAGGACCTGCTCCAGTTGCCCCAGTTTAATCTGCTGCCACATATGAGCCAACGCTGCCATTTTGCTGTGCTGTGCCTGATGCAACAGCTTGGACATAAAAGACACAACACTAATTGCGAACAATGATCCTATATGGAGAGGTGGGCACACGCTGCTGTATGTTCTGAGCCGGTATCAGCATAAGGATGCTGGAAAGCGGCAGAGGCAGGACTGCGTGTTACAGAAAGTAACAGTGAAGGGTGGTGGTGGTAAAAGTTTCTGAAAATATGAAGATCTGAGATTTTAGTGAGTTCTTGTCAAAAAAAAGAGTTTTGTTTGCAAATGGAGAACTATCATCCAAACTTAAAAAAATCTCACTGGGCTGAACCTTGTGGTTGAATTCCTGGTCTTACTAAGGTTTAATACCCAAGTGAAACAGTAGTTGTCGATCATCTTAACCCTTACTACAGAGAGACAGGATATTCTTAGGAAGTATTTTAAGCAAACCTTTGATCTATTGGTATCCCTGAAGCTACTCGCATGCTTTGACCTATAGCCCTGATCTGCAAAGACAGCTGGGACGTACTCTGCTCAATAAAGAAATACCCAACCAGTTTAGCTATTCCCCTGCCCAGCTAGCCTTGCAAATGTTTATCCTTCAGTGCAGGATCTGATTTTTTTTTGAAACATTGCTCCAGGCTTGTGTCTTGGATCTCCACCTCCATCCATTCTCATTTTCAGAAGAGATTTCTGTCCTTTAGAGCTGACATCCTTTTGACTCTTGACAACAGGCCATACAGGCAGTCTGAAAACTGCAGTGCTGTGTAGAGGTATTGGCAAGCCCTGAAAAAACGTGCTGTGGTACTGAAGGCTGCCCAAACCCAGCCACGTGGAGTTGATGAGGGCTGCTCTGTCTTGCTCCTTCATGACAAACCACTGTGCATCCTCCGGGCCAAGTCCTCAGCTGATACAACTGGCAATATTTCACTGACCCCAGCAGATATGCTGCCCTTCACTCACCACAGGCTGTCCCTGCAAGCAGCCTTGCCCTTCTCTTGTGGCTGTATTTAACCAACTTGTCAATCCATCCCCAGCTTCTCCTGCTAAGAAGTCCTGCCACTCCACTAGGGAAGAGGCACAGGATGTCCGCCACAAAGTGCCAATGATGCAAACCCCAGCCAGCACTGGGTTGGTCCCTGGGTATTGCCATGCTCTGAACAAGAGAAGTCTGGTAGTCCCAGGAGAGAGGGGGACCACGTCCTGCTGAGCACTACCCAGAGCTCAGGGCCACCCAAACAAGTTGAGAGGCTCAGTTAGGGTCCAGCGTGGTGCCCGATGAAATCGGTGCTGGATGTAACAGCAGAGAGAAATAGGAGAGACAATAGGAGACAGTGAGAGGAACACGCATTTCCATAGGTCAGCTCTCCACAAAGACATCAGGGGCTCATTGTAAGAGATAGAAAAATAAATGTCAGATGGCCCTTTCTTGGTTAATCAGGCTTAGCTTTGCTGCAGTGATGTCTCCTTCAAATAGCACTTCTTCCATTCTAAAGCCAAGAAAAAAGCTTCTGAGTACCTGACTTCTGAACAAGCTATACTGAAAGCAATTCAGTCTTATTTCTGTGGACATGCTTCCCCCATTATTTTAGCCCAGCTGTGTAATCCCTGAGTAATTAAAACGGCTCCTCAAAGCTGCCACTCTCTTCTGCCTTCTGATCCGTGTCAGTGACGACCTGTTCAGCTCTGTAGGAATATTAAGAGTGCCTGATATAGCTAAGTCTCCTCAGCTTTTATCTAAATGGTCTTTTCAGCATCAGCATCAGCTGAAGAGAAGGACAAATTCTGCTTTTACTGTAATCTTATATTAACTGTTGCTTTAAATTCAGTTTTAGTCTATATCATGCTTGCCTGTGACCAGCTGTGGGATGACACACCAAGGTTAGAGGGACGGGCTGCTAGCGAGGGCCCTCAGCCTGTTGCTCTGAGATGTGCTGACTACACTGGAGCACACCTGAAGTCTTACAGAGATGAGCCAGGGGCTTCTGAGGTAATAGAACCCGACGTGGAAACACCAGTGAAATACCTCAAAGAAGTTAAGGAGCGTTCCTCTAAGAAGGTGACACAGCCGACAGCCCAGATGAAGTGCCTCTACACCAATGCACGCAGCATGGGCAACAAACAGGAGGAGTTGGAAGTCATTGTGCTGCTAGAAGTCTACGACCTAGTTGCCATTACTGAAATTTGGTGGGACGAATCCCATGACTGGAGTGCAGCTATTGGTGGCTACAGGCTGTTCAGAAGGGACAGGTGAGGAAGGAGGGGTGGAAGGGTTGCCCTCTACATCAAGAAATGGATAGATTGTGAAGAGCTGTCTCTGAAGAATAGCCACGAGCAAGTTGAAAGCTTAGGGGTAAGAACTGGAGATCAAGGCAACAGAAGGAACCTTGTGGTTGGTGTCTACTACAGGCCGCCCAATCAAGGGGAGCCTGTAGACGAAGCCTTCTTGCTCCAGCTACAGGAGGCATCGCACTCGCAGGCTCTCGTCCTGCTGGGGGGACTTCAGCCACCCTGACATCTGCTGGAAAAGTAGCACGGTGAGCTGTAGGCAATCCAGGAGACTCCTGGAATGCATTGAGGATAACTGCTTAAGCCAGGTAATAGACAGCCCTACCAGAGGGGGTGCAATACTGGACCTGATGGTCACCAACGCAAGTGAGCTAATCGGTGATGTCAAGACTGGAGCAGCCTGGGCTGCAGTGATCACACACTGGTGGAGTTCACAGTCCTGAGGGATATGGGTCAGGCAAAGAGTAAAGTCAGGACCCTGAATTTTAGGAAGGCAAACTTCCAGCTGTTCAAGGAATTAGTCAATAGGACCGCCTGGGAAACTGCCCTCAGGGACAAGGGAGCACAACAGAGCTGGCAGATCTTTAAGAATGCTTTCCATAGAGCGCAAGAGCTCTTGATCCCCAGGTGTAAGAAATCAGCCAAGGAAGGCAAGAGACCGGCATGGCTGAGTCGAGACCTGCTGGTCAAACTAAAGGGCAAGAAGGAAATGCACAGGTAGTGGAAGCAGGGACAGGTATCCTGGGAAGAGTATAGGGACGCTGCCCAGTTGTGTAGGGATGGGATCAGGAAGGCCAAGGCGTTGATGGAGCTGAACTTGGCAAGGGTCGCAAAGAATAACAAGAAGGGCTTCTACAGGTATGTCAGCCAGAAAAGGAAGGTCAAAGAAAGCTTATCCCCCTGACGAGCAAGACCAGCAAACTGGTAACAATGGACGAGGAGAAGGCTGAGGTACTCAACAACTTTTTTGCCTGTCTTCACTGGCAGCCTCTCTTCCCACACCTCCCGAGTGGATGGACTGCAAGGCAGGGACTGGGGGAGCAAAGTCTCTCCCACTGTAAGAGAAGATCAGGCCCGTGACCACCTAAGGAACCTGAATATACATAGGTCTACAGGACCTGACGAGACGTGTCCTGGAGTCCTGAGGGAATTGGCTGATGTAGTTGCCAAGCCACTCTCCATGATATTTGAAAAGACATGGCGGTCAGGTGAAGTCCCTGGTGACTGGAAAAAGGGAAACATTGCACCCATTTTTAAAAAGGGTAGAAAGGAAGACCCTGGGAACTACCGACCTGTCAGCCTCACTTCTGTGCCTCGGAAGGTCATGGAACAGATCCTCCTGGAAGCTATGCTAAGGCATATGCAGGACAGGGAGGTGATTCAAGACAGCCAGCATGGCTTCACCAAGGGCAAGTCCTGCCTGACTGACCTAGTGGCCTTCTATGATGGAATGATTACATCAGTGGACAAGGGAAGAGCTACGGATGTCATCTATCTGGACCTCTGTAAGGCCTTTGACACGGTCCCCCACAACATCCTTCTCTCTAAAGTGGAGAGGTATGGATTTGATGGGTGGACTGTTCAGTGGATAAGGAATTGGTTAGATGGTCACATCCAGAGGGTAGTGGTCAATGGCTCAATGTCCAGATGGAGATTGATGACGAGTGGTGTCCCGCAGGGGTCCGTATTGGGACAGGTACTGTTTAATATCTTCATCAATGACATAGACAGTGGGATCGATTGCACCCTCAGCAAGTTTGCAGATGACACCAAGCTGAGTGGTACGGTCGACACGCCAGAGGGACGGGATGCCATCCAGAGGGACCTGGACAAGCTGGAGAAGTCGGCCTGTGTGAACCTCATGAGGTGCAACAAGGCCAAGTGCAAGGGCCTGCACCTGGGTCGGGGCAACCCCCGGTATCAATCCAGGCTGGGGGATGAAGGGATTGAGAGCAGCCCTGCCAAGATGGACTTGGGGGTCCTGGTGGATGAAAAGCTGGACATGAGCCAGCAATGTGCGCTCGCAGCCCAGAAGGCCAAGCGTATCCTGGGCTGCATCCAAAGAAGCGTGGCCAGCAGGTCGAGGGAGGTGATTCTGCCCCTCTGCTCTGCTCTGGGGAGACCCCACCTGGAGTCCTGCGTCCAGCTCTGGAGCCCTCAGCATAGGAAAGACATGGACCTGTTGGAGCAGGTCCAGAAGAGGACCACGAAGTTGATCAGAGGGATGGAACACCTCTCCTCTGAAGAAAGGCTGAGAGAGTTGGGGTTGTTCAGCCTGGAGAAGAGAAGGCTCCAGGGAGACCTTATTGCGGCCTTTCAGTACTTAAAGGGGGCCTATAAGAAAGAGGGGGACAAAGTTTTAGCAGGGCCTGTTGTGACAGGACAAGGGGTAATGGTTTTAAACTAAAAGAGGGTAGACTGAGACTAGATATAAGGAAGAAATTTTTTACGCTGAGGGTGGTGAAGCACTGGCACAGGTTGCCCCGAGAGGTGGTGGATGCCCCATGCCTGGAAACATTCCAGGTCAGGTTGGACGGGGTTCTGAGCAACCTGATGTAGTTGAAGATGTCCCTGCTTGTTGCAGGGGGGTTGGACTAGATGACCTTTAAAGGTCCCTTCCAATCCAAACTATTCTATGATTCTATGATTCTATGATTCTATGATTCTATGATTCTATTTACACCAGTCTGATAGGTATCAGCATTAAACAGCAGCAAAGCATTTCAAGAGGGCATGGAGAAGTTTTTAAATATATCAAGGGAGCAGAGGTAGTAGATTAAGAAAACCATTAATAATTGGGGTGAATATGAAGTTTCAGTCACTCAAATCCACTGAGACCTTTGGAACTTTAAAAAACCCACAACATTTTCAACAAGAAAAAATTAAGTAAAGAAGCGCAGCAAGTGAGGAAATGAAGAACCCTTTGTGAAAGCCACAGAAGATCATCAAACGTCAAATAAGAAGTTTTTGGACCATTTGCATTCTGTGGGGTATTTGCTGCTCTGCAGATAGACAGGCTGCACTAATAGCTGTTTGCCATGACAATATCCGGGCCAAGGGAGACCTCAAACAGGGCAGCTTTGGGGAGACGCGAGACAGGACTATGTGAAATAGAGAAAAGTAAACACAAATACAGATGTTTGATTAGGAGGAAGCCCCCAAAAAGTATCAGGGCAGAAAAAAGGACAAACAGAAGCAATGGGGATGGATGGGCAACGTGACAGGACTTTGTGGAGCCAAATGGCAGCAATAAAAGCTCCCTCTGCAACTCCCCTCTGCTTGGGCTAAGCTCTCAGGAGTTACCGGTGCCATCCTCTCCCTATACAGCCATGTTAGAGACCTCTCTATACAGATCACTGTGTCTGCTGCTCAGCAGTTTTGTCCTGGGTACAGGAGGGAAACCAGAGAAAAGCATCAGCAATGGACTGAGGAATGCCTGCAGAGCAGTGAGCATAAAAGCAAAATACTGGGCTGACATGTCATGCTAGAAAAATGGCAAAATGCAAGTATATGTAGGATATATACATGCAGGACAGAAAGAGAATTATTTAGAGTAATGTTGAGGTAATGACATGATTTTTTATATTCTTGTTAAAGAAAACTGAGGCAAAATTTCAGGCCACATTCCTGGCAGGATGATCTGCTGTGCTGAGCAAGGCAGCCGAGAGAAAGGCATTTTGCTAGTGGTACACAGAATAGAGCTTGATGCAATGCCTGAGTTAGGAGCACCGTTGCTCCAGACTGAGCAACTCAGAAATGTCCTAAAAGGGGCAGGCAGCCAGTTCTCCCAAATCAGAGTTACCTCCTATGCTTTTCCCCAATTTTATCTGCTGGTTCTTGATGGAGGCCAGGAAGATTAGGCCAGCAGTATGTCACTTCAGTATCTCTGGCGTGAGAAGGATTGATGTGGGACCCCATACCATGGCTGCACTGTTCTGCAGGAGAGGCATCCCGAGAGGCTCCTGGCCATGTCTTGCATGCAGGCCACTGACCCTACCTCCTTGCAGGCATCCCCAGAGAGCCTTATCACTTCAGCAGACATGTCTGGACTTACAGGTGACACTGGGGCATTCTAAAACAAGTCTGCATGGGTAGGAGAGCTGGGCCAGGGGATTTTCCTACCTTTTTCCTACCGCCACACTCCATGATTTCTCATCATGCTGGTTTTACATGCCATAGGATGCGGAGCCAGTTCTTGTTCAGTCCTTTGTGGCCATCCTGAAGTGAAAAGATGGGGCAGTGGTGTTAGCACACAGACTTGCAGCAGCAGTGTCTGATGACTAGGCTCTATTCACAAAGCCATGAGCCTGTCTTGGTAGATTTCTTTCAGATGTCTCAGATGCATCTCTTTCTTGCATTATTAATCACAGCATCCACAACCACATTAAGCCTCATCTTCAGCTCCTTTCAGCAGCTTGCTCTCAACCCCTGTCCCTTGGAAACGAGTCCCTGGCCTGTTAACTCTCTCATTGCTTGTGAGATATAGCAGCTACCCCAGAGGCAGTGGCACTTCCTTTAGGCACATGTGGTTTCCCACCCCAGAAAAGCATGGGATGTGCACCTGTATGTCCCTGATACCCAGGAGATGCTCCAAAGAGTGAGCAAGCAGTGACCACTCCTCTGAGACAATGAGGTCTGAGCTTTCCTGCTGGCTTTCCTCACATATATCCACCACTGGGTACCATGGCCACCCAACAGACTGGCTGAGGGATGCAGGATCAGGCCACCTGCATGCTCTTGCGCACAGCCCTGACTCTGGAGAGTACAGACACTCACACCACACTCCAAATAAGAGGCTTGGTGTCATTGCTGCGTTATTCCCGCATTACTCCCAGGTGCCCTAGCTAAGAAGATGCCATCGATCCTGGGCTGTTCTTGTTCTTCAGGACCCTCTGGATCCACCATCCTTTGCTTGCATAGCAGGGCGGGCTTAGATATGACAAAGGTCATGCATATGAAAATATACCCCCCTTAAAAGAAAAAGAAAAAAAAAAGGCACTTAGAACTATTCATGTAAAATTTAAATAAGACAAAATAATCAAGACCTATTCCCATCACATGAAACCCCAGCCACTGTGGCTCTGCAGCCAGGTAAACAAGAGGGACTCTGTCCACGGACACTGTGCACTCTGTCTCAGTGGGTATTTTGGAGAAGTGACAAAGGCAAACCTCCTACACTCTGGGTAAGAAAGTGACCTGCTCCTGTGGACAAAGCTGACAGAGTCAGTTCTTCTGTGACCTTCAGGGTCACAGAGGTGACCTTCATCCCAGGAGACGTAGTCAAGAGGGAGCTTTATGAGAAGCCCAAAGCCCAGGCCAGGGAGTTTTGGACAGCTGCGTACAGCTCAGAGCCCACGTGAGTCCTTGCCCTGCATTAGCACATCTCCTGTCCTTGCCCATCACTACAGAGCTGAGTTACCCAAAAGCCTGAGCTGCTCTCCTCACCATGGACAGGCTGCCCTGTTCACAGTGGAGCAGGGTGGGGGGACAGCAGAGCAGGTGACATGCCTGCAGGTGGAAGGGGAAGGACACCAGGGTATCCTGCAGGGCCAGTGAATAGCTGCCTCTGCCCAGAGATCCTGTAGGAGGGACAACATGGCTGAAAACTCCTGCAGCAGCACCCCTTGACACCCTTGACCACAGCACAAGCTGCAGTGTGTCCTTGGATTCACACTGGCTCTGGGAAGGAGGACATGCACCGAGCACCAGTAAACCAGTGCTCAGGTTGGGTTGTGTGTCTAGCCTCGTCCGTACCAGAGGGAATAAGACAGAAAAACACAATTAGCACAAGCTTTAAGCATGGATGCTTTCAGCTCCAGCAGCCCCTGATTCAATTGCTGGCATCCACCCAGGCAGCAGCTGTCACCTACCTTTGCCTCCAGTGAGTTAGGAGAGGTTTGTATGAGGAATCAGGAGTAGCGATTTTCCTTGACAGAAAAGGTCTGGAAAACAAAGGGCTTTGTATCAGATAGGGAGGGGTGCTTTGTTCTCACATCTTGCTTTCTAGGGCACACATCTGCATTCAGTTTGCTTTCCAGACCTCAGCCAGGTATACTCTCTTTCCAAACCCTTAGCATCCTCCTTACACCCCCCTTTTTTCTTACCCTTGATCTTCCAGGGCTTCTCCTTTTAAAGGAAAGGCCAGGGAAGCTGCACACAGACTGTCTTCTCTCTTGAGATAAATATTTAATAGCTTTCCTATCAAGGAAAACACTTTTCTCTGTCTTGCCTCCTCCTATTTTTCTGGCATTTGCATTATCCCTTGCTAAATATATTATGACTCACTGTTAACTTGAGACCACTGGCTGCCTCACCCTCCTCCCTGCCTAGGAACTCCTTACATAAATCATTGGGACTGCCGAACAAAAAAACCCAAAACCAAACAAAAACTCAAACATCTGCAGATTTATTGCTGCTTTTGTTTCTTCAATGTGCAGATGAATTAATATTATGGAGATTAGATCCCTTCGCTCAGCTCTCTTGAGCACAGTGCAATATGACAAGAAAATCCCTGTTCTGTGCTGAAAAAAAGGACTGGATAAACTCTGCTATTGTACAATCACAAGATCCTGAAGAAAGAGGATTATTAAAGTAGAACACAATGTGAAATATAATCAATACCAACCACAGTCTAAGATGACACTGAGTTGAAGAGGGATAGCATCTCCTCTGCATATGATGTGTGGTAGGTAAGCCAGTGAAGGTCTGCTGCAAACCTCTTAGTGTAGAATGATTATGGGGGTTTTCCTGGACTTGAGCTTTTCACAATGTCCATTTCACAAGGAAGGAGAGAGACAGCTGAAGAAGACTATAAGGGACATATCATTAGATACGTCTTCTCAAATCAACTCAAAGCAGTCTCTGTCAGGCTGACAGGGTTTTATTGCTAGTTGGAATCAGTGAGAGTTACAAAAAATATTTGTAACCAGCATCCTCCATAAAAACCATGGTCATAAAGAGCATCTGAACGACTCCACAAACTAGCAGTAGGGAGGCCAAAATACTTTGATGTTTCTCTGACTTGAGTGCAAGGGTAAAGCAGGAGAGGAGGTTTAAAAACTGTTTTTCTGGAACCTAGAAATGTCACTGACTGAGGGGTCTGTCCCCTGGATAGCTGCATACCCTCAGCCTCCTCCACTTTCTGGGTAACCTAAGGACCTTTGGTAGCTTTTCAAATTAGGAAGTCCATGAGAACTGTTTACAAATAACACCTGAAATTCAAAATTTTTTTCATCCCAAACTTTTTTTCTTTTGTGAATAAATGCTATAGACACTTTTACAAATGGAAAGTCAGGCTATACAATAAAAGCCTCCCTACACAAGCTTGTATAAGGCCTTTAAACAAACCACAGCTTTCTATGGTCTACTGAGCCCAAGGACTGACAAAGTGATTAATGTAAATCCCAGTGAAAGATTAATCAGTGGGCCACTAATGTATGTGAAGATAGTCTGAGAGTACTGGAAAAGATCTTAAACTTGTTGAGGACTCTTCATCTACCTCTTAACCACCTGAACAGACAGACTCAGGGCCAGGCATTTCAGGCGATTCATCTCAGCTAGCTCTGGACTAAAAAGTCCCTTCTTTGGCATAAAATTATCATCTAGGCTCCTGCAACAGTGGAGAGAAAATCAGGCAACATGATCAACTGCCTGAGACTCTTCTCTTAGTATAGGATGAATTACTCTCAGGTCATTCCTATCTTTCTCAACATACATTTAATTTTCAAGGGAGTCATGTCATGGTGATGAAGGGTAGGACAGCTTGCTTTACCCCTGCAGAGCTGTGAGGGAACCAGGGCTGTGTGCTGAACAGTACGGACAGATACTCAGGCAAGGCAGACCAGCTCAGGGCTCAGTGCAGAGGAAAGCAACGTCACCAGACTGCCCTGGAGGAGCTCTGAAAGCATCTCTCCTGCTTCCTGTGCTGTGGTGACCAAACAGAAGACAGATCTCGATTAAGTCCCTTTTCTTCCTTTAGAGCACAGAGGTTCACATCCAAGGCCCATTGCAGTCACCAATTAGCCCCAGGTACTTTGGGCTCAGCTCTTAAGGGCCTGGTTTTTGGGATGTGGCACCTCTGCCATGAACTACATCTGTGGTTGCCCCAACTCTGAAAGTCAGGCCATAAATGCATGTCCATTGGCTGATAGACAGGAGTCAAAGGAGAGGTGCCCTACTGGGTTGTACCGTCATGTGAGAACGAGCTTCACCACCGACCCATGCAATCATGCTTGTTGGGTCAAGGCCACCCCTTAGATTTCGCTCATGTTGCCACAGAGGAGCTGAGAGGCTTCACCAAAAGGTGCTTCCCAAGAGCTATGTTCATCTTGAATTTCCAGGCTTCTGTCTCGTCACTTTGTTTTGCTTCTCAGAGCATTACAGCAACTTCCCAAGTCATTCATACACTTGATCCTCAAAGATTTTGTCAGAGAATTAACCAAGCATGGCAATTTCCACCTTGAAAATGCTTTAATCCTTTAAACAGCTTCAAAGCCATTTAATCACAATGAAACTGAGCCCAAGAAGTTCAAGCTCAGGTGCTGTGCCTGACCTGGACACCCCGATACCCCACGCACCAGCCTCCCTATGGACCTGGAGACCCAGCCCGTGCACATGGCCAGCTGAGCAGGTTCACCCTTGGTTTTGGGCACCCAGACAGGAATTGCCTCCATTGCTTACCTAAAATACCACTGATGTGGACATGAGGTACAATCTCTGAAGCTTTTTTCCTGGTTCTGCTAGTGTAAATCCTGCTCCCGTTAAGCATTATCACCAGGACCATCTAGCTGGTGAGATACCACCCAGGAACTGAGGGAACCAAGTTCAACCCTGTTGCATTTAACTAAATGGCAGGTCCACCCACGCACACCAAAGTGGAATTTCACTGGAGGTAAAAATCAAGCTGTGCCTCCCTCCTCCGCCCCCCCGTCTCATGCAGTTTAACATGACAGTTCAGCGTATGGAAGTTATTATGGGATGCCTGTGCATCATGGTCTCTGGTCTGGACCACCGCTATTCTTCTCCTACACATAGACAACACACCCATGCACACGCAGAAAAGCTGCCGAGTGCTTATATAATCCAATGTGTCAACAAAGTAAGGTCTCTGCCAACTCTCCCACGTCTGGGGACTTTAAGTGGTTTCAGCTTGTCCCAGACAGAATGTTTCAAACATGTCAAAAGTTTCCCTTCAAGTCTACCCAAACCCAGCCTATCCAAAACCATACCAATTCTTACATTGTAAGTGAGAAAACAACTTCAGTTGTTGTTAAACAAGTACTTGAGAAAGTACCGGCTGGCAGCACTGCCTTCTGCTAGACCCTCATCCTCCCATCGCTGTGCAGTGCATCCAAGAAGCTGCGTCTGTGTCAAAGTGATCATGTGGCATCCATCTGTTGAGTATCTAAGCACTTTTTTTGAGAGACCGAGGAGCCAGCTAGAGCAGATAGGCCACCACCGCTAACATCTCTAAGTGATATCCCTTTGGTACAACACTCTCATGAAAGTCAAGGGCAGGGGGTGTCTATCATTTCTGATGCAAAAAGTTGTGGCCAGGCAGTGGCAAAAAAAAAAATCTGTATGTGTTAGCCCTGTTTTGTCTTCCCAGCTCTATGAGAAGTAAAAACTTTGCAGGAGGGGTGGAGACCCTTGGGACTTCTGATGTCTTTTGTTAGGTATGTTCTTAAGTCTAATGCTGGTGGGTGCTGTATGCCAGCACTGGCTGACTCAGCTGAAACTGCCAGTGTGGCTGTGGAGCAGACAAGCAGATTTGCCGTGAGGTCCTGCCGAAGTAGGAGGATGTGAGTATACAGCAGGATACCTCCTTCCTAGGAGACAAGTGTCTTTGTATGTTCAGTTGTGGAATATCCTGACATTTAATTGTTTAGTGATGCAAAGTGATGCAAAGTTACCTTTGTATTAAAGCTGTTTTTAAAAATTGTTTTAAATGCACCATAGCCAAGTGTATTTTAGCCCACAGATTTAGCAAAGATTAACTTTAATGGGGTGGTTTGCTTAATTGCTTTGCTGAACTGTGACTTTATGAAATTCCAGACTGAAGAGCTCGAAGCCAGTAGGTGTCCAGGAAATGAAGTTCCAGTTTCTATAGAAAATGACCAGCATTCAGAACTCTTCCACACTGGGACAAGCCCGAGACTTTTTGCTTTTTTTCTTTTAACAAGTACACCTCTGCAAGACACAGAGAATGACAGACAACGTCTGACCCCTCAGTAGCCATCCAGTTCAGGTGATCAGCCTAAGACATGGAAGACCTAGATTCAAATCACCAAGGTAAAGAAGGCAAAGAAATTTGGGTCCATGGAGATCCCTAACCAGATGCGCTGCACCTTATCTTAAGCAGAAATCCTGCTATACAAGTTTACATCAAGGCTTGCATAGTTCTGCAAAATGGCTGTATTTTGACCAGATGGAAAAATTCCCATTGAACCCTTGGGCCTCTTTAAAAAAAAAGAAAATAAAATCTATTTTGAGGAAAGAGCCCCAGCCATCATGCTCCTCCATGTACTAGTCTTAGGTGCTTGGAAAGGTGCAAGCTCTCCTGGTGATGGTAAAGCCCTTTCCACCTGCGGTGCACCTGCAGGAGATCCTCCTTACACGCTGGCCCCTGGTCTATGATTAACCCTTTGCCGCCTGCAGAGGCTCCCTGACCCCCTCTGTCCTGGGTCTGTGCCAGCTTAGGAGCCTGAGGCAGGTGAATGACTCAAGTCAAACAGAGACCTCAGGCAGGTTGACAGAAAAACTATGACTCCTGACTTACTTTAATATTAGAGAAAAGTCCATGTGCTAGCAAGATAATGAAGCTATTAATGAAGTGAAACACTGTGCTGAGGCAGAAACCCCATATGTGGATATGATTCATACATTTGAAAGGTCTAGAGAGTAGAATTTCAGTAGGATAAGCACAGCTTCCGCATTCAGACTAAAGGGACCAGCGTTGCTTCCCAAAATGTAAGAAAAAAAATCATGTTTTTGTTGAGTGATTTTGCAGCCCACTGAACACATGCTCCAGAGTTCCTGCACAGAGGCAAAAATACACCCTGTGTATACACTGTCTTTATGAACCCCGCTCTCCCCTCCTCCACACCCTGCACTTTTGAGTTTGCTACAGAGCTAATGGTTTCAAAAATCATTCTACAAAGATGAATCTCAGTGCGTGCAGTCTTATCACTGGTTTGTGCGGCCAATTACCATTCAAGAACGTGCTAAATTATTTCACAGGAAAGAATGAATGCTCCTCTTTCATGTTTACATTTCAACATGTGAATATTTATTTTCTTGTGTCAATAATTACTCTAATGTTTCAGAACACTCCATTTAAAACTGGCTTTCATTCACAGAAAGCCATTTTTGAATGAAAATGAGGCAATCAATGTTTTTAAAGGATCCTATTTTATAAGCACAATTTCTCGTCAAAATACAGGCTAATTTTCAAGAAGCTTAAAGGAAACATCAATGCCATTGTAAGCATGTAATATAATTTCCTAAGCTTTTATTTTACACAATATTTTCAAGACTAATTAATGATCTGGATATCTCAAAATACTTAATTTGAATCTAACAAGAAGGAGATTTAAATTCAGGCTGTTGCCAGTGTCTGTACCAATGCAGCATCTTTATCATTCTCCTTTCACTTCATCTGAGCTGTGCTGGCATTGTAAGACCTAGCAGGGAGGATAAAACTCTTGACATTTTATGCTTGAAATCTTCAAAAACAACCTTGCTGACTGCAGAAAAGTAAGATTTACTTCTGTTAGAAATATGCTGTAGCATGCATGGGCTAACCTTCACAACCCAGCTCTCTTTTTAAATTTGGTGTGATGTGCAGATGGAGTCAGGCAGTCACTTACAGATGAAGTGGATACAGATTTGTCCCTCTGTATGACTTGGTGACTGATGGGAGCATTCAGAGACTAGACATGATGTGCTGGTCAACAATCCTGGACTATCAAGAGCAATTACTTCCCCCGCCCCGCCCCGTAACCCTTGAGTGGTAAATCAACATGAACGCAGGTGGAAGGAGCACATCAGCGTGGAGTTTCTGGTTTGTTGTGCCACAGGACAGCCTGCGACACATTGCACTTCCCCACTCCCCCTCATCTGGCGTCCTTGCTCCGGATGATAACTGATGGCAGAGAAACTCTCCATAAGTCAAATGGCAATAAGCAATCAAAATACAGCTTGTGACAGCAGATCCTGGTAGGACTGTGGCCTTACTCACATACACTCATGCTCACTCACAGGGTTGGGTTGCAACACCACAGCAGCCATGGGAGGCAAATGTGGAGAAGACAGAACATAAGGGTAAAGTTCTAATGATACCTTCAGGAATAATACTATCATCTGCTTTGTTGTTCTCATTTGAAACTCAGTCAACAGAGTAGAGCAAGAGAATAAGGTGATGCTCCGCTACAGGGCTTCCTCCTTAGAGGGAGGGAAAGCAGCAGAAGACTGGCAAGAGACCTTGTGTTGTGACTGCAGTTCAGTACACAGCCAGGAATCTGGTCTTACGCTGAAAGCTGCACAGAAGCCATTTGCTATGTATTTAATGGAAATACAAAACAAACTCCATGATGAGAGTCAGGTTTTGGCTTGACCACTCCTCACTGGATGATCCCAAATGTTTTAACGTGTTGTGGTACTTGGACATGAGCACTGAGCTGACTAAATATCTTGTGCTTTCTTGTCACCTTATTATAAAGCTTGCAACTAAAGAGGATTTAAAGTGGTTCTAGTCAATATTTTTGTACTTCCCTCCTACCCATTTGTCAAAATTTAAAGGAAGGCTCCCTCACTTGTAAAGGTAAGTGGAATATGTTACTTCTCACGTGTAAAAGACAGCTTGTAATGCAAGATGATTCCATAGGTACTGCTGGAAATGCTGGAGCCCCTGTAATAAAGTACGTCCCTACAGTAATGCACACCTCTGCACTCGGCAGGCTTCCGCAAACTAGATTAGCTTTGAATGGCAGCAAAAATTAAAGCAAAAGTAAACGGGTACCACATCTGTGCTCTCCTCTAGTCAGACAGTTTGCTCATTTGTTCAGGGGTAATGCAACTATTTGTGCACTGGAATCGATTGCAATGACGCCTCTGCACTGACAGGTAACCTACTGAGGGGCTGGTAGAACGCTAATGTTTTAATTTTAAATTCTCACGTAAATTCAATAGGACAATTACTTGAGGACACTTAGTTGAGAACATGCTAAGGGGACTAAGTCTGCAACTGCTGTTAGTGGCAGGAAAACAGGAGAAAAGAATAAAAACGTTGGAAAAAAGGAGAAAAAGAAGAGAAGCCACCAGCAGTGTCCTGCTCATGTCTGCTATTGCCATGGTGTCATGATCCTTAGACACCAGTTCTGGACACTGACAGTCGACTCCAGCAATTCAGATTTGATCACTTTGACCCTGATCAGGAGAGGACTCAGAAAGGCATCTCCATCAAATCAGTCAGTATATGGGACAGGGTTCATGCTGACATCATGCTTATAATCTGACTTCACGCTAGTGGCAAAAGGGCAGAGGATACCCAATCCAGCACACGTTCTCCTTGTGTAAACATCGGCTTGTCAGCATTTCTTGAATAGCTTTGAACAAGCACAGCATGTTCACACTGGATCAACACTTTGCATCACAGGGCGCAGCGTTTTCAATGCGCTGTGAGGAGCCTTTCAGACAGACTTACTTACCATGGCTTCTGTCCCAGCAATGCTATTAACACTGCTGCACGGACAGGCTTAAATCACAACAAAATTGAAGGTGTGGACACAAATTACAACAGTTGCTGACAGACAAATAAAGAACATAATCTCATGATCTGAAAGTCCATTCAGCAGAGGCACAGCCAGTATTAAATACTCTTTGCTCAAGAAGTTCCCATTTGTATTAGAAGATTTGGGTGAAATTCAGTTTTCCTGAAGTCAGCAGGAACCTTGCCAAGGTTGTCAGTGAGGCCTTAATTTCACAGTCTGGCTTTGGAAATCTTGTTCCCTTTGTTAACGCTGGCATTTTGGCTGCAGGAAAGAGTCACTTTGGCTCTAGGCAGCCAATTTCTTTTCCTTACAGCTGCTGCTTAGCAAATGTGCATCAGCCATTTTCCTGATCATGCAGTCCCATTATAAATGGAGAAAAATTGACGAGCAGGACAAGTAAAGCCGCTGCTCCCAGAAGATTTCAACTCCAGCCCAATGACAGCTAATTATTCTCCCCCCACCCCACCCCTGCTCATACACTTTATAAAGAGATGCATTGTGCTAGGGACACTGTATGCCACCAGCCCACCAAACGCAGAGCAGCTCTGCTTTTATGCACTCTGCTTTTGTAATTAGGTTTCTTTATTCACCATTCATTCAACAGGGTTTAAGAATTAGACAAGGTAAGCAATATCAAGAAGATGGGTGCAATATTACATTTTTCTTTCCTCAGGGAGCTATCACATCATATATGTGTACCTAGCATATCATATCTGGGTATGACATGCTAAGATACTCAAAAATGTATCAATGGAACTTGGTTTGGTTTCTTTTGATCAAATATTCACTGTCAGAAACATGGCTAAAACCCAGACTTCCTGACTTCAGCTCCAAGCTACCCAAAGCAAATCAGCTTTCTGCATCCTATTAACTCGCCAGAGCTTTGGTTTCCATATTGATTAAACAGCATTTACCCAGGAAACACACTCTAATTTCATTTGTGTACTTTGTGGTTTAAACTCTGTTCAAGCAAATTCACTAGATAGCTGGTTCTGCATAGCTGCTATCATGAAACTCATGCTCTGGCAGGAAGAGCACTGGCACTCTCCAAGTGCAGACTTGCTTGCTGGTGATCCCTCAGCAAGATCAAAGGCATGGGATAAACTGTGCTTCCAATAACCAGCCATTAGTCGATGGGAAACTGTTGTATTTCACAGGGATTTCATTATGTCTGACTTGCCTTTCACCCTCAAAGCCTGAGCTTGCACTTACGGAGTTGGTGCTAGGGGACACTGAGGCTGTCTCCATTAGCAAACAATGTAAACGCAGGAGGAGCGGATTCACATTTGCGGTGTTTTCTTCAGCCCTGCTTTATTCTGGTCCTGAGGACTGAACACCCACCAGCAGCAGGAACACACACTTCCTGTTCGGTCCATGTGAAAGGACTATAGTTTGTACGATCCAACATGATCACTTGATGGCAACCAAGTCCCTGGAGGTGGGGATGAGCAGGAGATTCACTCAGAAGTGTACTTCTGAGCTGAACTAACATGCTAATGTAGATGCGTTAATGATCCTCAGTCAATCCAAGCTTCAATTCCAGGATTTACATCTGCTGTCTCCATGAGCTTCATTAAATCACTGGGACTCTTTGCCTCAGTTCCCCATCTGCAACACATTATTAGAGTGTTTCTTTGAGGATATATTCATTAATGCTTCCAAGAGACACTTGGACTTTGTGATGATGAGGGCTCAAATGAAGAAGAAAGATGTTTCAGCCTCACATTGATGCAAAGGTTAACACACAAATTTGCTCTGATACCTAGTTCTTTAACCCTGCCAATCTATCTATGAATAACACTAAAGATGGGGCATCTTTCGTATTTTTTCAATATTGATCACGATTTCTGAATCCCAAAAAACATAGCATGCTGGCTGAAGCTGTCAGTCTTCCAAAGCATTTCTGAAAAGCTTGGAAGCATTTTGAAGAGCCCTGCACAACTACTGAGTTTCAGTCCTTATATCAGGGCCTTTGATGTTCTCCTGTTCTACTTACCACTTGTGATCACTGTTACTGACTGTGCAGTGGAGGTTTTGTACCCACAGCTATTTCTCCAGCTTTCTCTGAGACAGATAATTGGAGTGTGTACTTAATTACTACTGAGAGCAGCTTTGGAGTTGGAAGTATAGCCATTTCGGGTCAACATTTATGAATTCGAGCAGAACAAAGGCTATGAGGACTCACATGTAAGCTGCAGACATCTAAGGTTTATGAGAAGATTTCATGACAACGTGTTCCATACCTCCTCTCCCTTTCTACCCTTCCTGACTGTATACTTACTGCCAGAAAACCAGATAGCTGCTCCGGAAGCTACTCCTGGTGCTTAACAGCAATAGACAGAAAGGTGTGAGACACATACTGCTTTCAGCCAAATCTGTGCATCAGCAAAAAGGGTGGGTTGGCACCTCGTTCTCAACTCTGTCTTTGTCAGCTATGAATCACACCAACTTCACTGTAGCTTTCGGAAGTATTTTGACTGATATTACCTGATCGCACCTGAACTGTCTCATCCATTGTCCAAATCCCTGCCTGACTGTGCATCTGTCTTCCTTTGCCCTTGGCCCTCTCTCCCTCCCACAGGTAATGTTAGTCAATTCACAAGGCAAACTATGTGTTGGAATTGCTACACATAATTATCCAGTGACTTATTCAGCTATGAACTCCCTCTTCATTTAAAACCTCTGTCATGATGTTTGTATTTCAGCTTTTTGATTTCCCTTAAAGGTGAGAAGAAGTAAAGGAAAAAGAAGCAACTAGACCACCCATATCAGTGAAAACTAATGCAAACCAATGCCAAGACATGAAGAGTGGCAAAAATGGAAAATGAGTTATTCTTTCACTTGCAGAGCAACTCTCTTACCAAAGTAGTGAGCATCAGGAGAAAGGAAACAGTCCAAAACTCACCAAAGGTCACTAACAAAATTCTCACCAACTTCCCAATGGACCACACAGCATCTTGGGTGTGGTAAGACAGAGAATAAAGTTGCTGCTTGCATCAATTCACTCTCCCAGCTAGACCAGTAGGTTTACTGTGAGAAAAGAGAGCAGAGACACCCACACGTTTCTGCTGCAAGCTGTATAAACACGGAGAACTTGGACCTCCACCTCTGAAGACAAAAAGGAGAAAAGCCTGCACACAATGTCCGAGCAGTGAGCTCAGGAAACTGCCCCCTGTCCATGCCACCCTGCGTGCTTCTTCCACGTCAGGGATGAGGCCAGGCAGCCTTTCTCAAGATGCAAGTTTGGAAGGTGTACATCACTAGATGCTCTGTTCCTGAGCAGGAAAGGAGGAAAAGTTGTTTGTCAGGGCAACAACTGGAGCTGTTTAAGACATGAAGAGCCTGTGTGCATTTCACATTGCCCAGGAGCAGAGGCCTTGCCAGGTGTGCCTCTCTTGGCTATTCTCACGTACCAAACTGGCTGCACACAGAGCAGTCAGGACCCAGCCTTCTCCTCCACACAGCGAAAGAGGCTGCAGGACACAGCTCCAGCACAGATGGGAAGGGGGCGTAACAAATTACACGTATGCATCCCAGAGGTGGGATTCAGGATACAAAAGGATACCAAAACAGGTTCCTACAGGCACAATAGGTATTTAAGGTCTCACCATAGCCTGTGGAGAGCCAGCCCCTGGGGCCAGTATATCCTAAAATAGACACTCTCCAGCTGCTCAGCTGGATTGCTCTCCAGGCTCCACCATGCACATTAGGTGGACTCCAAACGACTGTACCGAGACTTAGATGTTCCTGCACACATAGGCTCCTACACTACTGTCAGTCCCAGACTGAAACCCAGCCCAGGTGTCAGGGTGCCCATACTCAGCCTGTAAATTACTTTCCTGGGCTGGTCTCATCCTATCATGTATCTGCTGCTGTTGATGGATGAGACTGGCAGCGTCTCCAGGCTCAGGTTCACTAGCTAATGCCTCATCCCTTAGTAAAATGAATCTGAGGACAAAGACTTGGCACAGACAATCAAAAGGTAATATTCCTTTATGTGAATCTGATTTCTGGACTAAAAACACCTTGTAGCTTTCTGCATTTTATGGTAGCAATTTATTTTTCTCTATGTAACTCACACGAGTGGTAGGCTCTTCAAAACTATTATCAGCAAAGTGCCTTTCCCTTAACACATTAAAATCCTTCCATTTCTAAACCTCACCTCTTTTATAATTTAATGGTGTCCACATCAGTGCTTGCAAACAGAAGCAGAACAGAAACACAAGCTGACAGTCACCACACAGAAACATTTAACTAATGTTTCACCTTAAAAAAGGTGATGAGAAATTGCCACCATGATCTAGGCAAACCCCAAAGCAGAACAGTCACACAAACACCACCATTAGTTTGGAGTCCAGCTGCAGACATCTGCGCTGCTGGACCAAGTGCCTAAGCTCAGCCATTCCCACACGTGTTTCCAGGGAAAGGAGACGCTCACACCCACAAACAGCAGTCACAGGAAAAGGAGAGTAAAGCTCCTTAAATCACAGCTGGCTGATATGGGTTTACTGCAGAAACAGTGTTATCTAATGGGCTTGGTGACGTCAAACAGGAACAGCAATGTGTACTTACACGCATGTTTTGCCCTCCTATAGGCGAGCCCTTGGTGTCGGTGCTATGTGGCCAGAGAGTGCTCAGGTGAAGATCCAGAAATGAGGATGTGGCCAGTATGGGCTACAGAGCTCAGTGTAACTTTTCATACCACAACTTTTTTTTTTTTTTCCCTCACTCATATCTCATTGCCTTTTTTTCACCTCAAGATCTGGGCTCCTTGTGAAAAAATTCATGCACCTGCAACAACAGCCCTGGCACCCACCTCCACCCCTAAAGCCTATCTAAAAGTACCAGCCATCTTTATTTCCCTTCTTTTCCTCTGTCTTTTGGCTTTTCACCTCTCATGAAACTGCTGATCATGAGGGGGAAACCATGACATGAGCCAGGCTGAACTGAGAGGAAACTAAGATTGTGGTGGAACATGGACATTTCAGACCAAAAAGTTGCCACTATGGCAACTTGAGTGCGAGCAGGCTGCTACTGCAAGCCAGGACACAAGATGTTTTCCAGGACCTGAGGACCATCCAGTTTTGGGAGCCCCTCCAAATACTCTTTGTCCTTGAGAAGCTTTCAATACCCACGTGTCAAAACCAGTAGTCACCTTTGAAAATCTTCCAGATAATTCCTGTGACTATTTGGTAGTTTTGAGGAGGGCAAACTTTAGCATCTTATCACAAAAGCTGAAGTTTAAAAAAGCTGCTGAGCTGCCTTACCCTTGAACAAATCCGGGAAAATGTATAACCATTGATTATAATCCTCATGTGAGGGCCAATGCACCAGTGACATTGTAACCTCATTTACTGACTCAGTGCATGAATAATTCAACCCTTTCATGCAAAATTTGTAAGTTTGAATCCTTCTTGAGCTTCCTACAAACTGTATGCTCACTGAGACTTTAGCCTAAACTATACTCATCTGCATTTTTTATTTACCACCTTCACTTTTCAACTAGGATGGTCTTCAAGAATTGAACTGCCTTGCAAAGTTATAGCAGGTAACCTCAAAATAAATCTTTTGAACAGTAAGAGATGTTGCTACCATTGGTCCCTGAGTATCTGTCCCAGGGGATACTTTCTTTGTTGCAACAGTAGCATAATCCAGTCTCTTTCCATTTAAAAAATGAAAAAAATAATTGGTTTTGCAAGTATTCTCATAGCTGAAGGCTGGCAAGTAAAGCTAAACACAACTCCCTCTCTCACTGGGGATCTAAGTAGCACCAGCAGCAAAGTCCTTCTTCCATTCAAGTCAAAGAGCCCATTGCCTTAAGTGAGGGTAAGATTTCACCCCACGTTTTTCTAACAGTTTTTAAATCATTAAATGCTCTCACACACACAGCTAGTGTCTCTCTGAATCTACACATGCACAAAGAAACATGCTTGTTTATGCTCTCCCTTTTAACTTCTTTTTTCAGTGTAAGAGGGTAAAGTCTCAGCAAATGTCATTATTTCAGCTCTTGCACTGTAGTACTTCCTATCAAAAGATCCTACCTTGGGGAATTAAATACTATATTTTATATAATGTAAGAAGATGTTTTGTGCTGCCAAGAGTTTAAAAATACAGTTGTTAATCTAAATGATCATTTTGGAGGTGCCAGGTTTATCATTTCCCCTGCATTTCTCTTTGCATCTATAATTCTTTCCTGTGTAGATGTAAAAACCCGGAAAGTGTAAGAGGGGTTTTAAACACCTCCTTTCCTCAGCATCCATCTCTACTCTAAATGTCATCTGCAACATATATTTACAACCTGATAACATCACTGTTCTCAGTGGAAACTCCAGATGTTGAGGTAAACCCCTTTCAGGTTTCACAGCAGACGTGTTGCTGCCCTCTTGGATCTGTTCCTCAGCTGACAGCCGTAGGAAGGGCAAGGAGAGGGCACTGCCAGCAGTCTTCCCAGGAGATGCAGCTTCTGGGTTCTCCAGAGCATGCAGGGTTGAGTCAGCATGTGATACCATTTCTACCCAAACTTTAGGAGTGGTCTCAAGCTGCTGAGCTCCCTTAGACTTTACACCTCCCAAGGTGTGGTGTAAAGCACACAAAACAGAGCCCAGAGGGACACCGGGAGGCTGCTTAGTCCTTCCAGCTGCTCACAGGATCTGGGACTAATCCATAACAAAAATAAGCCTTATTGACAAAATTCACATTTAGATTTGGACAAAGGCTGTCTCAAGATCAGGAAGCTGGTCCTCAGGCTTCGTGTTCTGGTGTGCTTGCTCACAGAGCAGAAACCAAATCTTACGGTGTAAAGAAACCACAGGCAGAATTGAATACAGCACTGTTGCTCTATCAATCAGACACACATTGTAGTCCCAGGCACCTGCTAGGGGTGGATCAGTGCTAAGTGTTACTGTCACTGAGAGAAAAAGGCAAAATGACTATCAGTGCACCTACTCGTTCTTCGCCTTTCTTCCCAGAAGAAGCATTACTGAAATTGTCTGGTGTGCACTACGGAGCGATTGCTTCCAGCCACTCACTTAAGAGACTCTGACACTGTATTTCAACAGAAAGCTGTAGTCGACGTGGCCAGCACTGCACCGTCTTAGCCATCTCTATTTGCAAGTTCAGCACAGTTGTCTGCTTAATTTTGACATGAGCGAGCTGTGTACTCGGTAACATCGGCAGTGGCGGTGTGGAATCTGAACAGGCTGGGAAATAATCTCTCTGCCTCTCAAAAAACATGCTTTGATATTAGTTTGGTTTTGTTCAGGATCATAATAATGGGCTGGGAACAAAAACGACTACAGAGAGATTTCAGCTAGTGAGCAATCCCAGAATCATCAACAAGGTGAGCTTCTGACGCAGGGTCCAGTTCCCCAGGTCCCCCTCTTACACATTATTGCATCCAGACTCATAATCTGATTTTATATGTGTGATCTTGTCCACCCCTCTGACGGGAAATGCAGAGAGACAGCCTTTAAATCGCACTCGCATTAAAGTGTGCGTGAGACTGGGCAAAGTGGGATGAGTCCCTGGTCTTTTGTTTGCGATGCTGCTCCAGCTGAGCCTTCATCGGTGTGGAGCAGTGGGACACGCTCGGTGGCAAAGAGCCTTCCTTCACCCCGGCACCATGTGAAAGCAACGTGTGGCTTGGTGTCATTTAGAAATGAGCTGGTCAGGTTTGGCCACCAGTTGCCCTTTGCATTGTTTAACCTTTTTTTCCCACTGAGATATCAAAGTGCTATTACTGATCTCTGGGTACTTGAACACGGACTGCTTAAAACACCTCCTTTAAGTCTTCCACTGGCAATTAAATGCTCTAAGAAGGAATACATGAGGGAAAAAAAAAAAGAAAAATATGTAGATTAAAATATAATTAGTAGTTATATTTATCACCAGGCTAATTCTGAGTGGAAGGAAACGAGATGCCAGACTGCAGGCAGACATGGCCGCTTTCTGGGAGGCCCAAAGCAGGTCCCAATCTGCTGCTCCAGACTGTTTTGCCACTGAGCACTACAGTGAAACATGGAAAGAGACACACAGTTAAGCAATTGGAATCTGAAAAATTTGTTAAAAGGGTACACAATTTCTTGACACACAATTACTCCTGAAAAAAAAAAATCAGTGGGATTTTTTACTCCCACTCCTTTGGTCTCTGTTGAAAAACGCAGCCTACATATGTTAAAACTAAAAAAAAAAAATAAATTTTGCCCATATTTTGTATCAGATATTCATTAACAAATATATAAATCTGCTTCTAAACTGATTGTTTCAGTTTTAGAAACCAAAACGTTTTTTCTGTACAGCAGAAAGCATTTTGGGGGGGGTTTCCACTAAACTGTATTTGCATCCTCTTTGCTGAAAGCCAAACCTTTGCAGTAAGAAACAAGTTTAGTTGCAAATATACTAGTCACCTCTAGTAAATCTATTGCCTCATAACAGAGTTTAGCCCATGGGGAGCCAGGTCTGATAGGTAGAGTGTTTGATACAACCACCTGCATCCCTAAGCACGAAAAGGCGTATCAGAAAAAGCAATGTATTTAGAGGACTAAAAACCAAAGTCCCGGGTACTAAATTGACAGCCACTGGCTTTTTCACCAGGCCTTCTTGATTTTTTTTTATGTTACATGTTTTAGGAGGGAGTAACAGGATCACAAAGGTCAGCCTGCAGAAAGCCTCAGCCTGACAGTGGGCAGGAAAGAAAAATTGGGGTTTGGGGCACACAGAGTTTCCAGGGCCGGGACGAGGGAAAGGAAACATTTTCTTTCCCTCATCAATGCGAGACATTTGATCTGAAAGCCACTGAGGTACAAAGATGGAAACTTGCAGCTCCCCTCTTCCCTGGCTTACTTTTCAGGTGAAACTGTACTTTCCCTAAGTGTCATAAATGCTGCACTGCAAAGAGCTATTAATAAATAATAGCTTGAGTATGTATACAAGATCATTATTTAATCTTTCAGTAATCTTTTGCCATGCATAATTTATTAAATGTTTTATTTATTGCTCATATTTATTAAAAATTGATTCTATTTCTTCTACCTAATGTCAATTTCCAGATGCAATAAATTATTAATATTTAATAAATTAAAAGATGCAAAGAAAGAAATATAAAAAAAGAAGTGCTCACTCCATGTCTTTCCTGTTCTGCACAGACATGCCTCTCACTACACATTAAGCGATTCCCACCCTTTCTGGGCAGGCTGGGGTTGCACTTTAATTTACAATTTGGGGAGTACTGACAATAAAAAGTATGAAGCTCCAGAGTCAAACTTGATCATCCTCTTGCCCCAGGAAGCCTGTGAGGTTGGTTTCAAACTGAGGAGGGGCTCTGAAACTGAGCACTCATCACAAAACCATCAGATTCTGCTTTCAAGAAGTTTTCTACAACCTCAAGAGATAGAAACAATAAATAAAAAATAAACCCAGAACAAATAACATGGCTCTGGGATTGAAGGCTTCAAAAAGCCCTGAAGATATGATGAAACATGATAAAATGATTCAAAACATTCATTTGAAACACTTTCCAGCATCTGCACACGGAGCAGCGGCAGCCTTAAATTTGATCCCAACATCACAGGGAGCTGGGGAAACTTAGCAGATCTGAAGAAACATCCTGTTTTGGGGCAGTCTCCCCTGGGTAACCATTTTAGCTCCAGCCCAAACTCCTCTTTAGCTTTTACCCATTCACCCAGCCGTTAAGCTGGCAGCACGTCAGTCCTTGCTCTGCACCAGCCGGAGTGGCGGGGCTCGAGGGGGAATCATTTGGTGCACCCTGTGCCTGGGCTAACCAAGAAGTCCAGCTGCAAGATCAGAAAAGTCTTCACCAGCTCTGAGGTCTCTGGACATGCCTGCAGCACAAAACAAAACTAGAACATTGACGAATTGGAATCAATTAAAAACAAAAATCAAACAATAATGACTTGAGGGTCTGGAATGAGTTGAGGAATGATTAAAGCAATTAAATCTGGATAACTTGGCTAAGAGAGAACTGCAGAGAAGAGAAGTGCTTCCATAAACTTGAAAGGCTTAATCCCCATCTGTGGGGTGAGGACATGTGCAGAGCCAGCACGCAAACAGAGCTGGGAGACACGGCTGGGCTGAGAGCGGGGGGACTGTACACCCCAGCTGAGACTGGGAAACCCAAACCTCTCACAGCACAGACAGGAGGTGGGACTACCTGGGCAGGGAGAAATGGAAAAGGCAGCAGCTCTACCCTCATCTGTAAAAGCAGATGGAACAAAATAGCAGGTCACGTCTCAGGAAAGGGAGCAAGGCAGGGAAGGGGAGTGCTGTAACCAGCGAGCGCTGGTCCTCGTGTTAGCTCAGCTGGTGTTATTCACCACATGCCTCTGTTGTTGTTTCAGCCCCAAGAGTTTAAATGGTGTTTAAATTGACAGTGGCTCCTTCCTAGTCTGATGCTTCCCCCCATCCCTCCCTGCTTTCCACGCACCCCATACAGATGTAGAAATTAGGTTACAGGCATTGAGAGCTGGGAAATTAAATGTGACTGCTGGATAGAGCTCTGCAAGTGATAAATCCAATGAGTTCATTTTAATCCCCTTGAGCTGCTAAACTTATTGACTGCATGGGCCAGTGCATGGCTCTGCCTTTCTGACAGAGCCAGGGACGGCCCTTTGTGTGGGACACCTACTCCCGGCTTTGATACGCACTTTGTTCTCCTGGTTTGTAAACTGACCTAGCTAAAAAGCAGTGTTTACGGTTAATAAAACACATACAAACCCTTTTATAGCTGTATGGATGGACCCAGATTATGGCCCGGGTGGGTTTTGCACCAGTTTCTGACTGCTTATGGCTATAGCAGTTGCAAACCTACTGCATGGAGCCCTGCCACGGTGCTCCTCCATGTTGGCTTTCCTCCTGGCCATGCCAGCGTTGCAGCCCAAACGTGTTCCCCCTTTCAGCCAAGCTGTATGCAGGTGCCTGTTCCCTGAGTTGTTTTTTTTTCCACATACTCAGCACAGCCCTGCTGTCCCCTTGCTCCTCATCTGTATTGGGGGAGATGCTATCCTATGCCCTAAAGATGCCCAAAGTTTTATTCACCATTTAGCACTTTTTCCAAGACTCCGGACTGGAAGTTCTTCATCAATCCTCCCTCAATATTAGAAAAAAACTTCCGTACATGTGTCCACCAGCATTGTAAAAAGCCAACGGTGTAAACAAGAATGTGCCACATTTGACGTTGCACTGACTGAATCTGCTCAGCATCCTGCCCCAGGGATTCAGGATATGAGATAACACATTTCCTAGCTCAGAGACTGTTTCGGATCCTGTAATGTCTTTAGGAAGGGGGCATCATAACTAATTAAGATGCTGAAAGAAATAAGCATGCCCCATTTATCCTGGTTATAAATTCCTGCTAATAGTTGATGGTAAAGGCCTGTGCTCTAATGCAGGGGAGCTGAGCTAGTTTAGGAGAACACCATATCCTATTCCTTGTCCGTCAGTGCTGCTCCTCACAGCTTCATTGCAAATCTTACAGTAACTGGTTTGAAAAGCTCAGTTTCTAGAGTCATGAGATTGTGTTTTTGTTGTTGCTTCCCCTTTTATGCCCCCTTAAAACAAAAGTTTCTTTCTTATCTAAAGAAAACCAAACAAAACCCTAACTGAAAAATGTCACCCAAGTTTAATATAAAGGGTGAGAAAACAAAACAGACAACGCACAGTTTTAATTTCATTATTTTTTTCCAAACAAAATCTTGCTGTTTTGGTAAGTAATCTCGATCAACTACCTTCCCAGCTGACTAGAGTTTACAGAAGATCAGTTTTATTTTATTTTCTAATGATCATGGGAAACATCTCAATTAACCAAATGTCTGAGAACCTATTCCCATTGCTCCCTGACTTTTAAGACTCCCTGCATGCCCCGGGCAAGTAATTTTCCATCTAAAATAGTAACAGTGACTCAGTCCACAGAAAACAGTAAATCCAAACTACCCCCTGGCCACCTTCTTTGGAGCCTATAAAATCATTAATTTTACTGTTTCAGTGCAAAACCACAGAAAAAAGTGACTCTTACCATCCCACCTTACCACTGCCTGCTGTCCATCACCCACAAAGAACCTCCAGCTCTTGGGGCTGAAGTGTCCAGTATTTCCTAAGACATGGAGTCTCAAAGTAGGAGTTTTGCTTTGGAAAGCGTATTAAAACCATCTCCCCCACATAATATTCCTTGATACAATATGCAGCTTTTTCCAGGGCAATATGTGACATCTGTTCCACTGCAGTTAAAATCCTTCCAGATTAAGGCAATAATGCAGAAAGCTGCCAAGTGGGAGATCCAAACTCTGTTATAATTTCAAAAATCTCTACCTCACTTATCAGTGTAAGCAAAATATTTGATTTTGAGCATGGATATTTGGAATTACACCACATATGTCGGGGCCCTGAGGGCGCTTCCCCCTGCTCCTGGGGGTTTGGCAGCCTGGGCTCGGGGCCAGCTGAGCTGGTGGCCTTGGTAAAAGGGTTGTCAAAGCCTGGGCCAGGGTCCCCCCTCTTCTCTGGAGCTGCCCTTGAGCTGAGCTCCTGTCCTCAGTCTCTGCCTAAGCTGCGCCACAGCTTTGCTGCAGCCATGCCCATGTCCGATCCTGATCCCCACCCACCAGCTGATGTCCTGCCCAGCCTCAGCCCATCCCCATCTCCATGGAGGTGCCAGAAAAAGTATGAGTTGAAATCTGTCAGTATTAGTTGAAAATCTTTGACAGAAAAGGAGAATAATGTTTTCTATAGAAAGGAGACACTTTTACTAAATCATTTAATTTGATCTGAATTCCTACATTCCATGAAGAAATGGTTTTGACAGAAAATTTTGTTCCAATTGTCATTACAAGCAATATCTAGGTTCATCTACAGCAGCATTTTTGTTCAAATCAAGAGCCTGCTTTTGAAGCAAAATTTCCTGATGGCCCCTACTTACCCATGCTTTGATTTCCATCACTGAGTGATAGTGGACCAAGCAAACTGGTCTCCTTCTGGATGAAGCTAAACCAGAAGGTGGGCTTCAACTGCTAGTGGCTTTCCAATCCATGAGAACAGACTAGACCTAGCCTGAAGTAAACCTCCTTGAAATGTCCATAGTGTGAACATTAGGCCCTCAGACTGGGTCCATCCGAAATCACTCAGGTAATGGAACCTTGAAATTACTTTTTAAGCAATGTATAAACTACCCAGACATATTAGTCTTGTATCTCATTTGGATAAGCAAACGCTACTTGTAGAGAACTTGCGTTATCTGAATTTTCAGTTGCCTGATACAAAGAGCAAAGATACTCTCTCTGAAGCTACAGTCATTTTTGCAAGTCATTGAGTCATTTTTTTCAGAACATTTTATCTCAGCATGTTGAGGTTGCCTGTATCTTGTTAGTTTTGACCCAATGATGACTTCTTGCATCATGTATTTCAAATTTGTGGTGTGTGTGTGAATAGAATCACAAAATGAAAATTTCCTGAGATAACAGAAACGCAGATGGCACCATATCCAAAGGTCTGTAAAAACTGAGTCATTTACTTTGCATCAGAAGAAATAATTTGTGTAAGAAAACTTGATATAAATGGGACTGTAAATAATTAGACAAATTAAGCGATTTAGACTTTCTTAAAAAATGCAACACAAGGGAGTCAATCTGATGATTAATGCAGACATTAGCATCTTGAAGTTAATAGCTATACGTGTGGGTTCCACGACCACCTACAGACTGCTTCCCAGATGGTGCATCTGTGTCTTGTGTAGAGGTGCACAGGATGCCTGGGGGAAGGTATGATGTGAAGGGAAGCAAATGTAGTAAAATTTGCCACAAAATTAAATATTTGAAGAAAATTGTAGCTCGACATCTCATACAAAGCATAAAGCGTAACTGCCTTTCCAACAGGAACAGGAATGTAATGGAAAGTCAGCACCAACTCTAACAGCCGATCACGAAATGTCATCTCACTGCAGCAAACGGGACGTTTGATAGGCAGTCTTTCCTCCCCTGCCCTGTGTTGGTAACTGCTTGGGGGCTGACCTCGTGAGATCCTGAAGGAGCACGTGCTCTGAGCTTTCACATCTACTGTCCAGCACTCCCTCAACAAGCCCAGTAATTATAAGGCAAAAGCACTCTGACATCTAACACTTGGTACTATCACTGAATTCTAAGCAGCCACACAATAGAGATTATGATAGAAAAAGGAGACAAAGTCAGGAAGCAAGGCATGAAGAGCAGACAGATACTAAAGACAAAAACACAGCATCACTTCCCTCACCTTTCCAGACAGAGAAGCATTTCATCTCAGAAGAGATTTGATTCTGCATCACATTGGTTTGCAGTCTGATATCCTTTTTTTTGACTAGTCCAATTTCAGCCCTGGCAAAATATAATTGGCCAGAGCTCTGCTTCTGTGCTGGAAACTTCAATTCAATAACCTCTCTCCTATTGTATTCCACAGAGATCCAGAACTAATGTGTGCTCAGGATATGAGAAGAATGATTCTCTGGGAGAACTGAAGTTCAATTCCTTTCTTTCATTTCAATAAACTGAGGCTTATTTTTAAATTGGCAAGCCTGTCAAGGAGATTTTTTATCACAATTAGAAGCTGAGACATGTAGTGGCTTTATTGAAAGAATAAAATGGATTTTTTTCCACATTTCTATGCAAGTATCAGTCAGAAAACGTAGAGCAGAGGGAACACAACCAAAAATATTTTCACAAATACTCACACTGATTAAAAAAAATGAATTTGTTCCAGCTGTGTTTGCTTCTCTCAAATAGGCAAATAATCCAGTTCTGGTCACACAGATTCTCACGGAAAGCAAACTTTGGAAACTCGTGAGGATTCATCGAAAGCAAAGTTTACACAGAGGAGGAAATCAGCCAGACAAGAATCAGACTGCACTGATCGCAACCGGCACTGCAAACACGTACAACTATTATGGGAATATCGGAGAGAATTATAGTAGTGCCTTGTGCAAGGCTTCAAACATGTCAGTGCACTGCTGCTCAAAGGAACGCTGCCTTGGACACACTCTTGGTCAAAACCAACAAGTGTCAAGAAATATCACTTTTTGTAATGATTTAAGCCTGTGTTTCTCTTCCTTGAAGGACCCCAGCCCAAGAGGGTTCTAATTGTTTCATTTATATCTGGCTTTAATCTTTATATTTATCTAAATCTTACATAGTCTTTATATTTATATTTATCCAAATGAGGAACAACCTCCTTCTGACCTAAGAAAGCCGTCTCCCTGGACACCATAGCCAGGAATACTGAGTATTTAATGCAGCTGATGCATGGGAAAAAAAAGAGTCAAGAAAGACAGTGACTACAGATGCAAAAAGGAGAAAGCTGTGGCGTTGTGCCCATATAGCACAGCTGTAATTTCAGTTTCTTTGTGACCTGCAGCCCAGCCTGCCCTAACACAAGTAAGTTTGATACTAATGCTGCAGCTGTGGCAGGGCAAAACCGAGACAGCAAAGCCTGGTGGTAAATACCCCAAGCATGGTGTCACAGCAAGTCGGATCAGCTTGCAAGTCAACTGGTTTTTAAGGCTAGTTTTGAGCCACTCCACCAGCCTGTCCCACTCAGCAGCTGCACAGACACCCCTGACACCAGTGTCCAAGAGAGGACAGGCTCAAGCCTTCAAGCAGCAGCGCAGAGCTGGTTTACCCTGAGCCAGACATGAAGCTTTTGTGGCTAGCATGACACAACTTGCCCGGGTTTCATGAAAATGATACCCAACCGCCTGGATAAAAATAAACACGGGTAGGTCTATGCAAGTGCTGTGAATATTAGGGCAGCACAGCCTTACGCCAGTGACACAGTGCCATGAAAAGCTTGGCCTCTTGTATGCAGTCAGTGTTGGAAGATGCCTTGGGTACCAAGGAAGCAGTAGTGGGAAAGAGCAAGAGTAGTATTTTGAATGAATGTAAAAGGGTTTACTTCCACACAGGCAGTTTTCTCCCAATAACTTTTTTTTTCCCACCGATAGCCGTTCAAAACCATGCAACTGCGGGATCCCTGTGCCACCTGGAGCATGTCTGAATAGGAGTTTCATAAACCATTAAGGAACACACTTACCTCTGTGTGTATGTTCCCAGGAGGGGAGTGCAGTGGCCTAGGCAATGTGTGTTTGAAACGTTGCAATTAAAACTTGATCAGCTCCACCCTGCATTTCACCATCTTCTCTAAGATGGCTCTGCTTGACAGACCTTAGCAGTCTCACAGCAGTGTTTCAAAGGGTCACTGAGGAACCTCCCCGTACCTCTGCACAAAGAGGTAACATGGATTTCTGTTTCCCTGCACAGGTTACTCATGTCGTGAGTCATACCCAGAGCACACAGCAGCCCTACCAGGTTCACCACTCTTCAGAGATGGGGGTAGGATGGGTCTGGCACTGGGGACCACAGTCCTGCCCCACCAGGACGGCACCCACCTGGTACTGCTCAGTCAACCTGGAGGCATCCAAAAGCCATCCCAAGAGAAGAACCAGTGTGGATTCCCCTTCCCTGCAGAATCTGCCAGGAAAAAGGCAGGTTTCAGAGTTGTCCCTGCCTGACCACCAAGGTTAGCACAACTACTCGCTGCCTTCAGCCCAGAGTAGCAATCTGTCTAGCTCTAAATGGGTCTGTCTGTCCCTTGTGAAAACTGCCCTGTCCCCATCCCATTGCTTCTGGCCATTTGGTCAAATGGTGGTCGATGCCCCAGGCCTGTCAGTGTTTAAGAGGCATTTGGACAATGCCCTTAATAACATGCTTTAACTTGGTCAGCCCTGAAGTGGTCAGGCAGTTGGACTAGATGATCGTTGTAGGTCCCTTCCAACTGAAAATAGTCTATTCTATTTTATTTTTGGCCACCTAAGTAAAGCAAAGGAAGGGGTGCCCACCCCTCTCCTGTAAAGCTTGTTGTGATACCCCTGAAGGAAAATGGTAGGTTGATAATTAATGGAGCATGTAATAGTTTGTGGCCTCCAGGAAAGACATAGTCTTGCATGTTACCTGTTAACAGCTTCACTGCAGATATAGAACTTTCTTGTTATTATATATAAATCAGTTTTACTTTTCCAACTGTTTGTTTTTAAGTGTTTTGTGAGTGAAATTCATCCAGTTCTTCATTGAGCAGCATAACTAACAAATTCTGGCTTTCCACAGAGAAATGCCCTGCCTACCAAGGATCTCCAGCCAGCAGTGCCCTGCCTCCCAAAGGTCTCCAGCCAGCACACCACCACACCCCCAGCAGCATCCTTATATCCTTGCCACACTCCTGCCTACCAGCATAAGAAAGGACAGCAGGTGCTGAGCTGGTTCCAAGCTACAAATATACCTGAGCTCATACTACAACCTGTCACTGTGCAGGGACATTAATCGGTGTCTCTCCTCTATCCAGAGCGTGGATAGAGGTCAAGTGTCATGATACCCATATGAATACTTCATCTTCGAGTTCTCTCCATCAGAACTGAACTTTCTTGGTGTTTACTGGGGAGTAGAGACTGACAGATGGAAAGATAGATAAATGGAAGGAAAGGCCAATGGACACTGAAACTGTGTGGTCTCATTGCCTTTGAAAACCGGACTGATATGGGATAACACACACGACCACCCCAAAACATCTCCTTGTGGCTGAAGTTGTCAGACTGCTATTCCAGCACCCTGGGATGAAGGAAGGTACAGAAGTCGGTCACTTTTCTTAGGGAGGTTCTCCTCATAAACAAAAAAGGGAAAAGCATCTTCATTTATGGCCTGTAACAGCCTTGTCACGAGCTCTTGCATAGAATCATAGAATCATTAAGATTGGAAGAGACCTCTAAGATCATCGAGTCCAACCATCAACCCAACACCACCATGTCCACTAAACCATGTCCCTAAGCGCCTCATCTACTCGTCTTTTAAATACCTCCAGGGATGGGGACTCCACCACTTCCCTGGGCAGCCTGTTCCAATGTTTTGCCACTCTTTCAGTACAGAAATTTTTCCTCACGTCCAATCCAAACCTCCCCTGGCGCAACTTGAGGCCATTTCCTCTCGTCCTATCGCTAGTTCCTTGGGAGAAGAGACCGACACCCACCTCGCTACAACCTCCTTTCAAGTAGTTGTAGAGAGCGATGAGGTCTCCCCTCAGCCTCCTCTTCTCCAGGCTAAACAACCCCAGTTCCCTCAGCCGCTCCTCAGAAGACTTGTTCTCCAGACTGCAGACTCAGTGGAGGAGAGGACATCAGTCTGACAATGGCGATGCAACCCCCAGCGTCTCAGTCAACCCTGCTGCTTCATCCCAGTGGGACTCCTGAATATGAAGCTCCCTGCAGCTGTTCCTCTGAAGTGGACACACTCCAGGGATGCAGGCCATCCTCCAGAGCCAGAAGTACCCCAGAGGCACGCCGTCACTGCTGAGGCAGAGTTTTGTGTTTTTTTTTTTTAATCTCTCCATTGATTTATAATTGCTCCAGGCAATAATGATCCTATGTTAGCTGCACATTCTTGCTTTCATTAGCCAGTCTTCTCTTCATCCTTGCAGGCTGTGAGACCTTCTTGTGTCTGTGTGTCTGCCTCAAAGCAGGTTTGCAATTTTCAGAGAAGGAACTGTTCTACTATTTTTTTTTGCCACGGCACATGGAAAACTGCAGCATGTAGCAAACCAACCCGATTGGGTTGCATCAAGCATCAAGGCTTCCTCTCCAGCAAAGCCCTCTGTGCCACAGCAAGCGAAGGCTGGCCTGAGTGGCGCAGGAAGCCTAGGCTTGTGGAGGTAAGCCGGGGGGAAGAGGACCATCTCAGGGCAGGAGCCTCTACAGGGCTTGGTGGTGGCTTGGCAAATCTTTCTTAGTCTTCTTTTAAAAGTACATTTCTAAATGTGCTGCCTTGAGGCCAAAGAAATTCCCAGAACAAGCATGAATTTTTCAGGAGGATGGAATGTGTCTACTGCTGTTCTCTAAGACACAAAGGAGACAAAAAGGGCAATTTTCTGACTTCAAAGAAGATATTTTTAGTATAAACTTCCAGCAACATATCCCTGCACACACACACAAATATACTACATATAAATATATAAACATGTATATGTGATTCCCACCACCATGGTTTTGACAGAGCCTGACCCAGAGCAACCCATCCTGGTAAGCCATCTTCATGTTCATCTGCTATTAATCATTAACATTAACCACTTGAGCTGGAAGTAAAGCACTTTCTCTCCCAAGAACATCCTAACTGACAAAGGAGAGAGAAAAAAGCCAAGCAAAACTTGCTTTGCTTGTTAGCGAAAGCCCCGGTAATGCAGTGGCCTTGCTCCCTTTTCCTGCTCGCTACCTGGAACAGCTGCAGAGTCATTAGCAGGCCGTTGGGCAGGGCTGGGGAGTGGAAAATGATGTATGGCACCCTCAGGGCTAATTGCATGTGCCACCATTCAGATGAATAGAAAACCCATGCACATGTCCTGCATCTAAAATGACAGCCTTATCCCCCGTGTCACATAAACATGATTAAGAAAATAAATATACTGTTTCCTCAGTGACTGAGCATTAAATCTTAACCAACATCCTGCTGAACCAGTAGAAATCCTTTTCAGCTCAACCAGCTGTGGATCAGGCCCTAACTGATGGCACAGGCTCCTGATTTTGTGCCCTGGCAAACCACCTTCCCTCTCTGCCCAGGACGTCCAGCCAGCGCAGCCGTGAGCGCCCATGCTAGCAAGCAGGAGGATGCAGAACATTCAGCCCCCGCGGTTTTGGGGAGGCACAAGAGTGAGGTCAGGATGGGGCAGAGTGTTTTGAAATAGCTGCAGACTGAGATAGTCATTCTGTCAGTATACTTGTCTATATGCCTATGTATGTATACTCAGAATATTTCCACTCTGATATAAAAGTCTGCTGAATGGGACCCATAAATTTCATCAGCCATTCCTAAAGCCTGAAGGCTTAGCAGGCTGCACACTTCTAAACAACAGTGAGACATTAGCAATTTTTTGTGAAAATATGGAAAATATGTAATCCTCTGTTACGTGGCTTTCCGGCAAAGAAATCTGATCTCTGCTTCTTCCACATACTTCCATTTTGTATTGCTGCACAAGAGGGGATCTGGCCATTTGGAAGTGGATATAACTGAACAAAATAACTGAGGCACTAATCTTATTACCGACATACATTACTAACATTTCCCTTCCACCAACAGTTCACACACATCCGGGGAATGATGCAGGTTTTTAGCTAATTTACTACTAACGAATAAAAACACCAAACCCAGAAAAATCAAATCCACTCGAGCCAATTCATTCTCACATCTGGACAGAAAGCGTTTGAGTAACATGGACAACCCTGTTCTCAGCTTTTCAGAAAACTGGTTTGGAAAGGAACTCAGGGGAGCCTCCAGCCCATCCCAATGCCCTAAACTCTACCACTGGCCAAAGTTAGAAAAATTCCACAGTTGGGGTCAAACTAGATTTCATGTATCAAGAAAATGGTCCAAACAACTGGCACTGACCAACATTTTATCTGACAATTTTTTTTCTGGTTGGATGTTTTCAGCAGCCAGCACAAGTGTAAATTCTTCTCACTTCAGGCAGGTAAATATTTCCTTGCAACAGGGCCATGAAAAACAGGTCCACTGTGAGTCATTTTATCTCAGGCAATTTTTCATAATTGGACTGCATGGAACAGACTCCTCTTGTTATTGGTGTGTTATCAGATAATAAAATAAATAATTTGCCACTTTTGTAAGCAGAAGGGAAACAAAACAGTTTTATAGCACTGGGATTTGGAAATGCTTGTTACTTGCTTGTTTTCCATTTTGTGTCTTCTCCAGAGGTTAAACAAAAACATCACTAAGTATCTGTCTGCAAAGAGGTACAGGGGAAACAACAGTATGTATAAAATTGAGACTTCAGAGGGGAATTTCAATCAGCATATTATCAGGATATTCTGACAAAGTTTAAAATCTCCAGAGATAAAAACAGTTACTAGAACTCATACAGCTGTTTGACGCTGATCTGTGATTGCTCTTACCAGACAAAAAGCAAGAAAGGGAAAAAAATGGATGAACAATTTTAGAAGAAATTAAGGAACATGAAAGAGAGGAAGGAAAGAAGAGGAAGGTGCAATAAGCAGAGAAAAACATAGTAAGCACCAGTGGTGGGAAGCTAAAAGAAAATGCCTTAAAATAAGAAAGAAGGCACATACATTTCATACTGAGAGTGGTGAAACCTGAGAGCGCATTACTGTAAATTCTCTATTTTGTTATGTCCTTTCTAAAACGGTGTGTCTTAGTCAAACACAGGTGTGATTTGGGTTCAGAATTGGAATAATGGATTCAACTTTAGTATATGCTTAAAAAAGATACAGAAATAAAAGTAAATAAATAAGCATAAGCTTGAGCATACAGAGTCCCCTCCATCTGCAGAGCCTCAACAAGGCAGAGTCCCGCAAGTAAAAGGATGAAGTGTCGAGGGAGAAGAAAGCAGAGTTGGCTGTAGGGTAGATCTAGGGTTGGGCATGGCAGTGCCAGATGCCCATGAAGGGGACTGCCCCCCCCAGGCAGATGCCAAAGCAGGGTGAACCCAACCTCAGGCTTGGGGCGATCCAACTCCTCCTGGCTGCAAGGCTATCGGGAGCACCCCAAGTGGCGCAAGGCACACAGCAGCACGCAGGAAAGGCTCCCTGCAGAAAATAATGATGGTCATGAAGAGCCTGAAAGCAGGAAAGCTTTCCAAGCTATGGTGTTAGTGAGGGAAGCAGCCTCCACGGCTGCCTGAGCCTTGCACCAGAGGTCTGAGGCCACCCATACCTCCACTGATTCCCCAGGGACATGGGCACCCACATCTAAGCACAGACCAACCCTGGGTGCTTCAGGGAGCTCCCTGCCCCATGCAAGCTCTGCTCTCTCTCCTCTGGCATTTTCTGTGCTGCAAGGAGAGGACATGGCAGGACAGAAGCTCAGCCCCATTTTTTGTCACTTCCTGCAGGATGTTGTTTCTTTCCATGTGCTGTATAGAATGCATAGGCAAAATCATATACCTTTCCCAGGCACCAGTAGTTGGATATTTAAGGTAAATGGTGCAATACCCCTCAGACTGTCACTTGCCTGCTCTGTTGCTCTCCCGACAGGCCACTCAAGATATATTAAAGTCACTAACTCAGTGGATTTGCTTTGTACAAATTCAATTTGGAAGTTCCTCATTAGTTCAGAGACATGAAATGATGGACTGAAGGTTTCAAAACTGTTAACTACAACTGTGAGAAAGATATTTTGCTTGTGCCTCACTCTGACTTCAACTCATCTCCCACACTGCTTGACACCTATTTTTGAGCAGTACATACTGGTATAGAATTAAATGCTAAAATCTTATGAAATGGGAAAATTTCTTCTGTGAATTCCTTGAGCACCATGTAAAGCATGGAAAGAACAAAAATACTGTATTGAATAGCCCCCAAATTAAACACACTAAAATAAAAAAAAAGGCAAGACATCTTACGCAGGAAAAGCAATTTTAGAAGATCTTGAGTTTTAGAAAGCCTCCTAAAATGCACACATATTATATTTTAAATACAAGGAAGAACTATTACCAAATAAATCATCACTCAAACATATCTGAAATGTTATAAACTCCAGGAGTAAATCAGAAAAGAAGAAAAATCAGGAAAAAGAAAATCAGTAACTGAAGTTTTAAAACACATGACAGCTTCAGCCTTTTCATTGAGTCTGGATTTTAGAACTTTAAACATTAATTAAGAAAAAATACTGAGATCACAGTCTACTTGGAAGCTACACACACAACAGAAACATGTTTGAAAAAATTTGGCATTTGGAGTCATTAAAATTATTCAGTTACTGTCATCACTCACTGAGAAACATGACGTTCCATCACATGAGTCATCTCTGCAAGGAAATGGGCACAAAATGTATCGTGAAGCACACTGAGAAGCCACAAATACAGGACCCAGAGAGACAGGGAGAGTTTCTGATGTGTGACAACAGCGTGACGTTGGTTAATATCAACTGTGATAGTGCTTTTAGCTTGGTACATGGGACGAGCTACAGCGAGGAGGTGGAAGTGCCGCTGACACCTCCCTGGAGGACATCCACTCCAGGTGTGAAGGAGGAGACATGGGGACATTTTCCTAGCTGCTCTGTGGCTTTTTTTTAACACCCCTTGGATAAATGCACCCAGTAAACCCAATTGCTGCAGCAACTGGACCCTTACAGGGTAGCTCAGCTTATATAAAACAGGGGAATTGTACAGGACCACTCTGCTCTTTCTGGTGCTCACCAACCCATGGCAGAGAGGGGCACTCATGTATCTCATTTAAGCGCATTTTAGATCCCTCTGCAAAGCTGTAACCGTCTGTGGAGGGTGTTGGGTGAGAGCATACCAAGCTCTCAGCATCAAAGCAAAGGCAGGTTGACTGGATAAAATTGCTGCTGAGCACATTGACACCTGGAGACCGGGCAAGGCAGCTCACACCAATGTCATGGTTTCTTCATGGAGGTGTTCCCCAGTCTGGCTGTCCAGGTGGGCGTAAATCTTCCCTCTGCTCAGGTGGGTGTAAATCTGTGCTATCTTTTCCACCTGGTCTGGAACACCCAACCCTCCAGGCATGCTGTCTGCTGCACATAAGGACCTTCTAGCCTTGCTCATTGCCAAGAAGGGAACGTAAAACCTGTGTCTGAAGCTCTTGTTTCTGGACCTCCACAGAAACAGCACACTCAAAACTGCACATACCGGCCCCAAACAACAGCTGATGTTCCTTCACAGTCCTCTAATGCCCTTAACCCCTCACACCCCAGGGACCCCAAACGCAGAACTCCTCTAGAGAACAACAGGCCAAAGATTTCCTACAGCACCAAGTACACACAGCTTATCCCATGCAATCTTCCATCACCGGTGCAGCTACGTCCACTGAGGTGTAGTTATGTGGCACAATTCAGTGTAGTTCACGACCCATCCCTCTCACTGTGCATTGCATGCCCTTTGTTGCAGACAGCTGTTATTTATTCTAAGACTGTCTTGAAGTCTTCCTCAGAAAAATCCTCCACAATTTCAAAAGCTGTGATTTTCTTTATCTTTTTTTTTTCATAATCAGACTAGGAAATTGCTGGGGATTTTTTTCCCCTCCACTTTTAGAAGTCAGGATCGTGTTTTGCTTGCAAACAAAGCAGCTGAATAATCTTACAGTCAACCTCTTCACTTAAGGGAACATTTATAACTTGTTCACTTTAAGGGCTTTGCAATGAAAGTCCTTGATTAGCTAAAGAACACGTGCTAATTAGTATTTCATTATGAACTTCCTGTGCTGATCTTTCCTTTGGAATTATTAAAAAACTTAGCCTACCTCTTACCATCTTTGTGGTCATTTGAAAAAATTAGCCTGCTTCATAATGACACAGGGAAGAGCAGTGCAAAACTTGATCATAAATCCTATCCAGAGACAACCCAGCCTGTGTGAAAGTAGCATCCCTATGAAAAGCATCCGGGAAAAAGTGGTTTGGTTTAGTTCGGCATCTTCAATTTAAACAGGCCTTGAACAAACAGTTTGTACAAGAGTCTAGAAAACAGCAAAACTGGAGGAAAAGAACAAGCTCCAGCTGAGCAGCTCGTTACGGTGGAAAACAATCACATCTGGTCCTGCAGGTAGACGTTTACCTCCATCACCCCACTACTCTCACAACAAACCCCCAAACAGCACAAGTGACATACTAGCTGTGCTCAGGGTGGCTTTTGATCCCCCAACGTGAAAGGGCCATACAAATGTACAAAAGAAAGTCAAGGAGTAGCCAAGAAGGGGGTTTGTCTCAAATTTACCTATAGGGGTATTCAAAAGCCCAAAGACAGCAATGTAAGAGAAGAGACCACTTGCGTTGTCAGAGGAGGGGAACAGCCAGCCTAGCCACAGAAACAGCTTGAAGAAGCATGGAGAGGTAGACTGTATCCAGCTCCTTCGTGTCCCTCAAAAGCCAGACACGGCTTGGCGGGGGGGTGCATCTACATCCCCCCCACCCCATGATCTCCCAACAGCTGAGCACAGAGGAAAGCTATGGATTTCCTAACCACAAAGGACACGTCTGGAATCAGATTCCTTGTGGGTGACAATGGTAAGATCGAGAGCTAAGCTCTTTTTTGAGTCATTCATCAGCTCAGATGTGAGTTGTCAGCATTTGAAGGTTTTCCACAAAAGCTACCACACAGAGTCTGTGCTCTTTATCAATTCTCCAGCTATAGCAGTAGAGATGTGTCAGACCCACTATCTTCATTTATTAAAACTTTCTGCTTAATTTGACAAACTGGAGGAAAGTTCTAGATATAACTGAACATTAATTAATCTTCTTGCATTCTTCTAAACCTCCCGTTCAAAGTAGTACGTATTGTGAAACATAAAAGGGGAATGATTCTCTCTCCTTTAAGACACCCAGTGAGACCCTGCTTCTGTCTTCCCCTGGACTCAAACCCAGGCCAATTCCCTGGGTGGGAATTTCAGATTCTAAAGATTCTGTCCAGAGCACCAGTTATACATCCTCCTATTTTAATTTGAAACAATTGGCTGGAACGTAATCAGGGAATGAAGAAGGCTTTTAAGATAGGTCCAGGTCCTTACCATTTTTACGTATCCTACTCTGGGATCAGGGGCACGTGGGTTACTTTTATTTAGATAGGTATGTTTGATCAACTAAACTGCAGCCTTGAGTCCACCACAGGCTCTGCTGTCTCCGTTAACATTCATTTATAACAACATTAAATTCATTTAACTGAATCATTAAATGCCCCATGCTGGAGGGGACCTCCAGCCTCCTGCTCAGAGCAGGGACAGCAGGAGTAAGTTGACCATGGCCTTGCCAGCTGACTGTTGAGTACCTCCAAGGATGTGGATCTGCAACCTCCCCGGGCAGCTACTCTCTATCATGATAACTTAGACATGTGAAGCATTGGCATTTAGAGGTGGCAGATCTGACTCAGGACCTATGGAAGGCTTATGCCCATCTGGAGAGGCAGCTGTAAGCCAGGCAGGATACCCCAGGACATCTCAGCTACCACTATGTTCAGGTGGCTGAATACAACCACAGGTGTCCAAACAGAGCCAATCTCTCATGTGATGTGAAAGGGTATTAGAGGCTGGCCCCATGGTGGGGCCACCAGCACTGGACTGGCCGCACGTCCTCCCACACCTGCCAGACTCTCTCTGTGGAGATCCACTGAGTTCAGTATTCAGATTTGCCAACCCAGCACAACTGTGACTCTTACAAGATAACCAGACGCTAGCAGTAAAAAAGAGTAAAATAATTACAGGCTTAAAAAAATCAAGATGCGTTCTCTATCTCATTCACCAGCTACCTGCTCGTTGTCCCAACCAGGTAGGGATTAAAGACTGTAAAATGCATACAACCCTGAAATCACCATGCTGTGGACAGCTAATGAGCTCTGCTGCTTCCCTCATCTTGAGGCTCAAGACCTCTTCGCTGTCATCTTATGCAGTTCCACCAAACATTGTTTTGCTAGGAAAGAGCCAGAGTGCTTTCAGACCTCAATGGGAGTGGAACTAATTGCATTTCAAAATGGTTCACAAGACCATGTTAAAAGCTGTGCTGGTGACATAAGACCATGTCCACACTCCTGTGCAGAAGTATATAACTGAAGTGAAATTCGCACATGGTTATTTAGGCCAGTATGAGAGAAAGCCTATTCTCGGCCATCAAAATGGGACAATCAGCTGAAATCAGCGGGAATTGTGCTCAAGTATGGCAGCGCGGGGATTAAAAATTATAGGCACAGTAGAAATCTGTAATGCATTTACTGTGAGGAAGCTGAAGGCACAACTCTAATCCTACTCACTATTTTTTTTATAAAAGTGCATCAGTATTTGCTTTTCACAAACCTGTTATGCAAAGAGTACTAAAGAGATCTTTGAGTCATGTGAGGAAAGTCCAGCTCCTTGAGGATCTCCAGCCACTTAGATACTTTGCATAACTTTTAACAGTAATGCATAACTAGGGAGGGAAAGGAATACCAGGTGTTAATGGGTGTAACTCCACTAAATTCACTTCAATAAATTACAGCGCTAACTCCAGGCCTCAATTCAACACACGACATTTTTTAGTGAACTGGATGCAGAAAATAAACAAGCCTTTTCTATAGCTTTTAGGAAGACGAAGTATCCACGTTCCAGCTTTCCAACGTTATTTACTCCCAGACAAAAGGCAGGGAGTAAAAATCAGAAATTTGAGTCTAAGAAAACAGCAGCAAACTGAAAAGGGAGTTCAGAATGGAAACATTGGGACAACCTTCTTTGTCCAACAACTCGTGCTCTAGGTATAATATTCTGTCCCTGAAACTAAAGCTGAAGGAGATTTTATTACAAATGCAGCTGCATTTATAATTAGACAGTGAAAAGTAGTAGGAAAAAATAGCATAGGAACAATTTTATATGGGGACTGTGTGACCTAATAGCTGCTTTTTAACTCTAATATCAATGATTTTGTGCTCTAGTTTCCTTCATCAACTGACAGGGGACTGTTTTTAAAGTCATTAGGAAACTGGGAACATACCAATTTTATTTCAGAATCACAGAGAAATGGCACAGATAAGAAAAAAGATGGAGGTTTTACTCTTACCTAAACTGATTGTGTATTGTTTAAACTTGACTCATGCAGTGGCCATGCCTGTTTTGCTACTGCTAGACGGGAGAGAGGAATCAGACCCCATACGACATTTCCAGACAGCAAGTTACAGATGAAACTTGTAGAAGTGGCAGTTCTTTGTGTTTCCATAGCAACCCAAGCTGCAGTTGTCAGTAATTAAAATTAACTCCATAGTTTTATTAGTATGCCAGGAGTTGCCTTCTCAGATGATGGAGACAAAGCAGAAGCCACAATATCTGCAAAAATAATAGATTTCTTATGCAGCTCAGTCATTCCTACAGCAGTGTTCAGCTAAATTGCGTCCTAACCCTTGCCACTTGCAGCACTATTTCGGCATCAATTTGAACAGTAGTGGGAAATGTTATCTAGAAGATTTTAATCCAACTCCCACAGCAAGCCCAGAGCTTTGCAGATGCATCCTGCTGCTGACACACAGTTCTCCTGCCTGGGCTGTCCCAGGTATGTCCTCTTCCCTCCATAGCCTGCTGCCCACTACAGGTGAGAAAGGTGAGAAAACAACAGCCTTTCTCTAGACCAGGTTCACCTAAAGCCCGCCAGCCACTGAGGTCAGGGATCTTGCTGGTGAGAAGGTGCATCCTGTGAGTCCTAAAAGCTGGACAGAAAAGCCCATTGAGATGGTCTTGCCAGGCTCTGACCTGGCTTTAGAGTGGCTCCTTTCATTCCCAGCAAGCTGGCACCCCTGAGCTGCAATCCCCAAAGAAATCATCTCTACTGCAGATCACATAGCGTGGGCAGGGGGTGCAGACTGCTACAAGCAGTGCTGGTGTTGGGGAGGGAAAAGTTACAGCCCTCCAACCCTCCCCAGCCATCCACTTCTACAAAAAGCTCCCTGGCAAAGTGCTTGTCATACAGAATATATCTACATCCCAAGAGGACAGGGGAGGAAGTCTAGCACTACGCCCCTGACCAACCAGCGCTGCTTCAGCCAGCTCATTTCTGGCTCTGTCCTGGACCTTCCCCACCAGCTGTCTGCAAAACAAGACTGGGCAAGCACGCTGAGATGGTTCATTGCAGGACTTTTCCCTAATGTGACTATTAGACTGATTCGACTAGACAGTATGGCATTTGGCTTGCTCCACCCCACAAGTTCTCCAGCGCTATCCCTGGTGGCTTTGCAACCTCACATGCCCTTGTGCTAAATATCTGCAAAACACACCACCAGGATCATGTGAAAAAACCACTGCTGCGGTGGGCTGCAGCACTTTACTTATTTTCCTTTAGACAAGTGGAACTGGAAAAACACAGTAAAAATAATAATCATGGTTTTATGGCCAACATCCCCTTTGTGGGGCCCAGTGGAGAGCCAGGGCCAAGCGCTGTTTAGTGTAGAGGCAGCCAGTCTGCTCTGGAGGGAGCAGAACAGACACGAACCAGTCTGTGCTCCTTGGCCTCCCACCCGAAGATCAGTCCTTGGCTCTCTTTTGTTTAGTAGTAGGGATGTATCCATAGAGAGTACCCAAAACCAGTCCTGCCTCCAAAAAACTCCTTAACTTAATAGAGAAGTAAATTATTTTGCTTCTTGGAGATCGATTGTATTTTCCAACTGGCTAAGCGTAAATTGAAATTCATCTCTTAGGACCATAGCCTACCAGCAGCTAGCATGTCCAGTAAAACAGATTCTCATTAGTTGCTCTTAAAGTTGGTAGGAAAGCCAAAATAAAGTGTTATATTAATAAAAAATATTTTCCTAATGTCTACCCTGGAAAGATAGCTGTTAACAGCAAAAGAAGCACCTGCATTTCATTGTAGTAAATCAAATAAGGCAGGAAATTGTAACACTGATGATTTATATCTTTAGAATAAATGGGAACACAAAATACATACATACACACGTGTATCATAAGGTCAGTAATAGCATCAAAACTATTTGCAGAGAGGCATATACTGTTGTTTGGTAGTAAAGGTAATATCCATGATTAGCATGATGTCTCCTACCACAAATATAATTGACAAAACTATACCTTCTGCAAAGAATTCATGAGGGGGATGGAAAGCATAGACTTCAACAAAAAAGGCTCAACTGGAAGTGTCTGGGGTTTAGATCTTTTTTAAACAGTTTGAAGCAAAATTTTGTTGCTTTTTTATGTTTGGAAATCAGCTTTCATTTTCTGTTTGCTCATTTCCTCTTATTTAGACAACAAATACCTGGGAAGTTTTGCTCTTCCTAATTTTTACCCCAGAAAGCCTCAAAATACCAGTTCAAGAATCACTCACAGAGCAGTCCAGAAGTGCCCCACAGCTGTGATTCAGTAACCCATCCTGCAGGCTGAACAACCCAGTCGCACTATGATTATTGTTCACCACTTCCAGCTCTGGTTTCATGCTGAAACAAAACTCTGGTACAGGCACAAACCACATTTTCCGGGAATGTCTGTACAAGCAGTGCTACGCGGTGATGAGCATTCAGGGCATGTGAACAAGAAGGGTCCCGATCCTTTGGAAGCAAAGTCGTGTTTAGAAGTCTCTGCACTCATTTCTCACAGCTTGTTATACAATGCTATCAATAGTCAAAATCCTGCCGGGAGTCAGGATATTTTTCAAAATGTGGTTGTATGGCTCAGGCGTTGTGTCGGGGTTGTATTGCTGTGCTGCTGCGTCTGACTGCTTCCTTTCCCTCCCGCTTGAAACTTGATAAGATCACAGTGGGAAATGGAGCATAAGATGGATAAACAATGGTGTTACTTGGTGAGAAATGTACACAGGAATAGAGGAAATCCTGCGTTTCCTTATGAAGATAACTTTTAAATTAAGACTCTAAGCAAACACACAGGTCCTAGTCACAAGGGGAGCCTGACATGAGCCAGACAAGAGCCCCTAAGTTTGTGTGTGTTGTAAAGGGGCATTTAAGCCTCTATTTAAAAGGTGTCTAACAAGTGCCAAAGCAGAAATCCATATCCAGACCTTGGGTGCAAAGGGCTTAATGCTGATGAGCATTAAACTATGACTGTGACGCACTGGTGCAGGCTGCTCAGGAATCTCACTGGCTGCTTCACCACAGCATCGTGCCTCTGGCGGGGGGGCACATGTTTAGGAAGTCCCCCCCAGATTGCTAAACACACCCCACACACACAGGAGGGACCTCTGCAACCTCCAACAACAGGGTGACACTGCTGCTTGTGCCCCTCGAGCAATGCACAGTGTGTGCACTGCACCTGGGGATTTGTTGCAAAGATGGGGTGGGCTGCAGAGCCAGAAATCTGTGCAAACGCAGCACCGCCTTGAAACCCACCCATGGGCAAGATTTCCACATGGGGAAAGAGGGTATATGCAGGAAAGAAGGATGTGTCAGCACCCCCACCCCAGCCCATCTGGCAAAAGGGTCATCAGGACAGCTCACGGTTTTAAAATTAAGCATATGCTCAAGTGTTTTGATAGAAACCCTATGCCACGCACCATGTGAGCAGCAGCACAGCTTTCCCAAAGCAAGCTGTCTGGAAAGATGCCTGGCGCTCTCTGCGTAGGATCCAAACTGTTTTTAAGGGACATACTCCAGGGACTTTTCACATGTATCACATCAGTCCTGCCATTTCAGTGGTTCTTTGCTTGTTATTATTACGATCATTCACTCTTCGTAAGAGGCACAGCCTCCTGAGCTGCTGAAAGACAAAGCCACAACAGGGAGTGAAAGGCGCGTCTGACGTAGGCTGCCCTTAAGAACTTTCTCCATTCCAGAAAGATCCCCAGGAGCACAGTGGTGCCAGGGTGGACAAGGATTGTGCATGGGTGGGATTCAACTGGCCAAATGCAGACACTGTCTCCTGAAGTAGGCACCATGAACTCACTTTATAGTCAATGGAGAGAAACTCATCTCATCCCATGCACACACTGGAAAGCTTTTGAATGAATCAGTCTGTAAAGTCAAGATCAGCACAGATAGAGAAATCCAGGTCTTCATTCAACTGCCTGTGCACAGATGTCTGGTGCAGGAGGACACAAGGATACGTGAACTGAGCACCTTAAGTCAGGCGAGACTGATGTCATCTCATGCAACCTTGGGCTTAATATTACAGATTTCCACAAAACAGAGTGGGATTCAGATTCAGACACCTTCATGCAGGTACCCACATGCCCAACACACTTTTCTTTCACCCTAGAAAGAGTTGCAAGTTGCAGAGCCAGGTATTACTGTGCCAATTTCCCTGACCAGATAAAATTCAGGCCAGAAAAAGCCTGCCCAGAGATTGGAAAGCAGCCATATCTGCACAGCGCGATGGAGGTGGGAAGGAGAGGGGAACCCCAACTCTTGACACCACCACTCAAAGAGCCCAGTACTATGAATACCTTCTCCACTTGTCCTGCGCAGCAGGATTGCACTCAACAGCAGTGAGCATGAGCGGTGCTGGCGGAGGCAGCCAAGCGCTCCCAAAGTCTGGCAATACAACCATGCTGCCTGGTAGAAGTGGAGAGAGAGTTAATGGCAACAAAACTTTAAAGATATGGCTTCAAAACCTCAGCATCTGCTCTGAAGTAGTTAAACCTGTTCCTGTGTCTCTCTGACCTGTCAATAGCAATAAAATTGCCTCCTTTCCTCCTGCATTTTCTATACACCGCTGCACAGTGGGATTCCAACATGCAGACACGGCTTCTCTAGGGCTTTATACATTTTGTCATGGTTGGCTGCATTTTTCAGAGCTCTTCCTTTTACCGTCATTAAACTTGAACAAAAAAGGGTCTATTAAAAAATGCAAAGGACTAACTTTTCAAAATCAGCCCTAGCCTTCAATTTTTCAAGGTTAAAGCACTGTTTCTTTCATTTGGTTTAATCCCAGGTGCAAAAGAAAGGAAGAAACCCTGTTGCAGAGTAACTGAGAACATAAATGCCTCAGGACCAAGCAGGACAGCCCAACAGAACCACCTGCCCAATTAGCCAAGCTGGGCTCTCTGTGGTTAGTGGTGGGAGGAAGACATCTTCTCAACAGAGCCATTCAAAACAAGAACCAAACTCCTGTGCTCCAGCACACCTTCTGCAGAGCCCTTTCTTTCCCTGACTGGCATTAGGTGCCCGAGGTTAAATCCTTCAGTCAGCTGTATAAATATCCCCTCATGTGCACTAAGCTTTTTCCCATCTGTGATCAACTTTTAAAAGAGCATTTGGCCAGAGTTTCAGGAACTGGGGCCAGAGCAATCAGATAACTTCCAACCAGACAAGATGGAAATTTTGGGTGAGGTTTGGTTTCACGACTAAACACCCGTTTTCAAGGTGGACCTTGTCTCTCAGGCTTCTAAGTCACATAGGCTATTTTTAAAAAATTACCAAAGAATAAAAGCCCTATATTTTAAAGAGCTCAGTGCACAGGTTTAGACACGGACTGTTGCAAATTGTCAGTGCTCTCCTCACATCAATGGCGCAGGCAATGACATTTGACTTGGGCAGCCAGCCAGGAGGTGCACAAAAGCTCAGGCTTTCTTAAAGCTTTGAGACACTTGTATAGGTGCCTGAAATGACAGCTTGAGTTTCTGGGTAAGGTGTCCAAGGAGCACAGACAACAGACAGTGTGGGGGACTCTGCCAGGAAACTGCAACATCTCTAAAGTTGAAAAGACCGTTGTCAGTAAGCTTGGGGGATGCACTTGAACTTACTGCTTTAAAAAAACCCTTTTCCACCAGGTTTATTAATCCCTGTTGCTGCAGACGAAAATATCATGAGAGTGTGAGTGTAAGATGTCAAACTAGTCAACACAATGTTTTTGAACTCACAGTAACAGCCACCAGCACAACTGCTTTGTCTAATATTTTACTTCAAGCAGAGAAGAGCATAGCAGCATTCCTGTCTTGGCATATCATGTAACACAGCAAAAGTCTTCTACAGCTTTTAAGTATTTTTTTGCTGTGAAGCATTCAAAGCAAAGTGATCAAAGAGCAGGAAATGTATGACAACTGCTCATTCCCTATAGCTGATAGAAACTGGGGGTTGGTTTGTGTTGTCATTGGCTTCTGCTTGTTTCCTGCTCCACCCCAGAAAAACAAGTTTTTTATGACTGCTTAGGAGGAAGAATCAGTTCAGATGCTTCAGACCTAAAATCAGATCTGCAGCTGACCCACCACTTAGACACACACAAGTCTATGAGGTTGCATGGGATCCACTCAAGGTACTGAGGGAGCAGGCAGACATGCTCACCAAGCCACCTTTCATCATTTATCAGCAGTCCGGGCTAACCGAGGAGGTCCCAGTTGCTGAGAGTTAGCAAATGTGACACCCATCTACAAGAAGGGCCGGAAGGAGGATCCGGGGAACTACAGGCCTGTCAGTCTGACCTCGGTGCCAGGGAAGGTTATGGAGCAAATCATCTTGAGTGCCATCACGTGGCACATACAGGACAACCAGGGGATCAGGCCCAGCCAGCACGGGTTCATGAGAGGCAGGTCCTGCTTGACCAACCTGATCTCCTTCTATGACAAGGTGACCCGCTTAGTGGATGAGGGAAAGGCTGTGGATGTGGTCTACCTGGACTTCAGTAAGGCCTTTGACACCATTTGCCACAGCATTCTCCTGGAGAAACTGGCTGCTTATGGCCTGGACAGGTGTACTCTTCACTGGGTAAAAAACTTGCTGGATGGCTGGGCCCAGAGAGTTGTGGTAAATGGAATTAAATCCAGTTGGCAGCCGGTCACAAGCGGTGTTCCCCAGGGCTCAGTTTTCAGGCCAGTTCTGTTTAATATCTTTACCAACGATCTGGACGAGGGGATTGAGTGCACCCTCAGTAAGTTTGCAGATGACACCAAGTTGGGCAGGAGTGTTGATCTGCTCGAGGGTAGGAAGGCTCTGCAGAGGGACCTGGACAGGCTGGATCGATGGGCCCAGGCCAACTGTATGAGGTTCAACAAGGCCAAGTGCCGGGTCCTGCACTTCGGCCACAACAACCCCATGCAGCGCTACAGGCTTGGGGAAGAGTGGCTGGAAAGCTGCCCAGCAGAAAAGGACCTGGGGGTGTTGGTCAACAGCCGGCTGAACATGAGCCGGCAGTGTGCCCACGTGGCCAAGAAGGCCAATGGCATCCTGGCCTGTATCAGAAATAGTGTGGCCAGCAGGAGGAGGGAAGTGATCGTGCCCCTGTCCTCGGCACTGCTGAGGCCGCACCTCGAATACTGTGTTCAGTTTTGGGCCCCTCACTACAAGAAGGACGTTGAGGTGCTGGAGCGTGTCCAGAGAAGGGCAATGAAGCTGATGAAGGGTCTGTAGAACAAGTCTTCTGAGGATCGGCTGAGGGAACTGGGGTTGTTTAGCCTGGAGAAAAGGAGACTGAGGGGAGACCTCATCGCTCTCTACAACTACCTGAAAGGAGGTTGTAGCGAGGTGGGTGTCGGTCTCTTCTCCCAAGTAACAAGCGACAGGATGAGAGGAAATGGCCTCAAGCCAGGGGAGGTTTCGATTGGATATTAGGAAAATTTTCGTCACCGAAAGGGTTGTCAAGCATTGGAACAGGCTGCCCAGGGAAGTGGTTGAGTCCCCATCCCTGGAGGTATTTAAAAGACATGTGGATGTGGCACTTAGGGACATGGTTTAGTGGTGGACTTGGCAGTGCTAGGTTAACAGTTGGACTTGATGATCTTAAAGGTCTTTTCCAGGCTAAATGATTCTATGATTCTATGATTTTATTCTATGAATTAAAGTGAATATCCCTCATTATTGGAAACATCGGCCAATGCTCTAAAAGCCGTCTGTCATTTAAACCATGTTCTCTTTGTCTAAGACCTCCGCATATACTTTAATTCTCATGGCAGAATTGTACAGCAAATATCTTTTGTTAAGGTGACTTTTAAGGCAGAGAAATGGAGTCAGGAAAGCAAAACATCTTCCCCCAAGCCCATAGGGATGGCTGGGCCCAGACTTATCTCACCTGCATCAGGGGACTAGTTGCCTTCTCTAACAAGTGAAAGGAAATTAAGAGCTCCACAGCATGATTCAGCTCTCCCAAGACATGGACCACTTTGGGAAGTGCTCATCTTTTTCCATCACCCTACAGACAGCCAGAAGTGGGCGAGGTGTTTAACCGAGGGCCCCTGTTAAGTGCTTGAAACTGGGATCACTGGAGAATTGTGGCAGAGCTGAACACAGCCTGAAGTGGCTTTTAAAATTCCACATTATTTAGCTGGACTGTTCACTTTGCTTTCTGTGACCATTAAATTGGAAGTCAATATTAAAACATTCTATTCCAAATGCCAAGGGTTTGTTATTTGGAGGTTTTCATTTGTCTCGCAGAAACTCTAACTATCCTGCAGACCTTGATGAGCCCAAGCGGGTATACTTTCTGCAGAACATGCCTCATGGTCCCCTCACCAACACATTCTTTGTGCGTACAAAATTGCCCTTGCTTGTGGTAGTGAGCACAGAAGCTTCTCTTCTTTTTGTGGCATCTGGGAATACTTCCCTTTAACTTCCTTATGAAAGCTGAATGATGTTGGAGTAATATTTGTAAAGCATTTTGTTAGACTCTGTCTAATGAAGCACACTATCAAACAATCTTTTTAAGTCAAAAAGACCAATGACAGACTTTTCCTGAGCACCAAACTCACTGTAGTACATTCGATGGGCTCCTACTGTGGGTTGCACACTGAAAATATATTTCCAAAACTAAGGGGAAAAAAGGAAGAAGAGAAGAGGTTTTCCTATACATGAACAATGGAAGTTACAAAACTTCTCCCTGTTTGAAGGAAAATTAGAGCTTAGATCTTCCAGCTGCCACTAATTCATTTGTAACAAAGCATGATCAATTATTGCTATAAACAAAGCACATTCCAAAACAATTGTAGCTGAGGCAATAAAACCACCCATTAGAACAGACACGTTGGACAGGCTCCAGTCAGTCTCATTTAGGTGAGTAATTTAGGCAAAGCTCCACTGCAATTTTAGGCATCTGGCCCAGGAGGGGAGGGGGAAGAAGACAGTTCAGGCAGCCAGATACACCCCTCTGGAGTCTTCTGGAGCCAGTGGAGAAGGGTGGGTGCCGCTGAAGATGTGGGGGGGATGGAGGCAGCCCTGCACCGGTGCGCCTCTCAGCTGCACAAGGCAGGGGGACACAGTCCTGCCACGCCATGGTCCAGCAGGTCAAGGAACCACCTGGAAGGTGCCACAATCAGGAGGATGGGCAGCACACAGCCTCAACAGGACTCAGCTCCATGTTGCCTCCTCTAAGCTAGAGGTGGGCAGCTGGGGAGCTGGGGCCACCTTCCTTCTCAGAGCCCACACAGGTGAGGTCTCTAAGGGCGGTTGACTAACCCTGCACACTACAAATGGCCAGAGCGTGTCTCACCAGCAAATTCTTGCTGTGGTTCCCCTGGCTCAGCTTCAGCTTAGGGCAGCTAGTACTTTCTCAGGCAGCACCTGGGCATGGCTTGGTGATGGCATGGGCCATAACAGGGTGCAGCCACCATGTTTTGCAGAGTAAGGGAATATAGCTGTATGGATGCAAGCTGTGCTGTGCCAGTTGTCCTCAACACAGAAGAACAGCCCCGGCCCATTTTTTTGTTTGTTCAGATGTAGCGACACCTGAAGCAGGGTCTAGCAGCCCAGCTCCCTTCCTCCTAAAAGGGTGTGTAAACCCAAGGCTCGAGTGAGATGTCTTCTAATCTGCTCCTCACCTAAACTCGTGATACTTGTCTGCATGGCTACACAGTGGATCAATTTTGGTAGGAGCAGTGGCAAAGTACAGTCACCCAGGGTACTCCATGACCTAGCAGTTAGGACAGTTATAAAGTATCGATGTAGGTACAATATCACATAGCTCCACCACAAGTGAAATCCCTGGAGGAATGCCTCAAGCACTAAACTATAGCATTAAGACCACCCTAAACCACAGTCCAGCTACACAATCTCACCTAACTATTCAGGCTTCTCTGGGGTCAGTTCAGGTGGCTCTTTGCCCAACCCTGGACCGCAACAACCTTTGAGGTGACCTGCTCCTGAGAACAGGCACACCTATATGCACCTAAGCAAATAGTGTTTGTCACCCAAGGAGGTCCAGGAAGTCCTGGAAAGCAGATGGACAGGTTTGTCTGAAGCTTGGATGGGGTTCAGCGTGGTGGGATCCCTGCCAAGATGACAGGAGGAGCTCTTCCTTGGATGCTACTCAAAATACACTTAAAGTCAAGGCCAGGCTGGATGGGGCTTTGAGCAACGTGGTCTAGTGGAAGGTGTCCCTGCCCATGGCAGGGGGGTTGGAACTACATGATCTTTAAGGTCCCTTCCAACCCAAACCATTCTATGATTCTATGAAAGTCAGATGTTATTATTAAATGCAGAGCTGCCTTATAAGTCTCTGATACTGACCGGCAATAGATGGCAACAAGAAGGCGTAAGAAATGTGGGAAGCATGCCCTATTCCCACTCTTCCAGCTCCTCCAGCAATCAGCAGTTTGGAGACTTCTTGGCTTGGGGGATGCACCTGACTTTTGTGCTTGATTGACACAACTGACTGTATCTTACAGCCTCTCTTTGCTTTTTACCTCCACAAAAGTTTTTCACTACTTCCATGATTTAACCATGTGTATGTATGAAAAGTTTTTCCTTTTGCTTGTTTGAAATTTCCCGTTAATAACGCCTTATATTCTGATGATAACTGTATTATAAAATAGAATAATTACACTTTATTCACCTCCTCTTCACCTCCTCTGACCATCTGACATCACCCCTCAGCCATCTCTTCTTGGTGTTGAAAGTCTAGTCTATTAAGTATTTCCTGTTATAGAAGCTGTTTCGTATTTCTGATTAACACTCTTCTCTGCAACATCTCATGTTCCACTGTGTCTTTGTTCAAAATGGAGTGACCAGAATGTACGCAGCATCCCACGGATTTATAACATAGAATGATTGTTTTGGCTGTTGTCTTTTCCTTTCTTATTATATAAACTATAAAACCCAGCATACTAAAGAATGTCTGAGTACAGCTGAGTTCTCAAATGAGTTCAAAACGGGGCTCACGCTCCGAGTATTAACTGGAGGCTATTGTGTGCAGGTAGATTTTTCCACAGGCATAATTGAGAGACCAGTTTTGAGAGCTTGACTCAAAACCATCGGTATGACGAATCAAAGACATCTTTGAGATGGATTTTTGAGAAGGAACCTTTATCAGGAATTCCTGCATGTAATTTACCAAAGAGGAGCCATATCATTTTTTAGGAGATTAGTTTGTTTAGCATCAGGATTTACTCCATAAAAATAAATGCCTTCTTGTTTCATGGATCTCCTTCCTGGATGCGTTCCAGCTTGCAGCTGCTGACTTCAAAGGCAAAAATAAATGTTGGCTGTTTGGCTGGGTACTCCTGTGGGTCCAGGACATATGGCACTCATCTCTGCTGTGGGGTGATGCTCAGTCCCAGCCCAGCCTGAGGTCCAGCCTCATCAGTGTCCCTGCAAATCCAAGCTAACTGGCAAACTTCACACCGAGTCCTGAGCTCTGTGGCAAGGAGAGGTTGCAGGCCTCAAATTTGGTCAGCGAGGAGCTGGGGCTGCAGAATCAAAACCCACCAGTGGCTCTGCTGAGCTTTTCCTTTTTCGGTTCAGTGTGGGCACTGTGCACCCCAGCCATGTGTATCCTCCATACGCATAGGCAGAAAGCATGTGGGACATGGGGCTCATTACATTCAAACCTGGCAGTAGACCTCCCACTTCATCTGCCAGTATAACCACAATGAGTGGAAACTTCCTGGGCTTCACACAAAGCTTGTTCAACTTAACAGAAAGTCTCTTTTGCATTTGAACAATTTGTGCTTGCAACTAACTGCAAAACTGATAACTGAAGCCCAAACCATCACGCTTGTGGAGACCTGCTGCAGAGGGTGGGTTGCATCCACACCAACCAGGGTCTGCTATCCCCAGCACAAACAGAAACCATCCTGGCTCCCTAAACAAGTGAGGTTCAGTTTGCAGGGCTGGCAGATGGAGAGAGGGAAAGGAGGAATCTCTGTCCTTATCAATGAGCATACGTGATCAAATACCTTCTGAAACCCCTTAAGCACTGAGTATTACAGCAGTCTTCTGGTGGTAGGCCTCCCTTTGGAAACACAATTTATTTCTCTTATAGTTAGGTGTTGCATAAATGCTGATTACAGCGACCTAAATTTGCTTGCTCTTTGCTTTTGTGTACTATCCACTGGCTAGCTGCAGGCACAGGTTTACATTCATCTTTTAGCTCATACTCTTCACCTCCACCAGTTCCCAAATAGCAGCAGTATTGCAGGTCCTGCTACAGCAGGTCAAAGTTTTGGGATGATGGTTTTTTGCTATCCAGGCTATTTTTAGAAAATTATACTTGGAGAACAGGAAGTATCTGATTTGTGAAAGTCAAATTAATCTAGGACCCATACCCTGGCTGTCAGTGTCTTTTTGAGAAAAAAAAATAGGATAAATCAACAGAACCTTTTAGTTCAGATGCCATTTACTAAAATGCAACATTCACATTGTCTGCAAATAGCAGCCAGCTGAAACTTGTTGGAAGATTAAGTTTCAATTACAGCTGACATTTCCAAAACACCGTGTGATAGAAAAGCCATTCATATCCCCAAACCCAGACAGTCATCTCACATCTAATGTTTCTGGGCATCATCTGTTCAAAGGGTCATTGCTGGCAAAAGCCACTGAAGAGATACAATCACTGACATTTTTGTGCTCCGGCAATCATGGGACTCATCAACACCGGAGTGAAATAAGGAGCATAATCACACAGCACTCCCGGCAACTTGCAGGATGCTCTAGCATTAAGCGCACATTGAAGCTAGTGTGATTTCAAGGGAGAAATTTGTATTGTACGGGCAAGAGAGTTATATTTACATTCTTCCCCGTTACTTACTGTAGAGGAAATGGGGAGAGAAGGGAAAGGAGCTCACCAACAGGTACTAGTGGTTTTAGGGAAGAAAGGTCTGCCTGGATGTTCGAGTGTTGTTTTTTCATCTCTCACAGACCTCCTATGAGTCTCGGGCAAGCTGTTTATGCCAAGTTTAACAGAGGACTAAAGGAAGGCTTAGACAGGGATGGGTGGCTCTGGTTCTTGTCCTTCTGGGCTTCCAGGCTCTTGTGAGCAGGATCCACCAGTGACCTACATGGGTACTGAGAGCATCCTCCCAGGGTAATTTCTTCTTAGGGGTCTTTGAGGCTACTTTCCAGTGAAATACCTGCAAGTCTTAGCCACTGAACCAAAAAAAAAAAAAAAAAAGGATTGAGCTGTGCACCTAAAATGGCGAGTTCAGGGTGGTAAACTGGGAGGCCGGCAAGTCTCCAGTCATGTCCCGATCTTGGACAGGTTGTCTGAGCATCACCATCTCTGAATTCCCCTGCTGTCTACCCGGGGAGTCTGGGGAGAAATACCTGGGTGGGTTTCACAGTTCATGCCTGCCCTGCCACCACACGCAGCTGAGCTGGTTAGGTGACGGCGTATTTGGATACGCCTATACCAACTGCAGTGTAGACGGGCCCTTGAATTGTGCACTTGTGGCTGGGATGGTCTATTGATTATAGTCAATATAACCAGCAGCCTCTTGCACAAGAGGGTCTTGGCCTGTCTCTGGGGCTGCTAGATGCTACCAAAATGTCCATTTGAAATAACTTTAATTGTAAGAACATGGTATCCCTGAAGGTGTATTCTGAGTATTTCTTGTACGGCTGCAAGCCCTTTGGGAAATGGGACCCTTCCAAGGAATGGAGTCCTTTTTCTGTGTGAATGCAGTCATATGAGTCACAAAAATGTTACCTAAAACTGCCTATAGTGGAGCAGATTTGTGCTATCCAGAGTATAACTAAAAATAAAGGGAAAAAAGAGTAAAGAAAGCTACAGGAGGAAGACTTGATGCCAGGAATTTACTTGTAATATGCCCTCAGCTGGACTAAGCAGCTTCTAATTCCACTGATGTAAATGGCTTTGAGGGTCAAGCTCCAGGGTTAGGTAAAGGGCTGTTCTTAATCTGGCTTACTTTAAGATTCACAGCATACATCTGTCTTACAGCTGCAACAAAATGTTTATCGTCATCTTTGTGATAGGAGAATTATAAGATCACTTGAAAAAAAACACGTACGTATATAATGCCCATCTCCCCTTTGCCTTGAAAAATGATAAATATCCTAAAACTCCAAAGCACTGTTCATAGTTTTAGCTAAACCATCTCTTGACAAGCAGAAATTTTACAAAACTACCCTGATACGGGAACAGGAGCTGAACTCCCTTGCTTTGGGAAGAGATCTTATTTGGGGAGAGGTATTCTCAGAGGTCTGGTCTCTCTCACTTAAGGCTATTTTGTACTAATAATGCTATTCGGATCATCACTAAAATGGTCTGACCCCTGCGTCCAATACAGCTACTTAGGCATCTCATCTTTCAAACACCTGACAATGCTTGGCGTTATTGAGATACATTTCCCAGCTATATGATGTCCCTCAAACCATCTTAAGATTTATGCATTGCATTAATCATTGCACTGATGAGTATTTCCTACCGTTTTCTTTCTCTCCCCGATTTCCTCCCTGATAGCATTTAGCACTGCTCAGATTACTTTGTACATAAATGTTAAGTGCTGATAATGTACACAGCAGGGCTATTACCCCCAGCTCCTTTCTCCAAGAGAGAGACTGATCTACAGCCGCAGCTGACAGCTCTTCCTCTGACACCACCTTTCTGACCCCGGTAAAGTGTCTTTGATCCCAGGATGCTTTTAAAATAAGACTCCTGACCCAAACACTGTCAGAGTCGTTGGGCAGCTCTGCATGCTGTGAGTGGCAAGACCCAGGAGCCCATCTACCTCTGCATCCGATGTCAGGATGAAATACAGATGGGCTACGAATCACCCTCCCATGAGCAGGCTTCAATGGGAGGAAAATCAGATTGTATGGATGTGTTTCAGCCAACCTACTGATATAAACGATTGAGAGATCAGGACCTCAGGGCTTGCCATGGCCTGGACTGGTTTATATTCTGCACACAATTGTTGCTTTCCATGAACTTTGGATGCAGCACTGCATGCCAGGAGCAGTACTAATATGCATCCGTGGGGCTTCAGTGCACCCGCTCCGGAGGGAGAAGGAAGTGATGGGGTAGATAATGGAGATGAGCTGAAAGCCCAAGTGGATATTTAATGCCTGTGTATGACAGATAAAAGCCAAAAGACAAAATCAACTCCCATTTGCATTTTATTCTCATGGAGGGTCTTGAAAAGCTAAAGCGATCCTGCTGGGGTTCTGGTCTGGGCTTCGGTGGGCTTCAGTTAGATCAGATGTGAGGTTTAAGGCTACTGAACTACCATGTTTACTTGTGCTGTTTCTTCTTCTGTAAAACCTCCACAGTGCTTCCTTTAAAAATGTGTTTAAGAACACAATTCTTAAATTAATATAAACAAAAAATACCCCATTATTGGCAAGGAAGCTGATTTACTGGAATATCTGAGACTAGTGGTAGCTTGGGCCTTTTCCTCTGATAATTTGAGTGTGAATACACAGAACACTTACTTTTTTTTCTTTATAATAAATCATTAGCAAGTATTTGGAAACAAAATGGTACAGCCATTTCCTACCTTAGGCTGACCCTTTTTTCTTATACCAAATGTATAGCCCAGCGCTTTCCACTAACACAATAATTCCTTTTATTGTAGAGCCATACGCAGCTTGTTGTGATACCATTAAGAAAGGAGCTCACCGAAGAACACGATGCAGTCGTTGCCAAGGGACAAGCGACGTGCAACCTCAAACAAAGTGCTCAGCTTTTCTCCAATCAGGAGCCCAACGAGTGTATTTACAATACATAGCAAAAGAAGTGAATTTCAAATACAACCCACAGCAAACTGAATAATATTGAAAAAGCTACTGCTAGACACTGTACTCATATGATACAAATAGCAGGAATACGTTTCAATAGCTGAATGTCAAGCAGTACATCTATTCTTACAGTCATATTTTTAACTATTTTTTAAAAACATTTACCCCTTCTCTGCTAAAAAAAGGATCATTTTTAGCATGATCCTCATGTATGTCCTCAAACTACTTAGGTGTCTTCTTGACCCATGAAACCAGCATTTTCCAAACTTTTCAAAATGGAGTCATCATTAGTTTATACAGCACCTTAGTTTATACATTTCTGCACTCTTCTAACTAGTATCTCATGCCTCTCTTTCCCCACTCTGCCTTAAATCAAGAAAAATAGACAATTCATTTCCAGCTGGAGGAATTCAGTGCATTATCAGGAAAATAAATCTACATGATTTCACTGGACCCTTCCATTAAAGCCTGCAACCCTTTCTCCAGAGATGTCAGCATACATACCAAACAAATGATATCAGCTAAAAATCCCTTATCAGCATGCTCAGATTTACTAGTCAAGCCTCCAAACTGCAGTAAACACAGTAATAGATTAAATGTCAGGAAGAAGTTCATCCTTACTCTTTCCCCCCTCAGATGGGAAAACCAAGCATTGCAGGCTTATAAATTTGTCATTAGCTATAGTTAAAGGTGAGCTGTGTGAGTTCCTCGCCCAGCACTGCCTGCCTGCCTGCCTGCCTGAACGGTAAATGAGCAAAGAGGCTGTTGATGGCAGACGGCTTGCAAGCAAGTGGCATTTCTTTAACGAGTGTCTGTTAGACACACACAGCGTTACAGAAATACAAGCATTTCAGATACCTCACTCTCCTGCTTTGTGCATCCAGCAGAAGCTGTGAGGATCTATAATGTGTTGTCTGTCCATCTGTGGCACCAAGGAGTCCTGTTTATCACCCAGGAGGGTGCTATGCCTGCATTCCCCCCACCCCACAGTCCTCCACCTTGCTCTTCACTCCAATATTTCTGAGTTAACATCTTTCTTATGGTACATAAGGCTCCTAGCATTCTACTCCTCTACAAGATGCAATGCCCGAGGGCTGAACCTCAGCCAGTGAATGAGACCACCATCTCTCAAACACGACAACATCTCCAGCTTAGGAGCTGCAGGCATAGCCTTGTTCTCCACCATACTCTCTCCCTAACCAGGAGGTGCCCACCTCAGTAGCTGAAAAGGTGTTCAAAAGCCCAGGTAGACCCAGGGATGCTGCAAGGCTGTATTCCTAGTGTGTCTGTCTCTAGGCAGTGCATAGGAACAAAAGAGGGGCCACGCTGGGTAGGACAAATGACCCCAATAGGGCATACTGTATAGAGAAAGCATGCAAGTCTGGCCACTTTCTCTGATCCATTCTCCTTGTACTACTCCCAGCATCCACAAATGTTATATTAGGGATTTTACACAGTAAAGCCCTACCCTACTGAATGTCCTCTCTTTGCTGATGGATCTGGTGAATGGTAGTTCTATCTTCACTTCATTCACTGCCTTCATCACTCTTCTCCATCCTGGCAAGTGACCACTAAGCCCTGCCCTCTCCTTCCCATGTGTTAACCAGCTTTCAGCCTGTAACAGGACTTTCCTCCAGTCCTGTGGCAACTTACTTCCTTGAGCAACATTTGGCATTCATCCAAGTAGCCGCCCAACCGAATACATGATATCCACTGGATCCCCTCTATCCATATGCTTCTTGACACCTTTCCAAAACTGCAGCAGGACAGGGGGGCAGGATCCCAGAAAGCATGACAACTCCTTCCCAGCTCAGAAGGAGTGCTCAGAAAACGTGTTCTTTATTATGAAGTCCACCATCTTACAAGGTTCGCTGGTTCATCATCCCCATGAGCCCCTCTACAGTCTCTTGGGTTGTTGGGAATTACACTGGCATATCACCAGTTATCTGACACGATGGCAGTTTGTAAAGAGAGGTTACAAACTCTGTCCAGCAGCATCTAATTCATCTACTTGATCCAATACTTGCCATGTGTTTACTTCACATTGATTTCACTCCTCTGACCCATGGGCCCTGAGGTATGTATCCAGTGTGGGAATGTCTCCAACAACTTCAGCAATGAGTTCATCAAGAATTCACTGAGCTGTTCGGCTATGCTTTACTATCCCTGAAGTCCCATTTATTGGTGACGTCCCTTTTATATTTTCCCACTACTTCCTTACCTTTCTTTAGATGTAATTAACTTTTTACTCGGCTTGAGCATCTTTTGTAAGGTGTTTTCCAAATTCTTTTTTCAGCCCTCTTATTTTCCTGTTTACATTTGATCTCACATGTTTTATGGGTTTTGTTATTACCCTTATTTGGAAAATAGTTCTGTTTTTCTTGGACACTCATCTTTTTCTTCTGAGAGTCACCCTGACTTTTTATTGACCATGCTGTGCTTCATTGGACTACTTTGTTTTCTTTTTGATTTGTGGCACACATTTCACCTGGGCTTCTAGCTTTTCAGACTGTTTCTTTTAGCTTGTTCTATGTGTGTTTTTTGACTAATTACTGTCTTTTAATGTTGTTCCCTGTTTCTGAATTTAGTATCTGCATGCTGGCTTAATTTGGCCTGCTCTCTCCTGCCACAATGTTAAAACTATTTATATTGTGGTTGCTGCTATAATTATCTGTCCCGCTAATGACTCCCAGGTAAGACCCTGTGCACCACTCAAGATCAAATCCAGGCTGAAGGTTTTCCTTGTGCATCCTAGGACTAGCTGTCGCAGGAAGCTGTTGTTTTACACCCAAAGGTTTTATCTCTGCACCTTGGTCTTGTGGGGCATTGATCCAGTCCACTCGTGAATAGTCAAATTCTCCTACTTTTACTACCTGTCCTAAATTTGCAGCATACCTTAACTCTCTTAGCGCTGACTGATCACTGTCGTCGTCTTGCCCATGGCAGTACAATGGTAGGATTGTGCATTTATTGTTGTAGTATGGGATTTCCAACAACAAGGATCCTATTGTGCTTGTCTTTTCCAATAATCATTTTATGCTGTTTCACTTTATGTACTCCTTCACATAACATTTCACATAGTCATTCACTAACATTTCTATGAACCTTATGGCTTGGGAACTTCTGTCTCACTGTTTGTCTCCCTTCCATCATGTCACTGAGATCCTGCTGTGTCAGGGCTGCCAGGCATCTTAGTTCCTTCATCTAATTTTTTAAGACTCCTTGTGCTGGTGTAAAAACACTTGCAAATTGTTTCCTCACTCTGTCATTTAATATTGCACACATGCAATTATCCGCCTCTCTTATTGATAACAATTGTGCTGTTTATAGCCCTCCTGGTCTCCTCAGACGTGTGTTCAAAGGACCACGGCTATCTCTACCTTGCAGCTCATGTCAGTCCAGGTTCTCCTGTGCCTGTCGGCTTTCCTACAGCTTCTAGAGCAAATGCTCCTCTTTCAGTTTTCAGTCTCCTTTCTACACCACAGTCTCATTCACACAATGAAGTGTTGGACCTCTGCCTATCTCTCAGCAAACACTACATGAAGGTCTTGGACTTCAGTCTCCTGTCCAGCACTTGAATTTAGCCTGTAGAGCATAGCTCCCAGACTTCCACACGTGACTGGTACCAGTACAGACCATGACTGCTGACTCTCCGCAGGTAACCCATCTAGCTATCCTAAAAGGTCCCCTGTACCAGGAGGCAAGTTACTGTGCAGTCCCCTGCACATGACCAGCCCCCTGTGCATCCGATGTGTGACTGATGTGCCTAATAATGAAATCTTCCATTACTAGCACCTGTTTCTTTCTCTCTTTTAAGACACTCGCTGCTGCAGCAGTGAAAGGGGACACTGTGATACCACCTGGAGGGTGGTCAAAGCCAAGTGGTGAGATCCTTCCTTCCCTGCAGACACCCTCGTTCCCTGAGACTGATGTTCACAACTGCTCCTCGGAGACACCGACCTCTCCATCAGCTCTTCAGAAAGAACTGCAGAGGTGAGGGAGAGAGAAGAAAAAGAGATATTCATCCTAATCAACATGTGCAACCTGATTTCACCAGCTCAGCTGGATGGATGGTTCTGCTAAATTCCTCTTGGTGGTCACTGGGAAGAGAAGGGCACTGTTGAGGGAAGCAGGGGCAACGGTTTAGCTTGGGAATTGCTCCCTGAAGAAGTCACCTCCCCATCACCACCCTGAGAGGGAGCCAGCCCAGCCCCCTTAGGTGCCTTTCTGGGGTGACGTGAACCCATCACTCATCACCATTGCCTCATGTAGGTAGTCTCACATTAGCAGAAACAACAGAGTTCATTAACATGAAATAGGAAGCACACCAATTATTGCCTTCTTTGGTTTTATCAATGTACCACGTCTTCCTTGTTGACTGTTAGATTACAGGACCACACATCACAGAGTAAAGTCAGTGTATAAATAAAAATAAAAATAATAGCAAATATTCCCTCCTACATGTCCAGAAATCTATACACACTCATCTGAGCATGCACCAGATGTGTTTATATCAGAATCCTGTGTCATTCAGCTGAATTCATTATTTACATCTAGAGCTGTCTTTTTCATGACGAGTGTCCTTGAAAATTTTCTGTTAAGGTTTTCCAGTGAAAAATAATTAGTTGACTACATATAAATTTCTGCTAAAGAAAAGTCTCAGCCAGAAATTTCATGATGGGGGAAAAATCTTTTCCCAACCAGCTCTAATGTTTACTACGTCACAGGCAGAGCCATCATTTAAAGTGTCTCCCTGAGGCATTATAAAGAACAGCATCATGCACTGCTCCATTTTTTAGCTCCGAAAATTCAAGACACACGAATGGCAGAGGCAGTGGCCTTTGTGAATGCTAAGATTTGCTTCCCTATAAAACTTAGTTATTACTGGGTATTTTCAGAAAGGTGCTATCACTGTATCATGCAATTATATGACATTATGGTGATGGCAGACTAGTTTACAAGAACGTGTGGAAAATACAGCAGCAGACCAATTAACTTGAAGATGTTTTTGATTAAAACACTGAGGCTGGCATGACAGTTCTCGAGCCTTTGAGATTATCCATGTTTCATAAGTATCACAGCACAAACATTTTCTGACAGATTCTGTTTCAGCTTGGTAATACTCTCCATAAATATGTGCCCGAACTCCAGCGTGTATCGAGGTCTTGAAATCTGACAGCAAGGACAGGGAAAACCACAAGAGTTTAGGCAGAAGAGAAGAACTGTCAAATTACAGGAAGATCTCCAACCACTGGATATCTCATGCTCCAAACAATACCACATATTTCTACAGCATCTTTTGCCCTCGTGCCTTATTAATGTTGTGGCAACATTTTTAGTTCTGACTTAGGCTAAGCTGATTTCTGTGGTCTTAGATTCCTGCTCCAATAGAAAACACATAAAATAACATGGTTGGGAGAAAATACTGCTAAGAATATTATTAAATAAATGAGAATGCATTATTTAGTTTTAAATAATATAATTTAATGTCTTAAGTAGCTATTTGGTAGAGATGAAGCTACACTGTTCAAAGAATAAATGCATTTTTTTGCCTCCTGATATATCTCTAATATGTGGAGGGCAAATTAAAATTCTGGAAGTAAATGACATTTAAGCAAAAGGAAAGTTATGTTTATAGAGACTACAATAAACTAATATAAGAAATTCTGAAATACTTATTAGCAACAGGAAAAAAAATGAAATCCTTTCTCTGTTAATTCATATAAAAAATTTCACATAAAAGTTTCTTTCAGAATTTCAGATTTTTCCATAGCAAAGAAAAGTGAAGACAAAAAGTCCCATTTTCTTTTTAAAGTTCCTGTTTTTCTCTCTACCACCTGAATTCAGCCCAGTGCCAGCTGCGGTAAAGGTGGAGGATGGAGGGAACTAGAAAAACACTTCACAGGTTTTGGAAAATGTAGCTTTTTTTGCCCTTCCCCCCCCCCCCCCCCCAGCATTTGCAATAGCTCTGAGGACTTCTGGTCCTACACTTGGTCTAAAACCCTTGCCTGCAGGATTTTGCTTCCACCTGCATGGCCTTGGGAGCTACCTTGGGAGGAGAAGCTGAGCTGCCTCCAGCCAGAGCCAGCCCTGCCACTCTAGGCACGTGGAGATGTCCCCTCTCCTGGCGCTGGCGAGGAAGAGGAGAGAGATAGGGGAGGAAGGAGTCCTGTCTGCCTCGTGTTCAGCTGTGGGAGCCTGGCAGAGGCAAGGAGCTGGCTGGCAGCTGGCTCGGGCTTCAGATTGCTCCAGTTCCCATTCTCCCACTCCCTGTGCAGCACCTCTAATTAGTTAAATCTGAACGTTTCAAGGTTAGTATTGGCCCTAAACCAGGGAAAATAAACAAAGAAATTTGATCGGATGCTTTAACCTTCAGTTCATGGTTGTTTTATGCCAGAGAAAGAAGAAGTTGCTGTCACTTTCAAGAGGAAACATGAGCAACAAATTAAGCAAGCTTCTGTCTCACTATATAGCTGTCACCTGGCATTTATTAATAAAGGACAAGTTTGTCGTCTTATGTGATTTTTCCCAGGGGTTTGGCCAGCTGGTTGGTAGGAGTTCCAGTTGCAAAAGTGTCTTTCACTTGCCAGCTAGGTTAGCTCCTTCCTATCATTTCTGGGCAACCACACAAGTTTATCTGACTGAGACCTTGACTACGCCAATGCAGATATTAGCGTTAGTCGGTGACGTGGTCAGACAGCCCCAGTGAGCACCCAAGCCCTAGGTGGCTGGCAGGACCTTGCTGGGGCCAGTGAAGGTCCTCACCTGCCAGCCATGTGGCAAGAGAGTGTTTCATAACCAGTCTTCTCCAGAAGATGCCACCCAAAGCGGAGCAGCAGTGTGTCTGTGCAGCATGGTGGAAAGAGTCAGGAAGCACCTTCACATGAAACCTTGCCATGAGGTGTTGTATCTACAGGGGTAGGCAGTTTCAGGCTGTGGGGCACTCAGAGTGGTTGCTAAGGTGCCAGTTTTCCAAACTAACAAATTGCAGAGCTTTCTGGGGTGAGAACAGAACCTGCTTCATCATGAAAATCAGTGTTCTGGAAACTGCCCTGCCCCAGCCAGGCTATGAGAAATTCACTACTGAGATTCTCCCCTTGTGATACAGACATGTCAACAATAACATTCAGTTTTATCAAGTGATAAAAAGCCTGAAATGCATAATACAACCCAGCTATTTCTAATTCCTTTGGCATGACCAAGATGTAAAATTGAGGATCTCTATGGAAACAGTGGGATTCATCATAGGAAATTCATTGGATGGGTCAGTCCTTTCAGGTGACTTGGTGTTAGAGAGATACCAGGTATTTGCTTGTCCACTTTTATTTGGAACAGAGGGGCAAGCAGCCCCAGGAAGAGCAACCACCTCACTGTACAAGCTGCTGCTCCCTAGTGCCCCACAAGCCCCTAGAGAGCAGGTGAAGACAGTCGTTGTCATCAGCCACTCCAGGTCAGAGCCCTCTCCCTGTCTCCATTCACATCCTGTTCTGCACCGCAAGGACGAAGCAGCAGGGTCTGCCCCATACAGATCGAGGGCTTCTCCTCTCATGGTCACCAGCAGGCCATTCCTGGAGTGAGATGCCCCACAGCATGGAGCAGGGGGACAGACTCAAACCCTACATGCCTATTTGGATGGAGGCACAAGTGGCTTTACCCATCAGACATTTACTGATGCAACCTGTTTGCTGTCACAGAGGCAAACAGACGTAACGCCCAGAGGACTATGTGGAGGAACTCAGCTGCCCAGGCAGCAGCACCTGAGAAGTCAGGGATGCAGATCTCACCATGTCTCACCAAATAGCCTTCTGAGGATATTCACACGAGCAAGATCCAATGGAGCCAGGACAGCTTTTGACATAGGGAGTTGTGACAGGAGGGTTTGCAGAGAAAGTCAGCCCTCAACTCTCATTGACTTTCAACCTGATTCAGACGCATGAATGTCCTTCACACTGTCTGAAAGTCTCTGTTTTCCAGTATACATAACAAATAATAGTTATTTAGTTTTGCTGAACTGTTCAGAGCTGATTATGCCTTCTTATCAATAACAGAGAAAGAAGTTGTGCATATTTTTATGTATACATGGTACAAAGTATCATCAAACAGATGTAGGTGTATAGATGCTATTTGCGAGATGCACCAGCTGGCTCTGCTGCCCCTCAAATGCAAGGTACCTTGCAGTCTTCATAAAGGTTATGTGTGTAACAGTTTGAAAGCAGAAATATGATGTTTAAAGGTGAAACAAGGCATGAAATAGTGGGCAGGGTTTTGAAACAGCATCTGAATTAGCTTTTTTTAAGACTTGAGAAAGAAGATTAATTGCTTAAAATATAGTTCAGTTTTTTAAAAGGAGAAACACATTGAGAGACTTCTCATACTATGATGAGTTGGGACAAATTTTCAAAACCAGAGATGCCTGAGTTTCATCTGCAGAACATATCTATGGATACAATTAGGAAAATTCATTTCCACTGGAGCAGTAAGCACAGCAGTACTGAATCTGCTTTCCTGTAAAGGCATTTATGTGTGCACTGACTTGGTTGACTTGCACACTTTGCACGTAAATATAGGGGGTCTCTTCTTTAAACACCAAAGGCAATATTTTCAACAACATACCTGTTCTTTCAATGCCTAAGGTCCATTTTCAAAGGTGAACTAAACATCTCCAAGGCTAACTGAGGCTGAGTGGTAATGAGAGTTGAATGCTGAACCGTCATCTTTGAAAGCAGGACTTGGGCACTTCCAAATATCCTGCTCTTCATCTCCATTGACTTGCATTGTTTCTGCTGCTCCATTCTGGGCAGTACAAGACTTTTGTAGATACACGAGTCAGTCCCACAGAACTGAAAATGTGAGACTTGTCTTCTGCAATCTAGTAAACACAAGGGTTGTCTTATGCCCACACATCACACCCTAAATTTCAGTGGAAACAACAGGAGGATGCCAATGTTCCTCCAATAATTACTCTAGCAAGACTAGGGCTTAAGAAATAGTGCCTTGGTTGTCACTATAGTTGGTGCATAATCCTTATACCTTTTGTATGGCTATGTAAATAACTGCAGGGGAAAAAAACCCAAGCAAACAAAGAACAACTGCTTCAGCGCCTCCCTGGCTGGGTGATGGAACAACTGATACTGAGAAATAAAAGATGTGACTGCTGATGATCCAAGGCATATTATAAACGTAGACTGCAATAAGGGGAAAAAAAATGAAAAGTCACCTCATATAGGTGGAAAATATAAAGTCAATCTATAAGGTAACTACTGTGTTTATATAGCTATACATCTCTCATATGCAAGCTAGCGTGAGAGAAAAGTGTGGCATCCAACACTGAGCTTAACGCTGCAGTACACGGAGGAGCCGTCCAGGAGGGACCTGAGCACTGCACGTCACGGACAAGAAAACTTTAACAAGGGCGGGTCAGATCTGTGAAGCAAAGGTTGCCAGTAATAAGTTCCCAGGAACTTCAAGCAATTTATCTCAGCTCAGTGACAGGTTTATTCATTTATAATGTGTTAGAAACAAGGTGGTGCTTGACAAATAATCAGAAAAATTCCTTTGTCTCTTAAGCTTTGCATATACATATCTGCCCTGTGCTGCTTTCAGAAAATAACCAACACAGACATTTTATCTGGGGAATAACACATTTTCTTGCATGTGGAGGTATGTCAGGCTTCCATTCATCATCGTGTAAACAACACAGAAAACCCATTTGAAAGCCTTTCAAGATGAGGATCTCTGCTATCTGCCAGGTGGCAATTTAAAAAACATTAAAAACTGGCAGGTCTCATCACTGGTGAATATTGGACCAATATATTTGGGCTACTTTAAGAGTTTCTTTCTTATTTGTATTTCAAGTTTTTCACTTAAAGTAATCATTTCCCTGAAAGCATTTTTTATTTATCAGATGCAAGCAAATGTTCACAACTAAAATATCACAGAATCACTGAACAGCTGAGGTTGGGAGGGATCTCTTGAGATCATCTGGTCAAACTCCCCAGCTCAAGCAGGGTCAGCTGGAGCAGGTTTCCCAGGACCATGTCCAGTTGTGTTTTGGATATCTCCAAGGAGGGAGACTCCACAACCTCTCTGGGCAGCCTTGTGCCAATGTTTGACCACCCTCACAGGAAATAAGTGTTTTCATGTATTCAGATTAAATTTTCTTTTCTTTTTTTTTTTTTTTAATTTGTGCCCAGTGCCTCTTGTCCTGTCAGTGGGCACTACTGAGAAGAGTCTGGCTCCCTCTTCTTCACTTCCTCCCATCAGGTATTTATACATACTGATGAGATTCCCCCCTTGAGCCTTCTCTTCTTTAGGCTGAACAGTCCCAGCTCTCTCAGCCTTTCCTCGTAGAAAAGATGCTCCAGTCTCTTAATCATCTTCATGGCCCTGTGCTAACTCGCCTCAGTATGTCCATATCTCCTTTGTACTGGGGAGCCCAGAACTGGACCCAGCACTCCTGATGTGTCCTCACCAGTGCTGAGCAGAGGGGAGGGGTCCCCTCCCTCAACCTGCTGGCAACACTCCTCCTAATGCAGCCCAGGAGGCTGTTGGTCTTTGCCACAACGGTGTATTGCTGGGTCATGGTCAGCTTGTTGTCTACCAGGGTCCCGAGGTCCTTCTCTGTGGAGCTGCTTTCCAGCTGGCCAGCCCCCAGCATGTACTGGTGCATGGGGTTGTTCCTCCCCAGGTGCAAGACTTGGCATTTTCCCTTGTTGAACTTCACAAGGTTCCTCTCTACGCAGTTCTTCAGCCCGTTTAGGTCCCTCTGGATAACACCACAACAATCTGGTGTATCCCCCTAGTTTTGTATCATCTGAAAAGTGGTTGAGGGTGGACTCCATCCCATCTTCCAGGTTATTAATGAAGATGTTAAACAGTACTTGCCCCAGTATTGAGCCCTGGGGTCCATCATTAGTAACTGGCCTTCAGCTGAACTTTGTGCTACTCTCTGGGCACAGTCTTTCAGCCAGATTTCAATCCACCTCGCTGCCCACTTGTCTAATCTGCAGTTTGTCAGCTTGTCTGTGAGGATGTTATGGGAGACAGTGTCAAAAGCCTTACCAAATTCAAGGTAAACAGTATCCACTGCTCTCTCCTCATCCATCAGGCTAGTCATCTCATCGTAGAAGGCTGTCGGGTTGGTCATGCATGATGTCCCCTTTGTAAACTCATGCTGACTACTCCTGATAACCTTCTTGTCCTTCATGTGTTTGGAAATGGTTTCCAGGAGCGTTTTCTCCTTCACCTTTGCAAGGACTGAGGTGAGGCTGACTGTAGTTCCCTAGACCTTTCTTCCTGCCCTTCTTGAATGTAGGAGTGGCAGTTGCTCTCTTCCAGTCTTCAGGAACATCTCCCAGTCACTGTGGTGGCACTGCTGTGCCATATGGAAGATAAAATCTGGACCTTTTGCAATCCTGATACCCCTAAATACACTGCACATCTCCCCAGGAAAGGAAGAGACAGGGCTGCCTTTTCAGAAAATGGTGTCTATCCCACTCCTTAGACAGGGACTGAAGTTTATTGCCCTGGTTTGTTAGTTGTGGAAATGTACCATTTTTATCTGAAATATTTCAGGTTTTGATATTTCTCCAAAAAGTTGCAATTTTCTGTAGCAACAGAATCTTTTTTCCAAACCAACTGCATCACAAAAGCTAATCTGATAACAGAGAGATTCTACACTGCAGGGATGCTCTGAAATCAGGAGAAAAATACATCAACACCAGTGGGACCACCAGCAATGACTGAACTGCATTCATTGTTTTACTATTCACTCCTTCAATACCAACAACCTGCTGGTAAGGGCCAGGCCCAGTGAAAGGCTAGCCTGCTGGCTCCATAAGATGTTTTCTTCTTCTGTGCTGTGTACAGTCAAAATACTGAAATGCCATCCATTCCCCCCGATGCTCCCACCTGTCCCACACAAGGGTTGAGTGACCCTTTAAGACTGGTGGCAGCCAAGAAGGCACCCGTCCTCCCCACTTCCATCAGGCTCTGGGGGCGGGGAGAGGCATAGGAAGCATGGGCAATTCTCTGCCATGGGACAAAGAGCAAAGATCTACAAGAGCAGGCATAAATTATGTTTGTCATCACTTTTCTACTGTATGGAAAAGGCATGTAGACCTTAGAAAAAGCACTTCTAATATATGCATTATTAATAGAAAGCTAGCACACAGTAATAGCACTTTCTGCTACAACTGCTGTCTGCAGATGGATGAAAGAAGGCCACCAGAGAAGCGCTAGCTCTAGATGAGAGGCATGAGTGATTATTATAAACTCATGAATAATTCTGGTTTTCATTTGAAAATTGCACTTGTACATACTCCTCTCCCAACACAGGCATTTTCAAAATGCACAGACTCATTGAGAATCCATGTTCAGATGCTTTTCCCATTGCTTTTATTTAAAAGATGTGTAGATGGGGCACTTAGGGACATGGTTTATTGGTGAAGTTGGCAGTGTTAGGTTTACGGTTGGACTTAATGATCTTAAGGGTCTTTTCCAACCTAAATGATTCTATGATTTTATGATCCTAAAACCCAAGTGGAAATGGTAACCTTTCCACATACGAGCTCACCTAAACCTTCTGCCTATACAAACCTACAACAACAGTATCACAAGTTTCTCTCCTGAATTTTAGTGCTTCCAGACGAGCCCAAGAAGAGCGGGACACAGATGAACTAAAACGGTAAGGGAATTTCTTTTACATTATTTCTACTTGTTATTTGAATGACAGTTTAATCCATGGGGATGTAAAGAACAGTTTTTATCCTACCCCAGCAAATTCCCAGATCCCAACATGAGCGTTCAAGTGAAATTACTGTTTTACTTAAGTGGTGTGCTTCAGAGGAGAAGCTGATCAAAAGCAGATACGACAGTAGTAAGTTTAGAGACAAGATTTCACCTTTATCATAGAATCATAGAATCATAGAATCATTGAGGTTGGAAAAGACCTCTAAGATCATCGAGTCCAACCGTCAACCCAACACCACCAGGCCCACTAAACCATGTCCCTAAGCGCCTCATCTACACGTCTTTTAAATACCTCCAGGGATGGGGACTGCACCACTTCCCTGGGCAGCCTCTTCCAATGTTTCACCACTCTTTCAGTAAAGAAATTTTTCCTTACATCCAATCTAAACCTCCCCTGCCGCAACTTGAGGCCATTTCCTCTCGTCCTATCACTTGTTACTTCGGAGAAAAGACCAACACCCACCTCGCTACAACCTCCTTTCAGGTAGTTGTAGAGAGCGATGAGGTCTCCCCTCAGCCTCCTTTTCTCCAGGCTAAACAACCCCAGTTCCCTCAGCCGCTCCTCAGAAGACTTGTTCTCCAGACCCCTCACCAGCCTCGTTGCCCTTCTCTGGACACGCTCCAGCACCTCAACGTCCTTCTTGTAGTGAGGGGCCCAAAACTGAACACAGTATTCGAGGTGCGGCCTCACGAGGGCCGAGGACAGGGGCACGATCACTTCCCTCCTCCTGCTGGCCACACTATTTCTGATACAGGCCAGGATGCCATTGGCCTTCTTGGCCGCCTGGGCACACTGCCGGCTCATGTTCAGCCGGCTGTCAACCAACACCCCCAGGTCCTTCTCTGCTGGGCAGCTTTCCAGCCACTCTTCCCCAAGCCTGTAGCGCTGCATGGGGTTGTTGTGGCCGAAGTGCAGGACCCGGCACTTGGCCTTGTTGAATCTCATACAGTTGGCCTGGGCCCATCGATCCAGCCTGTCCAGGTCCCTCTGCAGAGCCTTCCTACCCTCGAGCAGATCAACACTCCTGCCCAACTTGGTGTCGTCTGCAAACTTACTGAGGGTGCACTCAATCCCCTCATCCAGATCATCAATAAAGATATTAAACAAGACCGGCCCCAAAACTGAGCCCTGGGGAACACCGCTCGTGACCGGCCGCCAACTGGATTGAACTCCATTCACCACAACTCTCTGGGCCCGGCCATCCAGCCAGTTTTTGACCCAGCGCAGAGTCCACCTGTCTAAGCTGTGAGCCGCCAGCTTCTCGAGGAGAATGCTGTGGGAGACGGTGTCAAAGGCCTTGCTGAAGTCCAGGTAGACCACATCCACAGCCTTTCCCTCATCCACTAGGCGGGTCACCTGGTCATAGAAGGAGATCAGGTTGGTCAAGCAGGACCTGCCTTTCATGAATCCGTGCTGGCTAGGCCGGATCCCCTGGTTGTCCCACTCATGCCTTGTGAGCGCCCTCAAGATGAGCCGCTCCATAATCTTCCCCAGCACCGAAGTCAGGCTGACAGGCCTGTAGTTCCCCGGATCCTCCTTCCGGCCCTTCTTGTGGATGGGCGTCACATTGGCAAGCCTCCAGTCATCCGGGACCTCCCCCGTTAACCAGGACTGCTGATAAATGATGGAGAGCGGCTTGGCGAGCACCTCCGCCAGCTCCCTCAGCACTCTCGGGTGGATCCCATCCGGCCCCATAGACTTGTGAGTGTCCAGGTGGCGTAGCAGGTCATTGACTGCTTCCTCCTGGATTACGGGGGGTTCATCCTGCTCGCCGTCCCCGTCTTCCAGCTCGGGGGGCCGAGTACCCTGAGGATAACTGGTCTGCAAGTGAAGAGCTACACAAGCTGATCAGCCATCTCAGCAAGCACTGTGCACACTGGGAAGCTGAGGCACAGAGAGGGGCTGAGACCTGCCCCATACAAAGCTGGGAATAGCTCCTGCTTTAGGTTCATGCACTGACATACCAGTTACTGCTGCTTCTTCCAGGCCAGGCTTTTTCTGTACAGACTCACCCAGCACTACAGCTTTCAGCCCTTTTATTTGCTCTGCATCACCTGTTGTTTCTGCCTGTAAATAGGGAACCACAAAGGCTGTTGTAACATGCAACCGTATTGCTGATTTTGGGTGTGATTCACCAGAAACCGGTACGTTCCCTCTCCCTCCTGCACTACCTAATTCGTGTTTCTACTATCTAGCCACAAGGGCAGGGTGCTGCAGAATGAAAGCCGGATTTAAACTGTGATTGACACTTCTTGGGAGTATCCACCAGAGAAACTCTGGCTGAATCAGTCCATGGAAGAGCAAAGATTTTTTCCTCACCGAGATCAAGCCTGTCCAAGGGAGCTCATGGCTTGAGTAATTTGACTCAAATAGTCATTTGACTATTTTTGGGTTTGGTCATTAACTAAAAGAATTGAAAAATCACCCAGTTCCCAAACCAACAGCTGTGCATCAGCCTTTCAGTCAAAGTGAATAGGCAAAAAAATATTTTGATTTGAATTTTTAGGTCAGGCTGTACCAGGACTTCATAAACTGCTCGCAGGTGCTGAATTTTTTATAGTGGTATTTTCAAGAGAATGGTCATTAGGTTGTGCAGTGTTTGTTCTGGCAGATACTACTGTTTCCATGGCATGCAAGAGAGGAGAAGCTCATTGGAAACTTTTTTTTTAAGTATAAGGGACATAATGCCATTGTAATAACAATCCCCCATCTGCTCATCACATGGCCCCTTCCTCCCCTTCTTGCGCATATTCAGAGCATCCCCTGCTGTATTAGCAATTCTTGATGTCTGGAATGTATTTTCTTTGCAGAGGAATATTTATTTATTTATGGACCCATTCAAAGCTTTAGGCATGCACTCAGCTTAATCTCTAACGTTGTCAAATACAAGCGGAAGAAAAAATTCCAGGAGTGAGTTATAACGATGCCAAACTCTGCCCTTGTAGGATGCACTTTGCCACTCATGACGGCAGTAGGAAGTGCTCCCGCTCGTCTGATGGCAGAACGAGCCTCTCCCAGGCTTTGCTGCTCTGTCAACAGGGAAAGCAGCTGACAACCTGCGTGCCTTTCTATAGAAAGAAAGAGCAAACATCCCTCCTTGAGCCCGTCTCGTGGAGAGACACGTAGTGCAACAATGTGCTGCGTTTTGTTTGTTTGTTTTCCAGTTTTCATTTGCGTGTTGAGTCCCAATTTGTGTAACAACTGTTCAGGCTCAGATCTGTTTTGCAAATCCTTGTGAAGTGAGCAGCAGTGGCAGATTTGCCTCAGCTGTTTTTGTTGAGCGTTGCTGAATGTAAAACAGAAGGCTTTGGAAAGAAAAGACAAAGCGGGAGGGCCATTTCGAGCTGCGAGTCCCTTGGCAGTGCTGCCAAACTCTGTGCAAAGAGTAACTCCCATGGAAGTGCCTGGTTTATGGCTGCACCTATCTAAAAAGGTTGGGAAACAAACTGTCATGGTGGTATAAAATATTTCCTGCAAACATGGTCATTACAAATCAAACCCACTGACAGCCCAGTATCAGCATCCAGAGCAGGAGCCGCTCCCAGCACCTGAAGCCAGGGCTCCTGTGGGACCTGAGCACCACTCAGGATGGGGGGACAGGATAGTTCCCCTTACCCCCCTGGGCACAACATCATGAAGCACATGGACCACAACACAAAATGTGTTTCTCCTTCCCTTTTTTTTCTTAATGCCTTTTTTGAGGCTTCCTGCTTGTAAAATCATGATCAAGTCTGATGCCCTCCCCTAGATATAACAGTGACTCTTTCATGATACCACAGCTGCAGGAGACAGGGACCAGCAGACACAGCCCATCTGAAGCAAAGATCTCAGGACAAATAACACAAACTTGTTCTCCAAGTCTTCTGGCTGGAGCCAGGATTTCTTTGGGTTCAATTCCCATCACAGTAAGAATCTCTCTCCCAAAATACAGCCAACAGAAACTGAGAAAGGCCACCTTTCCAATAAAAACACCTTAAAGGTCCTGCAATTAGTGAGCAGATAGCTATTCAAATGCCCCCACGCTAATCCGGGCACTGAATTGTGGTGCCTGGATGCTCCCTTACTCCTCCGAGGTTAGTAGATGAGGGCTGCTATAGAAAAATCGGGAAATACAGAGCCTTTCCAAGGACAGCAGGCATACAAGGCCATTACAGCCCTCGCAATAATGGAGTTCTTGCATCTTTTCCCTTGCATTTCATTCACTACTTGCAAGCACTGGTAAATGCCATTAAAACAAAATGAGAACAGCCTCGTATCCTCCAGCTTCTTGGGGGAGGGCACCCTCTTTAAAGCCACAGCTTCTGCGGTCACTGCTTGACTTGCATTATTGAACAACCTCGCAAATGACTGCCAGCCAATGCATGACCCTGCTGCGGTATCAAGCTGTTTCATCTGCACAGAGCGTATGCGTATTTACATAATAAATGAGACATACCAAAGCATAATATATTTATGCTATAGCTCAAGCCACCTGCGCATTGTCATTCCAGTAACCTCTCCAGCAGGAAATTAATTCCACACCTCCACAGAGCGGAAATGTGAAAATTAATTGATAAGCTACAAATGGATCGGTGGGAACCCAAATGTGTGGAGAATTGTTCAGCCCAAATTAAACCTCATATCTCTGGAGAAAAGAGATTTATCATTTTAGGATCTTTCAGCCAGGTTTAGGGTTTTGTTAGTGATCACTCCTTCATCAAGTAACTGAAAGAAAGATGTATTCCTCTGTGTGTGAGTGTAGAAATGCAAGTCAACCAAGATAATGTCCTGAGCTACAGCAGTATATAAGCATACATATATAAGTATATGTTTGTGTGTATATGTGTGTGTATAGATATATAGAGCCGTGCCTAGAAATCACCTGGAGTGATAAAAAGAGTAAGTCAGAAATACCCTTACGGAAATGTTGAACTAACAGAAGAAAGCTATTCTGTTTTCATCTCCTGTTCTCATTGAAATGGCAGGACTGGCCTACCTTGACCTCTGTATATTATACATTCACTTTTCTGAATGTCAAGAACACGAGAGATAAATGCTGCATTAATATTAATAAATATTAATATCTTCTTTCTTGATCCAGCCCAGGCAGCGAAGTGCTCGTGCAGGGAGCATACTAACCCACCGGCTTGTTAATTCAGGGGCTCGGGTTGAAAACCAAAGCCAAAGGCTATGCTGCACCGTGCATCGCGCTCTGACTGATCCCCTCCAGAGATGACCCTGCTCCAGCAGTGCCTCGAGCCCATCCATGGGGTGGGGGGCACACATCCAACAGCTGCGTGTGACCTGGCCAAGCCCATCTGTGTCCAGGTCGGCAGCTGGGCAGCATCGCAGCAGCATCACCAGCACCTCTCCATCTCCGCCCTATCATCCCGCCGCCTCGCTCAGCTAGAGGGTTGTCAAAAAGCCAGGGAAGGCAAGAGGGTTCGCCACACTTATGATCAGAGTTTTTAAATCATCTGTTGATGGAGTCCAGCCCCTGCCAAGCAAACAGCTCTTGAAAGAATAAAAAATAGATCTTCGCCCTCAGTGCAGAAAAATTATCCCCGTTATTACTTCTGAATTTGAGACTAAAACATAGCGAAATCGTAACAGCCAAGCAAGCCACTGACACTGCAGTCTCTCCTTCTGATCAGGTCTTCCCTTCTTTTTTAAATGATCACATTTGCTCAGCTAATCCCATGTATAGCTAAAATGTTTTTCCCCTACCATCACCAGCATCTGGGCTTTCAGGAAGATTGATAAACAGAGGTTATGTACAGTCAAATCAATGAAAACCAATTTTCTCCAATGCCTTTCACTAATAAGAAGTGTCCCGCCCTGCCAACCCCTCATGGAGAGGAAAGCTGCACCGGAGTCGACAAGAGCAAGGACTGCAACCATCCAGCCCCCATCCAGCCCCTGTGCTTTCCATTTATTCCCCCACCATCACCACCAAAGCACAAGATGGAGGCTTAGGGTGTGTGGAGCCTGCATCGGACCTAAATACTTGATAAATATCACAGTATGAGTGAGAACCGGATGATTTCTGCTCCTTCCCCCAAAACAACCACATCAGAAGTCCCAGGTGCCCTATTATCCCACTAAGGATCCCTACCTCAACCACATTTAAATGTTCAGCTAACTAGAATTGACCAAGTCTACAAAAACCTCTCTTTGTCCTTGTCTTGTCTATGGAGTGAAGCTTCAATTCCCCTCCCCAGCCTTCGTTCCCAGCCTGCTTTTGGGTGGCCACCACTTCCAGCGTGGCCTTTGCCTCAGTAGATATCCATGCCCAGTCTGCAAGCTCTGTACTGCACAGCACCAAGCACGCTCTTGGTGTTTAACGAATGCTAATTAATGGGACATGTAGAATGGCACGGCAATTAAAATGAGGTATTTTCTCTCACTGCAAAATGAGTAATATCTTGGACAGATGTGAGTGTTGTGCTTTGTTAGCGGTACATTGCGTGGCAGATAGGCACACACACAAACAGCACCCCATCGGAATACTAATTAGTCCTTTTGAATGCAATTCATTAAAAAGACAATGTTCCAAATTCCACACGACTAATTTTACAATTAAAACACTTGAATAGCTCTCATTGTAAATTCCATAGCCAAGTACTCATCCATGCCTATACACTCAGAGAAAACAGAGCTGGAGATAAATCCACTTAAGATCTTTTAGATCTTCAGCTGAGAAAAACCAAAATGGGAGAACGAATGGAGGATCCGCCTCCAAAACCAGGAACACGCTATGCCCAGTGGGAGTCTCTGTCGATTGCATTGACTGTGTTTTCACTTTTTTCATATTTGGCTCCCGAAGGTGCAGGGCGACAGCTGGTAGGATTTTCCAGTATCACGTTGAGGTTAATTCCCATTAGCATCCAAGTCAGGCACTGAAGCACATACAGGAATCCCACCAGGTCCTGTTTGCTCTCTATATAACTTTAAAATCTAGTTCCCAGTAAAAAACTTACCGCCTTCCCCCCTGTAGCTGTGTTGGCTGACAAAACTACCACAAGGAGATGCTGGTGACCACTGCCACTGGAGCCTTCTCACTTGCTAGACCTACTGCTCAAGTGACCCTCTTATTTTGTTGGCCATGAGCTGCAGGACAACCCCACTAGCTGCTCTGGCAGCCTGTCCAAAGCTGCAGAAATCTCCAGGAGAAGAGATGTGACACCTCCAGGCTGCCCAACCGCAGTCCAAAGAGGACACAGACATAGCTACCACCTCTGTGAGAGAGAGAGACGTCCCTCCTGAAACAGCCCACCCCCAAAATGGGTGTGCAGCAGAAAGCAACAACCCCAGGCCACATGGCTTACCCTTTTCAAAGACATATCATCCAGCCGTATTCAACCAGGTTCACAAGATGGGTTAACACAGAGTCCTCAGCTCTATTTAAGCTGTGAACACTTTGGGTAGAAAAATCCCCCTTTTGTTTAAAGGTGGATCTGCCTGCCTGGCACAGCGGCACCATGTCCTGGTGGGGCCACCCAGCAGAGCCCCAGCACAACTCCAGCGACCAATGCCAGGAGCAGCTGTGGACCTCGGCCGCAGGACGAGCCAATGTCACAGGGCAGGAGGAGAGACGAGGATGAGAAAAGTGCTGGCAGGGATGAGCAGCCGGGGAAGACGCGACATATTTTATCTACCGCTGTTAAACTACGTGGGGGATGGCACTGTATAAAAAAGTGCTGTTTCCCAGGAAGAGGTCCCATTTGACATTTTCCATGGAATAACTCAAAATCAAAATTCGTTGTCTTGTTTCATCTCCAGCCACCCTTTTCTCTTCCCATTGCACTGACAACAGAACAGAGCAGGACAGCACAGGGTGGAATATATTTTTCACCTTATCAGATGAAATTGCCTGACATTCATGGCACAGTTTGACACCACTGAAATGCTGCATTTCAAGAAATCTGTCTGATGTTTCCCACCAGAAAGATTTCAGCTTTTCTGTTCTGCAAAACATTTCAAAATTCCAAATTTCACCCCAATTAAGGACAGAGACAAATTTCATGATGCTGGAATGTCTCGCAATACTTACCATTTCAGTGGGCTGCAGTGAAGCTGATGGGTTTGTGTAATACCACTCCCAACCTCTAACTCCATCATTCTTATAATTGGAGAATTTCAACGATAGTTATAAATACAAAAATCAAAACTGACTGCTGGAAAATCTGAGCAGGGTTTTCTCTGGGGTTGTGAATTTCATGTGGTGCTTCTAGAAATAAAAGACATATTGTATATCAAATTTATAAAACCAAAAAAATCAAACCAACAAAACAAGGGCTATGCATTCAGTATTCACCTTGCTCTAGTCATCACAAATTATTTCCAAACACATTAGCCATATGCCTTTCTCTACCCCATTTAAAGCATACTGCTTTGTCAATACTAGTTGTATATTAATAGATATTAATGGCTTTTTCTCTCATTTTCAAATTGACCCAAGAACTTCAATATCTTGACAGGTTACTTGAAGTGACTGTTCAAGTCAGCTCGCATTTGTCACACATTTAAGTCACAGGTATTGGACTTGTCAGCTGAATTTTCCAATTTGGTATCAGAGAAAACCAAATTGCTATTGACACACCATGGGAAACGTCCTGCTCCCAGGATACAAAATGCCAAAGGTTACCACAGGGTGCACCTGGGGGACTGGGGGAATAAAAAAGGGAAAAATGGGTTGTCATGAAGTTTGCAGGCAGTCTTGAGAAAAAAGAAAACAATCTGCTGCTGTTTTTTGATGTTCACACCAAGTATTTCCTTGGCTGAACCTTTGTTAGTCAAGCACGGTAAGGGTGCAGGTTTTCCTTGGTCCCACCACATTTTCTATTACACTTGGAAGACTTAATTCTGGGCCTTGAGTCTGTGCTCCCTAGACATACTTAGTTTTGCATCTGTTTGGCCTATTTTTTTGAGATGTAAGATAGTTGACAGCAGTCATTTAATTATAGTCAAAGTCTTAAAAAAAGAGAATAAATATTTAAACATTAGTCTAATGTCCTGGTTTCAGCTGGGATAGAGCTAATTTTCTTCCTAGTAGCTGGCATAGTGCTGTGTTTTGGATTTAGCATGAGAATAATGTGAAAACACACTGATGGTTTAGTTGTTGCTAAGCAGTGTTTATGTTAAGTCAAGGACTTTTCAGCTTCCCATGCTCTACCGACTGAGAAGGCTGGAGGTGCACAAGGAGCTGGGAGGGGGCACAACCAGGACAGCTGACCCAAACTGGCCAAAGGGACATTCCATACCATGTGACGCCATGCTCAGTATATAAGCTGGGGGGAGTTGGCTGGGGGGCAGAGATCGCTGCTCGGGGACTGGCTGGGCATCGGTCAGCAGGTGGTGAGTGGTTGCATCATTTTTTTTTTCTTTCCCTGGTTTTTTTTTTCTCTCTGTCCCTCTTGTTGTCTTACTTTCCATTACAATTTATTATTATTATTATTATTATATTTCAAGTATTAAACTGTTCTTATCTCAACCCACAGATTTTCTTACTTTTGGTCTTCCGATTCTCTCCCCCATTCCGCTGCGGGGGGGCGTGGTGAATGAGTGGCTGTGCAGTGCTTAGCTGCTGACTGGGGTTAAACCATGAGATCTAATAAGTAAAGCACACATTATAGTGGTTACTGTACATTTAAAAAACAACAGAGCCTCCAGCAGGAAAAAATGGTAAGAAGGGAACTGAGCTTCACGCACAGCTTTTTAAATAAAATTAGTGGGTGTAAGACTTGTATATGCTTTTGTGTTCAGCTGTGCATTCATTTATTGAGCTGCCTCTTTGATGGATGGATGGCCACACAGAAGATGTGCAAAGCAATGTCAGAGACTGTGCAATAATTTTTAAATCACATGGTGTCACAGGGAATCATCTCTAATAACAAAGGCTCCGTGCAGGATGATGACAGTCCTGACGAGGATACTGTAATACTGAGCCTGTCATGAGCAACGCAGCTTTAGGTTTCTTCCTATCCTTTTTTCTTGCCAGTCACTTAACTGAAAGCACCAGTCGATGAAGACTGGCAGCAGTGTCCTAGGGAGAACAGGATGATGACATAAGTTCAATAACCAGGGATCATTTCCCAGAGATCAAACAAAAGCCTGAGAGAGTTTCACACACACCGTTGGTCGGGTCAAGATTAGTCATTAGGCTTTCTTGTTGTCTTGGACTTTGAAGATCATATCCTTCTGCTCTCCCAGCACAGTCAGTCAAAAGAAAATAGCTACCACACTGTGCAAATCTTTAGGTTGCTCCAGGTATGGTCCCCCTCTATGTGACCTTCACCAAGACCCTTACAGATTTCTGTTCCAGCCCCATCACATCAGTGGGGAACAGGAGTAGTAACTACACACAAGTCAATAAATTAATCCTGGAATACAATGGCAGAGTCAGACGTGTACATTTCCTCATAGATACTGACTGCAGAAAACCTAAAGATAATGAGTAATAAATTCCAGGATCCCCTGGCAACAATGGCTCGAGTGGCCACCAGGCCCTGCTCTCCACGAGGCCATCTCCATGCCAAACCAGCACTGAACTGCTCCTGCTCAGCCTGAGCACCTCAGGACCGATTTGAAGCTTCACCACTATGTACGTGGGTCTCTCCTACTGTCTCCTGCTGCCTGACAGCGGGGACAGGGGAAAACCAGCTTGGGGGTAATCTCTGCTGCTCCCCAGGTTTCAGAGGCGACTTGAGCATAAGAGCTAATGGTCACTGTTAAAAGGCAGAGAGTGAGGGGTACGTGCTTCAGCTGCCACCAAAAACCCAGCCCTTGCTCCTCCATTTCTGAGCTAATTATTATTAGCTCTCAGCAGCTTATTATCGTAAATACTTTTCCAGAGGATTTAGTTTCATGGTACCCCGATGCGTAGCAGTATGGCGGGATGCCACGGAGGGATCCCATGTGTGTGTGGCTGGATTGAATTCCCTCAAGGGGGGATTACGGCCAGCATCTTTGATGAGGAGATTTATTCATGCACAGGATGCAGCCGGTCTCCTTAGCTTCCATCTATTTTCTTGTAATTACAGGGACATATGGTTGTGTTTCATAATTAATTTCCACAAATTAGGGGCGTTCAGAGTTGGCTGCTTAGAACAAAACAGTCAGGGTCTTATGTGAGTTTGCATTTCCATTCATTTATTTACAAATATTTGTAAGTAAGTTAGTTGTTCCAATAGCAACAAGAAGACTTTATACCTTCAAAACCCATAGTCACTGGGGACCCCAGGGCCCTCAGTGAGTCTAAACAAAATGAATTTCCCAACATCATTCCATGGCCAGAATATAATTTTTCTACAGCTGGGGAGACTGAGACACAAAAAGTGAGTGTTTTGATTCAGTCTTGTAATAGGAACTCCAGCAGGGAGAATTCAGGTCGAAATGTTTTTGCCAAAAGAGAAGAAGAATCCACAAGAACGATAAAAATAAGATCAATACTTCAATTCATATTTTTAGAATTCCCCTTTTTAAATGGCAAAGATACTTTTCCTGCTAATGTATTACCTAAACATAATAGCATTGGACTTTTTACTACAAAGAAGTATTGTATGCATAGTTGTAACTACTTGGATTTATGGAGGATCAGTGATTAGACCTTCCCAAGTAACAGAAATCCTGGAAAAGCTTACAGATGTCTTAGGTTATGAAGATTTGCTTTGGTTTTGTTTTGTTTTTTCTTCAAGTATATGCCATTTAGGTATATTAATGATTTAGTATGTGATATGTAGAAATAAATCTGGAAATAACAGGAAGGAATTAAGAGGTCCTGAAATTTCCCTGAATACCCAGAAGAATTCCTGGAGAATGAAGCAGTGGAATAATTCCGCAGGTAAGCAGTCTCCCATTACCTTCCAAATTTAATTACTGCCTTGGATGTAGCACTGGAAAAATAAACAGTAGTGAAAAAACCCTGCCCTGTCAATAAATTGTTTCTATTTCTGACTTGCAGGATTATTAGATATTTTTTTCTTTTTGATATAGAGACTGAGTAAAAGAGCTCTACACATTGCTACTTTTCAGTGGCTCCCCAAAAATCTCTTCAGTTTCAAACAGAATATTCTGCTTTCATGGCTCAGCATTCAAATATATTCTCAACTGACATTAAATGAAATAGTGCTGCAGAAAAAGAAAAAAAAAAATCTGCTCCAGAAAACTAACAAAACCTTATTTTAATTACTGTAGAATCCAAAGAAAATTCCATTTTTTTTAAAGATGTGGGGTTTTCCCCTCTCCATACAGCCAACCGTTCAGTACAGTTAGCAGCCAAAGGAATTAGTCAGGAAAAACAAAACAAAACAACAATATTCTAGGAAGGTGTTCAAATAAATTTCTAAAGAAGATTCTCTTACCTTATTTATTTATTTAGAGGAAAAATCCAGTGGAATTTGTTTGGCATTTCCTGATGATTGTCCTTGCTAATACAAATATTAAAGGGATAATTGCACTTAATATTCTCTGTCTGCAGAGTCATGGAAAAATTCAAGCTGAAATGGACTCCTAGAAGTCCCTAGTCCAACCTCCTGCTCAAAGCAGGACTAGCTTCAAAGTCCTTCATATTTAAGGCTTTATTGCCTTATGTATCCGCTCTGGACCGGTAACAGATAACTATGTGGTGCTTAGCCTGTAATATTTTGAGCAGAACCAGTGGCCAAAGATGCCATTTTGGGGCAGTCTCCTCCATTACAATCTGAAGGTAGACTGAATAAATCCATCCTAAGCATGAACTTTGCTCTTCCCTGGGCCCCGATCCTCCTCCAGTGGGACCCCCAGGCGATGCTCTCAGTGGGTGCAGTCTGAGCCTGCCCGCAGGCTCTGGAGACCCACTTTGACACTGTTGGATGGCCATGGGGCACATGAAGGCCACACAGGGCCCATAGCAGCCCAAGCCACCACCAGCTACCCTGAACCCAACTAACCCAAGGATGCATCAAGCCCAACATACAGCCAAGATAACAAGCAGCAGTGAGCCAGGGGACCCAGCGTCCGTGTGCCTGCTCCCAGACCTGCTCTTCACCCCTCCGTGGGAGCGCAGCCATGGAACATGGGCCAGTGCTCCTTGAGGAAGAACTTTGCCCTCAAGTGATTGCCTGAATTACATCCAGGCCTATTAAATCCAAATTATTGTTCTTAATACTGTGGCGGAGTGAAATGACGCAGGCAGTACTACAGAGGTGAGACTAACAGTGTTAGATCTCCCAGTCTCCAGTGGGATTTATTATGGCCATTTACTCTGGTCTTTTTGAGCCCAACTTTAATTCTCTCCTTTCTGCAGCTAAACAAACTGCACTCCCCCAGCACACGCAGAAACACATTTTCACAAGCAGCAAGTACCATGTAAGCCAAGCAATTCTGGCACTAGCAGCAGAAAGGGATTATGTAGCTATACAGAAAACAGCATAATAGAAATTTAATTCTGCTGTTTTAAGGATTTGCAAAGATCATTTATCCGTGGAGAAAAATAACGTCAGAGAGTAAAAGCATGAGTGACTGAGTGCAATGGCTTATGCACATCCCTCCCTTTTGCTCTAACAGATGTGACTTGGAAATTTCACACACCTCTCCCCACGCAGTGGCTTTCTCCTGACTCCCAACAATGCCATGCAGGCAAGCAAACATGAAGGAAGTAATGACAAGATGGAAAAGTAAATGCGGGAGAGAAGATCCCATGTTATGTAACATTGCATTTAGAGGATTAATTGGGACAGGCTGATAAGGATGAATTGAATGTGTGAGAGCTACAGTTGTTTTAATTGAGCAGCTTTTCTCCAGAGAAGAGAGCTAAGTTTAAACCATCTGTCCAATTTCAGTGTCATTTGCCAAGGAAATTATTAAATATTTTAAGATTAAATCAAAACTCTGGAAATCAAGGCAGAAGCCTAGAAATAAATGATTTGGGGTTTTGCTTTACAATGCAGTAATATGAAGTTGAAGGCTGGCGAATTTTAAATACCATTTCTCCCTCCCACGTGCACATACACACACGCATACTTGTCCACAGCAGCTAAGTGAAAAATTGAGACACAAGGCACTTTGCAGCATCTGAGTGAGCCAAAGGCCAGTGTGCAGCAAGGGACCAGAAAAAACCCAGTGAGAAAGGCTGGGACTGCATCTGCCACGCAGGGAGAACCCAAAAAGGCACCTGAGGTGAGGGGTCCTCTCACAGGTGCTTTAATGACAGCCTCAGCAGGAGAGTGAACATGGCAGCACTGACCCCACAAAGTCATTTTCTAGGAGGCTAAGAGCATTTCTGAAGTCTAATAAAGCATCTGAGTTACAGCTACTAATCACAAAGCTAGTTTATGGGAAAAAACACGATCTATTGCCCCAAGGCAACTGAGGAACTAAGGGATTTCAGATGATGACTCATACACAAAGCAATTCTTTCGCTGCCCCCACATGTTGTACTTGCCCCGCGGTGTTCATCCACCCCTCGTGTCAAGCTGTGAGGTGTTGACCAAGGCAAGGGGGAGGTAAGGGCCCAGCAAAACAGAGCTACTGTGCCTGCAAGTTCCCTAGCATCTGCTGGGGTAAGCAAGGTGGCCAGAGTTTGTGCTTCCCTGCCTGTTTGGGGCATAGTAGAAAGATATTCCCTTTGCCACCTTACCTATGAAAAGCATCGAGCAGTCGGGACTGGAAGTAGGCTGGTTGAAAGGATTGCCTGCTCAGAGTGGAGGAAGATTTGTCTGGAAAGTCACTTAGCTACCCTGACAAATACAGAACATTTCATTTAAACACAGCAGTCATACTGTGCACATCACTGAATGATGCGGGTGAGAGCTTGGTTATGATTCAATTTCAGATTAAGCAGCCTAAATTTTAGATGTCTACATTTACACTGAGTGTATAAACTCCCATCATAGTCAGTGGAGTTTTAGGGATCATTTTGGTTCTCTAATCAGAGTTGCTGGGTGCCATTGGAGGGACCTCAGGGTGTCTGCAGAGGGCTGGTGGGTACGGCACGATGTCTGCAGAGACCCATGTTCTTCTAGAGAAGAACAGGGGTCTCCCCCTGGGACCTCCTAGGACCTCTGAAATGGTGAAAGGCACCTGTGTTTAAGACACTGCATCCCTAGACTAGGGATCCCTAGACTAGGCCTAGACTAGGCCTCCTTTAGTCTACGTGGCCTAAGGAGTGATTCAGCTGAGCAGCCAACTTACCCCGCTTTAGGGTGAGCAGTATCATTCTCCAGGCTCCATTGACCTAGTCTCCATTGACTACAATGCGAGTTTAGATACCAAGTGTACATGTAGACATCTACATGTAGGCACCTAAATTTAGGAGTTTTACTCTTGACTTGAATCCCACACCTTATATCTAGTTTCTAGAGATCCTCCTTTTCAGTTTCAAAATACCTGCTGCATGACCCAAAAATCACTCCCAGCCCTCTGGTCCTGAATGCAGCTCCCTAATGACGGCCATGAGGAAAACAGCTTGTCTCTGTATACCCTTGTCTTTGATGTTCTGGCCAGTTTTAGAGAAGGGAAAGGAGCAGGCGCTTCTTCACAACTGTACAGACTTCCCTGCTACACACACCTCTGAGCACTGGAGCTAGCACTGTTGCTCAGCTCAGCAGATGATGCAGGCAGTGTCCCAGCACCCCAACACCATTGCTGGCAGCAGGACACCAGCCCACAGTATCCCCTTTTCCATAGAGGACTTCATCCTACTCTTGAACTGCTCCATCTTCAATATGTAAAGCCCTGTGCTCTCCCTTGTTGCACCAGGGTAGACATTACAGCTAATAGAGACAGACTTCACCCGTACCTCGGGCACCCTTAGGACACGTTCACTGTGGGTGCATGGAGAGGCATTATGGTTGCATTGCAATTTAATTGGGGCCACGTGACAGCTGAGATTTTTCCATAAAGCCTCAAGCTGCAGCTCCAAGTGTTGAAGGGAGAGTCCCTGCTTTTATTTCTTGTTATTATCAAGGATGTTTCTATCCTTTCTGCCTATGGAAGAATCCTGGACAACGTGAGCAAAGCAAAACAAACCAATGAGCCCAAGGTAAGCATCATTATTATTTTCCCCTAAAATCTGATGGCTTTTAACCCAAACTCGTAACAGACTAAGAACTCTTGCTCCTGGCAATGCTGTAGGAGGAGGATTAATCTCAGCTTTATCTGGTATTTGTGTAGCCTGTCACTGAGACCTCCTTTCACTGGAAATGAAGAGAAACAGGCACCTTCAGAGGAAGACTCATCTCAGACAGGTGTCTAGGACATCATGTTTATGGATATAAAACTTGACTAATTCTGGGCCAAGAACAAATCGTATCTTTGCTGATCACTGCTGCAAACTGATAATAGATATTTTTTGGATGTGTCATTTAATCAGGTTTTAAGACATAAATGTTATTTAGGTAGGGCAGCCAACTCCTTAACCTCATTAGTTACAGATTTTTTTAATTTCTGTTTTTATCTTCCCTCAACAACTGGCTGCATTCCCTGATGACCAGTTAATTACTTCCATCAGCTTCCCTTCCACCCCTATTAGATATTGATTTGTTTACAGAAGTTTCCACACCACCTCTTAATCAGAACTACTTTGTTACCAAACTTGCTTTTATCAATGAGCAAAGTACTGTTTTTCTTTGACCATCTAAATAATCTTTTCACATTATTATTTTTCCTTCTTTGAAAAACAGCCACTTAGCAAGTACCCAGAATATGCAACCACTTGTTGAACTTTCCTCCTGGTTGCACAAAATGTGTCTAACTGGAGCATGATCTTTGGCACCCAGGAAAAAACTCAGTATCTGTTCAATGGTGAGTTTCTCTACCCTTAAAACAACTCCACTATTGACCTTCTCCGTAGAGTAAATAAAAGGCTGACCCTACCCTATGGAAGGTGTATTTTTAACTTATAAAGGTATACTGTAAAATCTTATAACGTATCGTAATTTTCAGGAATGCCAAGGCTATTTTATTACTAGCAGCATGAGTTCTTGAGCATCTTGACTGGAATGGTGAGGCATGACAGAGCACAGCCAAAATAACCAAATTCTTAGCATAGCCAATTTGGTGAAGAAAATACATTTGCAAAAATACATTTGCAAATATAGGAATTTTTAATGTGAGAATATCTAATATTTTTCCTTTCTTATTAAAAAAAAAAAGCAGGTATTATTTTGTATGCTGGAAAACATTCTTCCCGACAGAGAAGTCCTTTAACCATTGAATTTTTCTTCACTTCTGACAATATTATTTATTTCTAGCCCAAATTTTCAATTTAATGAAGGAAACAAAGGCTGTATTTCTTCCCAGTAAATTTAAAATAAATGAGAAATATTCTGATGAAAACAATCTTCATAGAATTATAGATCATATTTTTTTCTGCCATTGCAAAATACGTTGAAAAATACAGTCTAAAACAACCCAGGCACAACCAGTCTGTGTGCCTATTGTGAAACAGGAATATTGGATATTTTTTCCTCTCTGCTGGGTTATACTTTCTACTCAAAACAGTAGCTTGCGCAGCCTAAGATTAAATTTTTGCTAGAGCTATTTCAGGGGAAAACTATAGAAAAAGGAAGAAAGATATAACCGAACTAGATTTTGCACTTCTTTTTTTCCCAGCAATTTCTATTTTATCTTTAGAGAACTTTGTTGTTGGAAGACAACAAAATTACAGAAACTCTATGTCTGTGGGGAGACCCCTCCGAACTGTTGGTCACCGAGATCACAGAAGTGAAAACACAAACCCTGATGCAGTCAATGAGGACCGAGAAGATGTCTGCAAGCTTTCTGTTAGAGCGCGGGATGGGAGCGTGTCCTTGGTGGTGCGGTCTAAGGAGAACAGGCATCTCTTCCCTGTGCTTCCTCATTATCCACAGCCTTCACTTTTTGTACCAGTTCTGCTTAAATAATTACAGTCTGTTCCAGGCTGGACCATTACTGATGCCGGACTGGGGTAGGAGGGCGTAAGAAGGCTACAGCAAGGGAAAACAAAAGGGAACTGAAAGCCCAGGACTCACATCACAAAACCACCTTGCCAACCACAAAAAATCTCCATTTTACATAGTTGGTTTGATTGATTGTTTTAATTCACTTTTCCAGCTCCAACTGCAAACAGCTTCAGGGCACAGTTTGTGGAAAACTCCTCGACCCTGCCAGACCTCCCTGGGACTTCACGCCAGGCAGCCACACAAAGAAAACGGGGCTGTAGCTGGTGTTTGACAATACACCACCCACTGGTTGTTACATGAGATGCTGCCAAGAAAAATCCAAGGCCCTTTCATTTCTCCATGGTAGAAGAGACACTGTTGTCCTGCAGAAACAAGACTGGGAAGCATGGGCTTGGGGACCCAGCACAACTGCCCTGCACTGTAAGCTGAGTTCACTAGTCCCACGGCACAGGGATTTTACTGAAATAGCCTTTTTGGATGACTAACAGCACTAAGAAGGGGAAGGAGTAACATTATCTCCTAGCAGCTCAACCAGAGAGCAGCTTCCCTGGTTCCTGCTGCAGGAACTAGAGACCATGTGGCTGGAGGGACCTTCTGTGCATCTGCAGGCTGTGGACCCCACCAGCATCTCCAAGAGGGGCTTGGCCACAGGGCTCTGGGTACAGCTTTCTGCTAAGCCTCATCTCCTTGGACTAACCCTCTGCCAACCAAAAACAAGATCTTCTCATTGCTTGTCAGGTTATACCATAAAAGACACAGATGAATCAGTCATGGCATGGAAGGATCATAGACAGCATAGGCCACCTAAATAAAGCTGACATACTGCCTGCTTTCACTTGCTGAAGTAGGTTAAGCATTTCTTCTCCCAAGGCGAGAGGGGATTCATGACTACGAAATCCATGGTGTTGCTGGTGTTATTGTCCCTTGTCATATGCATGTGTGTCAAATAGGCAAAACTCCTCAGATCTTACTCTTCTGTAGTGCAAATATGTGGTTTTGTAATTTGTGCACATTGTTGCAGAATGCCAGGTTAAACAACTGAAGCAAACTCAAACTGAGAAACTCTGAAACCATGCTGCAGAAGCATCTGCACTGAATGAGACACACCTCACTACACTCTGCAAGCTCACACCTCCGCTGGCACAAGCATGAGGGGATCACACTGAAGCTCACCAAAATACCTGCCCACCTCCCCCCTGCTGGTACGTGCCTCTGCATCGCTGAACTAAGATCATTTTTGACCTGAGAATGCCACACTCTAAGATCCATGTCTATAAACCCCCTGTTCACTCCAGCAGCTTTCAGGCAGGACATGTATTCTTCCAGTTTTTTAAGTCCCGACTGAAAATCATGAAAAGCTTTGCTAACCTGAGAAGCGGCAGAGGAAGGGATATGGAGAAGGGAGATGAATTTTAGTACAGAGAAGTTCTGCATGACTTCAAGACAAAAAATGACCAGGGAAATATACAAGACTGAAAAAGAAACACAACTAATGCAACAGTCTTGAAACAAAAACAGGAGCAGAGGCAAAAACTTAGCATGAGTTGGGGAAGTCGTAAGTCTGGGGATTAGCAATTGTGGCTGAATCTCAACACTGAGAAACGTTTTTGCTGGAGAAACTGAGACAGAACTAAGTACTGTAACTTAATTTCAGTGCCCCAGAAAGCCAGTGGCAGAATCAGGACTAAATCTCCCTAGTCCCAATCCACTGCCTTTTGTTGTGAGCCTGTTACATTTCAAAGGTGAACCCTTACCTCATACTCCTGCCCAAAACAGAGCGCGCTAAAATTGCCTTCACTGAAATCAGGGAATATTTTATCACTAACTTCAGTATGGATCCAACTCCATCCCTAACACCTGCTTTGATGACAACAGATCCCCACTTGATCAGCTCATCATATCAAATTATTGTGCCTGAGTTGAATGTGTCATCAGAGGAGGACCCTCAAAACCAACGTGGTGCAAGAACTGGTGTCTGCGGCCTCCCTCAAGTAGTTAACACATCCACTATGTGGGATTTTTGAAAGGAAGGAGGTCTTCCCCCCCCAGGAAAGAAGCGGCAGTATGACTGAGGTGCCTTGCTAAAGGTACAAAAGACAGCCAAGGTTTTACCACAATGACACTCTCATCCGTGTCTTCCAAAGACCTGCAAATGAAATGGCCTTCGAAGGGATCTAAAAATGATCCCCTTTTCCCCCAGTATGAGGGAGGAAGATTGCTGCTGAGAACAGCTTTTAGCAATATCACTTTAAAGAAAAGAGATCGGGCAAATGAAAATTATAATGAAAAAATTATCTGCATATAATGTTCCTTTTTATGTACTTGTTTTGAGTAAAGTTTTATGTGATGGCTTTGAAATTAAATCTAGAGTGCGTCTCTCATGCATCAGACAGGCTAACTATAAGATACCAAGACACTTGAAAGTCAGAAATGTAGGTGATGTTGATAGCATCTTCGTACACTGCAATAATAGCGTTCAGTCACTCAAGGTCTTTCATTTTTGGAACTGCCCCATATGCGTGTGACATTCATTAGTTCAAACCTGTATCGTGCTACAGCAGTTTGGAAAAAAAAAAAGTCACTAGGAAGAGTATTAAAAATTGCATGAAGGAGTCTTTCCCTCGGGCATTTCTTTTCAAGGTCAGAAAGCCTTGCTCTTATTTTTTCTGCTGACATGAAAACATTTGGAGAGATGACTTGACATGAAGACCCACACCTAATCCAGCTCTTTAATTTTGAAAAACCTTCATCTTCACACAATGTTTCAGATATGACTTTGTTTGATCTCCATGAAATAAAAAAAAAAATGTGCTGTGTTCCCTGACATGCCTGCTGTAGGATGTACACATAGAAAACTGCACAGGGATCGGCAGAGCCTCATGAATAAAAACTGTTCCAAACCTTCCTTCACCCAAACCAGACGAAAACATTTATGACAGTTGAAAAGCATGATGAGAGTTGTGTCTCTCAGCTTTCCTCTTATTGTCTTCTTTGCTTGCAGCAAAGCAAAGTTCAGTCAGTCTGCGGTGAGGGACCCTGTCCCCCCCAGAGTCTGCCATGCAGGACCAGATCCCGGGGAACACACACTGCCGGGAGCAGGTGCTGAGCTTTCTACCCCAAATTCCCAGCCCCTTCTTCCCCCATCACCTAGCACCCACATTTCACAGCATCGGTTCCTGAAGATCATTGGCAACATCAAGAGGAGAAACACTCCTGTTTGGGTTCCTCTGACGGATAAAGCATGGCTGTTCCCAGAGTGCCACAAAACTTTCAAAAGTCAAGACGTTCAAAATTCTGTGAAAATGTAGTTTATAGAGCTGTGTAGGGCCAATTGTATCAGCATTAAAAACAGAGCTTGTCAATATTTTATGACTTTCCTTTCATCTCATCTCCAGCCTTTGTTGCAGAAAAAAAGGGCCTTTCTTATAGTTCAGACGTATTTTTTTCATAAAAAGTACAGTTTTCCGATGACTGAGTTTATCAAAATTGCACAGTAACAAGGAATATAAGATTTTGAAAGTATCAGCGAGATTTAGGTACTTAAATCCTCTTCTGTAATAATGATGAAGACCCTGCTCTGCCAATTCAGTAAATCTGGCTTTAGGGCTCCTATGCAAACACAGAAGTCCCAGGAGCAAAATAACCCCATGAGTTTGGCACAAATTCACTCCACAAGTTTTAAGTTCCTCAAAAAAATTTTGAGAACTTTATACCTGCAGTTGTTAGACTGGAGTTGGGTACCACCTGCCCAAACCACCTTAAGTTTAGACCAGGAGTGGTCTTTCTTGAAGCCAGGATAAAAGCATGAAGCTGATGTAGCCTCTGTGTTGTTTGCTCTGGTTAGTTTGAGAGTGTGATTGCGTTCCCGGCGTGCTCTTCTGGGTGACCCACAATGCCCAGTGCCCTCTCCCCTCTGCCGTTCCCAGCTTACCGTGTTTGCAGTTTGATGCCCCCTTGGGTTGTGCAGATGCAAGTCTTCACAGGGCTATGACAGAGTTTGGCTTTGCAAAAGAGAAAAGCTAACGTTCACAAAAAAAAAAAAAAAAAGGGATATTTATTCTGGCTGATTAGAGTTGATGGCATAGCCCTACAAATAACAAGAGCAGTAAGAAGAGAGAAGCAAGTGGCAGCAGTCTTTTCTGGGGTGGGGGGGAATTGTACATGGCAATCCAACTTGAGCTCACTGAAAATCAGGAGGACCTAGGCTCCTCTCTAAGGCTTCTGGCACCTCCATCAGGTACATCACCGCTGCTGCTGCCTGTGCACAGACCTCCAGCCCCACCACCCCTCCAAGGCAGGGCCAGCTCTTGCCTGTGGGCTGCCTCCAGCACAGGCAGCCTGAGCTCAGCCAGCATTCAGCACACACTGTCACTGGCATTTTGACTTATCTCATGTAGGGAAGGAAAAAAAAAAATAAAAAAGCCCTAAAACCAGTGGAGTTTTGTTTCTATGCTATGGCAGGATTCCCTCATGGCTTAACAACGTGCAAGTTCAAACCGAAGCTTTCTGCAAGGTTAGGAAATTCATAACCACACCCTTGTGCATGGACTTTTGGATATCTAATAGGGCTGAGCTCTCAATGCAGTCTTACCCTCATGGGAGCATATCAGAGTGATTTTCCCATAACTACCTGCCAGGACATCACACCTTTGAGACCATTGCCCCTCTGCAAAATTTTGCTGCAACTGGCTTTTGCATGCATGGAGACCTTCTTCTCTCCAAGCAGGAAGACAGATGCCCCCATACGGACTGCAACTCTAAGCTTCATTTCTGTAGGAAGCCAGCCTAAAATCTTGTGTAGACCAGTCCAACTTCTGGCCATGCATAGAAAGGAGATACATAGCCACAGTCAGTGCAGCGGGTGGCTGGGCAGCCAGGATCAGCCCAAGGAGCTCATCCCCATCTTCCCATAAGTTTAACCAGGAGGGCCCAGACACTTTAGAGCCCTTGGCCAAATCACTGCTGCATCCAGGCTCAGCAGTCCCCAAGGACCATGAGTAAGATCAAAAGGAGACTCCTCTAAAGTGAGATCAATTGCCATGACTGAATCAGCCAACAAACATGAACACATGCCACAGGCTGCTGCACACAAACCACATGGACCCTGGGCAGCTCAGAGCCCGTGAGGGCTTGGGCAAGTCCCCATATGTGCTGCACATGAGGAGGAAGGACAGGCAGGGCTGGCAGATGAAGCGCAGCATGACAGCACACAATGCCATGCCCCAGGATAGCTTGGCACTGCTCAGACGCAGGTCTCAGCTTTACTGTTTTACTGAGTGCAGTCCAGCAAATCCATTTGCTCCTGTGCTAATGCTTGTTTCTTCACCCTCTAATTTTACAAGAACTTTCTAACACAGATAGCCTCTGTGCTGTGTATACAGAAGGCCTCAGTGTTGACCTTTAAAGCTAACGGCTCTATCTACGTTTGAGATATTTGCACCTGTACGCTTAAAGCCAGATCTTGGGCTGATAAGCACTATGAGCAAAATTGCTGGCACTCCTGGCAGGCCAACCAGAGCTCCAGTCTCATACATGTGCAGTGGGTCTGCCATGGGGAGGAATCCAAGGGAGCCATCCTGCCCTGGAATCAGGATGCTTCTCACAGTTTAGTAGAGCAAGATGCTGCTGCTAGTTTTTGGGCAGCAGCTGCATCTTTCCAGCTACAGTGGCAACATCTGGAAGGCAAAAGGACCAAAGGATCTGCACTGGCTCAGTGCTCACAGCCAGTTTCATTTTCTTCCTCATAACACCCAGGCAAGATGCTGAAGTAAACAGCTCAGCTACCTGAGTGATGTTTTCCTATCAAGAATATACTTCAGTGATGCAAAGCCTTCTTGGGATAAGGTACCATAACACTGAGGTTACTACCATTAACACTATCAGCCTAATCTCCAGTGGCAGTTCATCATACGCTCTCACCTGTTGTGTTTTCATGTCCTGGTAGAATCTAGAAGCACTGTGAGCACTGCCTGCCAAACACAAGAAACTGGTGCTCCAGGGAACTTTCAACCTAGAAAGAACATGCAAGAGAAGAAAATAATATTGAATGACTGTCCTGTCCACAGTCAGCCTGGCTTCTGAGCACGGTGCTCAGTATCAAAATTATGAGGACTTAACATTATCTGTCCATGCACCTTGCAGAATAGCACAGTCTTATGAAAGCCAATGGATTAGATTTCTTTATACTTTAATACTCTTATTAGTAAGATATATGAGTGTTAATACCCTCTGCTAGACCAACACAACCTTGGCTATTAGGTGACTACATAGCTGAAGGTAAATGGGAACTTTCATTATCTGAAAGGAGGGAGACCAATGCTCCTGAAACAGAAGTTTATTTCAAAGTCCTGAAATGACAAAAGCAGAATTGTGGCCTTACAATTGTTACAAATTTTTCACCATTATTTTCACAATTATTTACCTCCGGTAAAATATTTGCAGACAGTGCAACCTGGAATGGCTAGTATGGTCTTGTCCATGATCTGCCTCTAAGGAGTTGCCTATAATTAGTTAATGAGTAGACAGCAATTAGGAGTTCTTATTTTGGCACCAACACATGCCAGCAACTGGAAACAAAAAGCAGCAAAGAGAAATAGGCCAGAGCTGAATAAAAAAAGGAGGTTCTGCTGCACTTCTAGTAGTTGTAGGCACTGGTCCACCCACTGCATTCCTAACACCGGTTTAGTCTCCAGACAGCACGAGTCATAACGTGGTGCGGTATAGAAACACAGACACGGCAGCGACCCCAGAGATCAGCTGGTCTCTATCTCTCTCCCTCCTCAAGGCAGGCTCAGGTGTCCTCTAGCAGGTCCTGATCCATCTCTAAGCTGTGCAAAAGCAATGTTGCTAGCAGAGGTTCCCTGGAGCTGGGGCCATGTCTTCAAGCATCTCTTCCTCTGCTAGACTAGGACACCGTCCAAGAGCAAAAGACTGCACTGGCAGGCTGGGAAGACTCATCAACACAGTCCTAGTGAGATGTACAGGACTGCTGTGAAGAAACAATGGTTTTGTGGCTCAAAACTAATTGCAGGCTTAGTGCTGCAAGGACTTTATGCACCCAGCAGGGAACAAATACCCAGCAGTGTCAGTCATAGTCAAGCCCCTACAAATACATAAGGGAGGTCTTAAACACTGAATCAGAATAGCACAGCTTTGGCTCCTCAAAGAGCTTAGCAAACATCCGCCCATCTTCAGCTTTACAGCTCCCCATCAAACATGGGCAGGCCCTTACGTGGGTGTCCAGAGCAACTGCCCCTTGTGCAAATGAAAGCTGAGCATGGCACTGTGACATTAACTTTTCACTTAGCAGGCAGGCAATTATTCCTCGTTTAATTGTATCTGATGAGTGACACACACAGGCCCCATGCTGTTTAAAATTTGACGTATCGTTTTATTTATCATAGCAGCTTCTACAGTTCTACAAATGGATGACACACAATCCATTATCATTTTGGAAGCATTATTATTCATGCAAACATGTCCCAGAACTTTGGACTTTTTTTAATTCCTCTTTTTTTTTTTCACATTCCTTTTACATTCAGATTGCAAATTCCCTATCTTGCCAATGAGATTTCCTCCTCCTCACCAACCCAAAATAAATTAGAGAACAAGCTGCTATCTCTAAAAGCTTTATAAATAAAACATACAGCACATACACACACAAAGGCTACAATTTTAGAGTACTTTTGTATTCTGGATGGATTTAGAGATGTCATTGCAAATGCACAGATACTGCCAGTCACGGGAGCTTAACAAGTGCTATGCAGTTTGACATCACATCAGATTGTGGCCCTTTGTGGCAGCTGAGGCTTCCCAGGGCAGAAAGTAACACGCCAATTGCTTCTATCAAGGAGAGAAAATAACGGTAACCACACCGGCAGATTCATGAAGGGACAGAACTAAAACTACTCTTTCCTGGCTCAACTAAATAAAAATTATGACAGTTCAAAAGAATGCTAAAAGTTTTCTGGAAGTGGCCAAATCACACCATTCAAAGTAGTTAGTGGAAACATTTGCTTTTTTTCTTTACTTCAAAAAGGAAATATTTTTCCTCGAAAAAAATAACTGAGTTTTATTTTATTTTCTTCTCTTTTCCAACAGAAACATGCGAAATATGGAGAGGACAAAAAAAAAGAAAGTAGTTCCAGAGCTAAGAAAGCCTGTTTTTCTACAAAACTGTGCTGATTTTTAACTCAATTATAACAAAGCTGCTGTTTAGGCATTGCCCGTCTGTCGGAGACGCCTGCAGGGGACGGCTGTCAGAGGCAGCCTGGTGGAGGGACAGGCTGCAGCAAGGTTTCCTTCCCGCGGCGTCTAACACAGCCCGAACACCAACTCAAAGCTTCCCGTGGCTTCCAGCCCTCCGCACGCTCGGAGACTAAAAAGGCAGAAAAGATGAAGGAAAAGAAAATTGGAGCAGGAGAAAAAGACTCTGTTCCAAACTGAATAGCCTGAAACTTTTTACATTAACCCACGCTTTGAAAAATAAGATTTCATCTGTCAAAAGCAGTCATGTATCCTCCTATGCCACCAGCACCCACTGCAGGTGCGGAGGCGGCCAGCTCACTCCCTGCCTGCCCAGGGATTGCAGGGACTGGCCAGAGAATGCTCTGTCCAAATCTCTGTCCGATCCCAGCACGGAGCAGGGCAGGAAACGCGTGGTTACTCCGACCGACCCTGAGCATCTCTAGGAAGGGAGATGCCCCTGCACTGAGCCTGAGGCAAGGGGTCTGAGGCTGCAGAAACCTCTGTCTGTACATCTAGCTCACAAAATAAGTGTCCAAATAATCGCCTTGCTTGTTTAAGGGCTTAAAAGGGTCCTGAGGGATCAAACAGCCAGATTCAACAGCCAAAACGGGTTCTGCAGACTAGTGCCCGTCATAAATGCTGTTGTCCTGAGCCAGGTCACAGACATGGTTAGCTTCAAGTGCCATGGTGGCCACTAAAAAGCTGATACAGAAAAAAAGCCTTGCTGGAAGTTTTAAAAGGAGTGATGCATTTTAAACATTTTTGAGGTCAGGTTCACCCTGCAGGACTCAAGCGGCTCTGCACCTACAGAAAGCTCTCTATTAGACTTTCACCTAACCAGGTGACACAGCCTAATGCATTAACCTGGCTCTCAGCAGTGAAGCAAACACAGAAACCATGCATGTCTCTGCCCACCCAGGGTGGTGTCTGACCCCACAACAGCAGCTTGCTGAGCTGGGACAGGCTGGGAGGCTGTTTGGAAAGCCCCAGCCCCGACTAACCCTCTGCAGAGGGAAGCATCTGGCCCCACTGGCATTTCCTATGAAATAGGATACGCACAAACTTCTTATCATCTTTGTCTACCCTGAAGCAGGGGATTTCATCACCAGGATGGGTGCCTGGTTTTTTTGGACAACGCTAAGCTCCTGGCCTCAGTGAAGGCCCACAGTAAACAGAGCTAACAAACATCTCCTTCCACTCCTGTTAGATTTATTAACCTCTGTTTTCACTGCATTTCCCCTGCTCTTGGGTTAGGAGGAAGAGTAAAGGACACTGAGCTGACCTTTGGCACCACCACGCAGTATCTCCACACCATTCTCTCAGCCTGTTTTGCTCAGCTCCTCTGCAAACCAGACAGCCCCAGCCTCCCTTCACACAAACCCTCCTGTGGTGTTGGCCACAGGGGCTTCTCCCATCCTATTTCTGGTGTGCTTTTTGGTAACGGGGGCCTGAATCCATCCCAGCTGACTCCAGGCACCTACCTGGGGCGCCTGCATTAATAGCTAGACCCTGACTAGACAGGCAGCCTTATGCTTGGACTCTCACCCCACAGGGACAGCCCAAACACAGGCTCATCCTGCACCTCCAACTCCGGTGCATGAGCTGAGCCCATGCCTGAGCCCCCCATGGCACACAGCACGGCACCACTGCCAAGCCCTCCTCCCTGAGCAACTTCGAGCATCCATCCAGGGCAGCCGCGAGGAGGCAGGAGGGTCAGACCAAGGGAGCAGCAGCAAGATGGGGTCCCCATATGGGAGAGAGCACTTTTGCTGTTGCTACCGGGTGGTTTAAGGAGCTGCCTCTCACTGCCTCTCCAAAGCCACTTTCTCCTACCTGTTATTTACTGCTGCTCAGCAGAGTCTCACTGGGACACAGCTGGGGCTGGGGCTCACATCAAACAGGCAAGGCCGTCACACATATGCAGACAGCTACAGCACTACAGCTTAAAGCCAGAGTCCAAGGGAAGGTGGCAACAGGCAAGGGACAAAGGAGAAAAACGAGCTGCCATCTTAAATGTTATTTCAGTGATTCAAAGGAGTCATTTTAGTCAATCCACTAGTTAATGAGTTAGCGGCACTGGAACAAGGTCAAATCACAAATGGATAAGAGCATTTTTCCAGTGCAATCATTTATTTCTCCATTTCCAGTCCTCCATTTCAACTTGAAGAGCAGCACTAAAAAGGGGAGAGAAATCAGCTTTCCATCTAAAAAGACTTGTAAGAAACCACAAGTGCCAAGCATTCCTCCCCTCCACCCTTGTCTCTTTTCATACCAGCCCAGTTCCCTAATCTGCTACAGCTGCCAGTTCTTTAGTGGTGAGAAATATTTGTAATAAGCATTGCTGAATGTTACAGAAACACTGAAGAGCACTGGAGATCAATTAAACAGCCTTATCCCTAAGCAGCAACACATTGAAATGCAGGAGAGGTGAGCGATAACCAGCAATGGGTCAACACCATGCACCAGCTTCATTAAAATTGATCTACCAGTAAAAATAAATCCTGCTAGGGTTTCATCTTATTTGCATGTGTTCTTCAGCGTCAGCTGGTGGTAACAAGATGACTAGATGAAGGCAACAGAAAAACATGGTATTAATTATGCAAACTCCTCTGTTCTAGGTACTAAAGTACATCAAAATCTTCACACCTTCAGATTTCAGGAGAATTTAAAGTAAGCCTTTTGGCTCATGTCCCTCCCTCCCCTTCAGAGGCCAGGAAACAGCAACTGAAGCAGTACTCTGTGATCAGTCCCTCTGGTCCTCTGACCATGCTGCCCTAGAGGGGTCATCCTTCGCTTCGAAATCATCTTTAGCCATCTCTCTCCCTTCAGACATAATTTAGTTTATTAAAAGACATAGCAGAGGGAGACTGAAATGACCATAAGACAGGAAGAAAGCGTGGAGGAGCCCAGATATTATTTTTAGCTTTGACAGGTCCGTGGGGACATCTCTAGGTGGGACTCTGAAGTAGACAAAGCAGCAGATGGTGATGGAAGCAGATGAGACACTTCCCCTCATCACTGCCCTCTCCACATTTGGAGGAGGCATTTAGTGAGCATCCGTCCTGGATGTTATTTCTACATGTCCTCCCAACTGTTTCCATCAAACCTGAAGGTTGAACATCCCTCAAGTATTTTGTGTATTTTGCTGAGACTGAGACAGCTGCTTTCAAAAGCAAACAGGACTGAGACTCTATCCTTTGTCAAAACCATCTCACTGATGCTGTTACAGCCATCTTAATTTACTGATCTTCACTCCACTAGAGGTACCCTAAGAAGGGTTGGGACCAGAAATAGGACTACATCTGTAATGAGGTGAGACAACACACTACACCTGAGCTTTTTTTTTTTGACCATGGGGGGTAGCTTCAATCCAGGACAGAATTTCACAGATTTACTTTCACACATAACCTTTTCCAGTTTCCAAGAGAAACAGTTCTCTTTCATGCTGCCTTTTATAATAATTTTTTGGTGAGATGAAACTGAACAAACCTGAGTAATTGGGACGTATGACATAAAAAAATAAAGACCATTTCAGATGAGCATTTTTCATTTACACTGCTCTATCTTACTACACTAAGACTGTTGACCTTATTAAGAATATCAGTTTAACAGCCCACTTAAAGATCTACATATGCACCTGAGTATTAAACTGAGTGCTTGAAAGACATATTAAATCAAATAAAGATTGGCAGCTTGCTGTTTCTATCCTACCAGTCAAGCACTGCTTACCTTCAGCATCTACATGAAACGTAGAAGACTGCCAAGGGTATATCTCATGGCCTCTGTACCTCTCCAAAGTACACCTATCTTCACATAGATACCTTTGTTGCAAGGCCTTCCTTTTATTCTTTGCTTATACAGCATCTAGCACAATGATGCTCTAGCTTATGACAGAGTTCCAAGGCACTGCCACAAAGAAAAAAACCACGGTAATAGCTATACAAATGGTCTTTAACACATATCAGGATTTTACTAACATCCATTAACTGATTCTTAGAAATCTTGACATTTCTTTCCAGTTTAACAGCTGTGGCAATATGACGTGCATCATCTACTGCGAGCCAAAAGCAAACCTGGGCTTGAACTCAGTCCTTCCTATTTGACAGAGGTTACAACACTCAAATCAGACCCACCACTTGGCCTAGGAAACAAGGTTGAAAAAAGCCAGGACCTGAGAGGCAGAAGCTCTGAACTAAGTACCTATCAAGGACAAACTGTATTTATTTTCCATAGCATGCCCAGTCTCAGCCCACTTAAAGGGTGTACCTGTGGGATGCCCCCAGAAATCCTTTCCCACCATGCCACCTGGTCTGCAACTCCATGGAAGTGAAAGGAGCCTAAAGACACTCCACTCTTCCACCTCTGTGAACCCGGGACAATGGCTTGGAGCAGGCTTTACCAAGACAGACATGCATTTTACTGCATCAGTAGTCAAAAGATTGCCTAAACCTCAGCTCAAAGCTTCCTCCTTAATCTGGTGGTGATTGTTTATAACCTTCCCAGGTGATCTATCAGTGCTTTCCTCCCTTTCTAGTTAAAATGCTTTTCCTTCACCCACTGTAAAAATTACTACCACACAAGTTGAGCAGCTGCTCAGGGAAGCAGTAGTTTCACCATAACCTGGTGACTACTGGCTTCAGTAATACTATCTTGCCCTCATTCACTCCAGAAATTTTCTGAATGCCTTACTATGGCAGCCTCATTCTCCATCTGGCACCTACCTGATGGATCCTTTCTTGCAACATGTTATATGAAAAGCATAAATTATTTGACTTCCCTTTTTTAAGCTGCTCTTTGCCTGTTCTGCTTCTCCCATACTGCCTCTTAGACATGGACAGAGCTCCCAGTAAAACTTAAGACCCTACATTACCCTCTCCTTGTAAGTCCCCTGTGTCCCAGGGTTGACGGATTGTCCTGGCAGGGATCTGGCAGCTGGTGTTAAATAGCATCACTCTTGACTTGCACGCTTCTTTTGTTGCACCAACCTGCCATATCTCATCTTAAAGCATGCATTAGAGTCATGATCCAATTGCTGTGCTTAGTGAGCCTCCTCCAGGCCCCAACAATGGTCTGTGTGTGCACTCCAAGCCTCTGGGACATGTGAGGCAGTTAGACTTCACATGTCCCTGTAAACTAAGATGAATTAGTCCATGTTTGCCGTGGCTAAAAGCAAATACGTGGACAGGCACCAGAGGATAAGGAGCAGCAACTTGTTATGTAGTAGTCACTTGAGTCTGAGCCTTTGATTGTGAACAAAAAGAAGTCACAAGCTCTTTCTCCCATGTTTATGTAGCACCTCACAAATGGGATCCAGCTCCCTGGAAGCACTTGCAATTAAACAGTACTCCCAGGAGGAGCAGATTTCCTCTGACAAAGTATTTCTGTGTTCCTCTATATTACCTTATCCATTAATAAATGCAGCAGGCTTATCTCTGCTACTCTGTGTTTGCTTTAATAACTAGCATGAAGCCTGTATTTATTACCCAAATCCTGTTTTTATATCTCACTCCTAGATAAAGTAATAATGACATGGCTGCTCTGCTCAGATAACCCCGCAGCTCTTCTTCCTTTCATCAGGGAAAAAAACTACCTCCACCATGCCCCAACGGATCTGCTGCCATTCTGCCATCTAATGTTGTGGCAAGAAACATCCTGGGTTGTCCCGAGTTTCCATCCTTCCTGGGAAATCAACACAAAGATTGCAATGACTTTCCAAAGCAGATGCACATAGGGCATGTCTATATTCAAAGAGTGGAAAAGACTGCAGTTCATTCCCCTCAAAATGGCAAAGCAGCATCTGGATTCTCACTGAGAGAGACACTCAAAAGTAACAGAAAGCAGTCTCACGGTAGGTATGTGAGGGTCTCATTAAGAGAAGCGCTCAGGTTTGTATATGCTCTGAATGTCTTAAGTAGAATAAAGAGTCTGGTAATCACAGCAGAATAAGTTCAAGACTTTTCTTCACCGGGAAACTACTTGGCTCAGGGAGTGATGCTTTCCCAGCGATGCTCCTGCGCTTCCTTCCAAACCCCAGAAGAGCAGTGCTGTCTATAAACAAGAGACATTTTGCTCAAGGAAAGACATAGGAAAGTTGTTGAGGTGAGGAAGAAAAGCTTAGAAAGCAAAAAATACATAAAAAGGGAGAGAAGCAGGGAGGTTTTCAACAGGTAGAGCCTCAAATGGCTTTTAAAGCTATTCAAAATTGTCCTCTCCTGGCTCTAATGGCCCTGGCAGCAGAGACTGCAGTTCCCAGCTGCTCACCAGATTACTTCTAATTCCTCAGCAAGCAGAGCAGTCCAAAGGAAGGTCAAAATCTGCTTCAGACAACCACCACCTGGTTATGTCAGATCAGGGGACCTAGCCAACCTGCAGCAACACGCAGCCTCCAGAGCAGCAGAGCTGTCCCCAGCGCTCATCCACCCGCAGCCGTGGACTGCTGCAGCAGCAGTGCCGGTGGGTGCACGCCTCAAAGGGAGCTGGGTTGTAGATGTGGGTGGGATTGTGCACCATCATGGCTGGCCCATGGAGAGCATCTCACCAGGTCCCCAGTGCCACGCTCAGCCTCTTGGTCCGGCCACAGCCGCCTCCAGTGAACGTCACCCTCCACTCAACCCCATCCCTTACCGCCTCTGAAGATGACCACTCGCTCCAATCCACTGGCATAAGAGCTCATGTAATCAGTCCCTAAACCTGATTTAGTCAAGTGATCTGGATTAGCTTTAAAAAAAGATTGTGGCTTGGTTTAGGTTTTTTCCCCCCTAACCCAGTTCATTTTGACCACCCGAAGCTGCTGGACAATCATACATGCGATGAGATGGGCAGGTCTGGGACTGCTGGGAACTTCTGGGAGGAAACCAGGGATGCAAAAGGAGCCCAATGACAGCTGGAAGCACGTCAGCCCCCCCAGAGCAAGGCCCGGGGCCACAGGGGTCTTGAATGCAACACACCAAAGCAGTTGTGTTGGAAGCTGTTAATTAAACACAGTTTATTTTGGCTTTCGTTGATTTACACTAAAACAGATTTAAAGCCAGACTGTATTAAAACAGGGGGATTGCACTTTGCAAGAGCTGTGCCTTCCATGTCGCTCTGTTTAATTACAAAACAACACCAAAGCAGCTCTTTTCCCTTATCAGTTCTCTCATCAGTGCTGCTTTGGATAAGAATATTTAATGAAAAACAACTGCATTATGAGAAAGAGCTTTTGTGGCTACAAATACTTGGATGCTTCTAAAAGCCCAGCTTGGTACCAATTGTATAAATTGGGCAGCGTGACCTAGAGACTGCAAGGAAATGACATCGCCTACTGTGGGCTCCTGGGCAGCAGCTCCGTGTGCTAAAATTAGAAGAGCAGGAATCTTCATTTTTAAATGTGGCAGATTATCAGCTTTTAAGTAAATGCTCAGGTGTTTCAACCTAGTTCGTACTATGTTAGGAAAACCTAACAATTTTTGCGTAGGTGGTTCTGACAGAATCTGGCACGTGCTGAATTTTCCAGAGAAGGTATTTTGTTGAAAAAGTGATGAAAACAATTTTTAAGAAGTCAAACCCTGGGACCCACAAGTTGAAAACTTTACTGAAATGAGGTCACTCCCTCTATACACAGAAACACGTAGTCTGCATTCTCATACTACCCACTATCCTTTTTGTGCCAAGAACACAACAGGCACCGTCTGAGACAACAAAAAGACAACAAAAAGGGTTTCCTCTCCCCTAAGGAAACCTAAAACCCAACAGACGATGTGTTCTAGAGGCCTTTTAGGTGTTCAGCTTTGTGCATTAGTAGAGCCACTACAGTTCAAAAGAAATAAACTGAAGTATTTGAAAGGGAGAGGAAGTCAAAGCTTTGATCTCTTGAATAATTTTGCATTAGCCCAGATTAAATCATCAAACCAGGAGTTGTCGTACAGCAAATCCCTGCAGGCTGCGGAGGCATCCACCTTCTGCTCTAAGCTCCCGTGATCCTGCAGCAGAGCTACCAGCTGCTTTCAGCAGAGTGTGCCCATGGACGTTACACAACATCTAATGCGTAATACTCTTCAGATTTTAACTGCGAACTAGTTCTTTAGGATGATCTAGAAACCACAAAGGACAAAATTGCTGCAGAATTTAGATAATGTCATTTAGTTTCACCATTACTTTCACCCCTATTGAACCCAGCCAGACTTTTTCATGAAGGATCTAAAACCCTGGAGTTCATTTATTCAGCTAACATGCCCTTACCTGGGAGCCTTTCTCTCATACTGCAGTCATTTGCAAAGGGCATCACTTCATAGCACACGCTTTCATATCTGTGTGACAGTCCATGGACAGTTACACAAAAAGACGCGGGGACAATTTATAGGTCTAATCGTACCAGATGACTGATTGTTGTGTTGTAAGCAAAATTCAATTAAGAGAGCTTGCAAGATCGACCTCTGTGTTTCTTAGCACCCAGCACAGGGCAGCTATGTTTTGGCTGCCTGTTGACTGAGCAATCGAAAGACAATTGCTGCATCCAGCCAGGGAAATGTCCAAAGAGCTGTACAGTTCAGGTGTGGGGGAGGTTTCCAGATAAAATCATCCTGAAGGGGCTTGATCCACAAGGTGATTACAAGTGAGCGACCCGGAGCACGGCGAACAGGGCGGGCAAACGGGACGTGGCGCGGCAGAAGGGCGTGGCGCGGCAGTTTGCGCGGCAGTTCGCGCAGGCAGGGCGTGCAGGGAAGGCGAGCGGGCAAGGCGCAGCCCCACTCCCGGCTCTAGAGGCCAACTCAACTGGTAATCGTCGGCTTCCGAGAAGAGGACCGGCTATGGTTTCCACTCAGCCGAAAGCCGTCGCCAGAAGGAATGTGGCGACCCAGACGGAGCTCACACGCAAGCATACAGCTGTCCAGGTCTCTGGCTGCAGGGAGTGCCTGAGCCTGTCAGCTGTGCCGGAGGGCAGCAGAGACACCACCTGTGGGCGGTGTGACCAGGTGGATGATCTGCTCGGCCTGGTGGCAGAGCTGAAGGAGGAGGTGGAAAGGTTGAGGAGTATCCGGGAGTGTGAGAGGGAGATAGATTGGTGGAGCTGCACCCTACCGTCCCTGAGGCAGAGGCAGCAGATGGAGGCTCCGCGAGAAGCAGAGGATCCCCTGCCTTCTTACCACCAGGTAGAAAGAGGGGACCTAAGCGACGGGGGGGATGGAAACGGGTCCCTGCTCGGGGTGCCAGGCGAACCCCCGCCCGGCCTCCCTCACCTTCCCGGTTGCCTTTACACAACAGATATGGGGCCCTGGAACTTGAGGGCCAGGCAAACGAGGATGTAGACGAAGGTCCGTCCAGGGGGTCGCCTAGGGTGAGGCGGTCAGCCCCACGCATTATGACTGCCGCTGCTAAGAAAAAAAGGAGGGTAATTGTCATAGGCGATTCCCTTCTGAGGGTAACAGAGGGCCCGATATGCCGACTGGACCCGTCCCACAGGGAAGTCTGCTGCCTCCCTGGGGCCCGGGTCAGAGACATCACTAGGAAGCTCCCTGGTTTGGTACGGCCTTCTGATTACTACCCGCTGCTGGTTATACAGGCTGGCAGTGATGAGGTTGTGGAGAGAAGTCCTGCAGTGATCAAAAGGGACTTCAGGGCACTGGGGCGACTGGTTCAAGGATCGGGAGCACAGGTAGTGTTTTCCTCTATCCCTACAGTGGCAGGGAAGGATACTGAAAGGAGCAGGAAAACACACCTGATCAACACGTGGCTCAGGGGCTGGTGCCATCGGAAGAATTTTGGTTTTTTTGATCATGGGGAGGTTTACACAGCACCGGGCCTGCTGGTGACAGACGGAGTTCAGCTGTCTCACAGGGGGGAAAAGGATCATAGCTCATGAATTGGCAGGGCTCATTGAGAGGGCTTTAAACTAGGTTCGAAGGGGGAAGGGGATAAAACCAGGCTCGCTAGAGATGAGCCGAGGGGTGGCGTGCCGATGCCAGGGGCGAAATCGATAGCCCAGCTCAAGTGCATATACACCAATGCACGCAGCATGGGCGGCAAGCAGGAGGAGCTGGAAGCCATTGTGCAGCGGGAGAGATATGACTTAGTCGCCATCACGGAAACATGGTGGGGTGACTCTTATGACTGGAGTGCTGCAATGGATGGCTATAGACTCTTCAGAAGGGACAGGCGAGGAAGGAGAGGCGGTGGGGTGGCCCTGTATGTTAGGGAGTGTTTCGATTGTATAGAGCTCAACGATTGTGATGATGGTACAGTTGAGTGTTGATGGGTAAGGATGAGGGGGAAGGCCAACGAGGCAGATATCCTGCTGGGAGTCTGTTATAGACCATCCAACCAGGATGAAGGGGCGGATGAAGCGTTCTATAAGCGGCTGGCAGAAGTCTCTCAATCGCTAGCCCTTGTTCTCGTGGGGGACTTCAACTTCCCGGATGTCTGCTGGCAATACAACACGGCAGAGAGGAAGCAGTCTAGGAGGTTCCTGGAGTGTGTGGAAGACAACTTCCTGACACAGCTGGTAAGTGAGCCTACCAGGGGAGGTGCCTCGCTTGACCTGCTGTTTACTAACAGAGAAGGACTGGTGGGAGATGTGGTGGTCGGAGGCCGTCTTGGGCTTAGCGACCATGAAATGATAGAATTCTCGCTTCTTGGTGAAGTAAGGAGAGGGGGCAGCAAAACCGCAACCATGGACTTCCAGAGGGCAGACTTTGGCCTGTTCAGGACGTTGGTTGAGAGAGTCCCTTGGGAGACGGTCCTGAAGGGCAAAGGGGTCCAGGAAGGCTGGACGATCTTCAAGAAGGAAGTCTTAAAGGCGCAGGAGCAGGCTGTCCCTGTACGCCATAAGAAGAACGGGCGGGGAAGACGACCGGCCTGGCTGAACGGGGAGCTCTTGCTGGGACTCAGGAAAAAAAAGGAGAGTTTACCGCTTGTGGAAGAAGGGGCAGGCGACTCCAGAAGAGTACAGGGATCTCGTTAGGTCGTGCAGAGAGGAAATGAGAAAGGCAAAAGCCCAGCTAGAACGCAATCTGGCCGCTGTCGTTAAAGACAACAAAAAATGTTTTTACAAATATATTAATGACAAGAAGAGAGCCAAAGAGAATCTCCATCCCTTATTGGATGCGGGGGGGAACATTGTCACCGAGGATGAGGAAAAGGCTGAGGTACTCAATGCCTTCTTTGCCTCAGTCTTTAACAGGCAGACCAGTTATCCTCAGGGTACTCGGCCCCCTGAGCTGGAAGACAGGGACGGCGAGCAGGATGAACCCCCCATAATCCAAGAGGAAGCAGTCAATGACCTGCTATGCCACCTGGACGCTCACAAGTCTATGGGGCCGGATGGGATGCACCCGAGAGTGCTGAGGGAGCTGGCGGAGGAGCTCACCAAGCCGCTTTCCATCATTTATCAGCAGTCCTGGTTAACAGGGGAGGTCCCGGACGACTGGAGGCTTGCCAACGTGACGCCCATCTACAAGAAGGGCCGGAAGGAGGATCCGGGGAACTACAGGCCTGTCAGCCTGACCTCGGTGCTGGGGAAGATTATGGAACGGTTCATCTTGAGGGAGCTCACAAGGCATGAGCAGGACAACCAGGGGATCCGGCCTAGCCAGCATGGATTCATGAAAGGCAGGTCCTGCTTGACCAACCTGATCTCCTTCTATGACCAGGTGACCTGCCTAGTGGATGAGGGAAAGGCTGTGGATGTGGTCTACCTGGACTTCAGCAAGGCCTTTGACACCATCTCCCACAGCATTCTCCTAGAGAAGCTGGCGGCTCACGGCTTAAACAGGTGGACTCTGCGCTGGGTCAAAAACTGGCTGGACGGCCGGGCCCAGAGAGTTGTGGTGAATGGAGTTACATCCAGTTGGCGGCCGGTCATGAGTGGTGTTCCCCAGGGCTCAGTTTTGGGGCCGGTCTTGTTCAATATCTTTATCAATGATCTGGACGAGGGGATTGAGTGTACCCTCAGAAAGTTTGCAGATGACACCAAGTTGGGCAGGAGTGTTGATCTGCTCGAGCGTAGGAAGGCTCTGCAGAGGGACCTGGACAGGCTGGATCGATGGGCCGAGGCCAACTGTATGAGGTTCAACAAGGACAAGTGCCGGGTCCTGCACTTCGGCCACAACAACCCCATGCAGCGCTATAGGCTTGGGGAAGAGTGGCTGGAAAGCAGCCCAGCAGAGAAGGACCTGGGGGTGCTGGTCAACAGCCGGCTGAACATGAGCCGGCAGTGTGCCCAGGCAGCCAAGAAGGCCAATGGCATCCTGGCCTGTATCAGAAATAGTGTGGCCAGCAGGAGTAGGGAAGTGATCGTGCCCCTGTCCTCGGCCCTGGTGAGGCCGCACCTCCAATACTGTGTTCAGTTTTGGGCCCCTTACTACAAGAAGGACGTTGAGGTGCTGGAGCGTGTCCAGAGAAGGGCAACGAGGCTGGTGAGGGGTCTGGAGAACAAGCCTTATGAGGAGCGGCTGAGGGAACTGGGGTTGTTTAGCCTGGAGAAAAGGAGGCTGAGGGGAGACCTCATCGCTCTCTACAACTACCTGAAAGGAGGTTGTAGCGAGGTGGGTGTGGGTCTTTTCTCCGAAGTAACAAGCGATAGGACGAGAGGAAATGGCCTCAAGTTGCGCCAGGGGAGGTTTGGATTGGACGTGAGGAAAAATTTCTGTACTGAAAGAGTGGTGAAACATTGGAACAGGCTGCCCAGGGAAGTGGTTGAGTCCCCATCCCTGGAGGTATTTAAAAGACGAGTAGATGAGGCGCTTAGGGACATGGTTTAGCGGACATGGTGGTGTTGGGTCGACGGTTGGACTCGATGATCTTAGAGGTCTTTTCCAACCTCAATGATTCTATGATTCTAAGGTTCCAAGTTTGCCCACAAAACTTCGGCATTACCCTTATAAGAAATCTTTCATACATGACATTTTGTTTGCCTGCCTCTAACAATAAACAACTTAACCATCAATTTTTGCAGCTCTCGAGCTGTAGACTCTGCAGATCAGGATCTGGCTTCTATGATTGTGTCTAAGTAAAGAGCTCCTGATACAAACCATCTACACCAAAATGTCCAGGGGAAGCCTCAGAAGTACCCCACACAAGTCACCAAAAAACCTCATGGACTTAAGCATATCCCTGGTCCTCTGGTCCCCGCACCATCAGCTCTTTCCCCAAAAGTTCCTCACTTTACAAGGGAGGAGTCTAATAATCGAAGGCTTTTCCAGAAGGGGATTTATTAGAGGTGTCTAAGAGAAGTGGATGAACCTGAAGGTGTGTCCCTTGTTCTGTCTCCCCACTGTCTGCAGCAAGTATTTAAACTAAATTTGATTTTTAGATTGATTGGAGTTGGGTAATTTTCTTCCGAGTAACTAGGACCTGTCACAACTCCTAAATGACTTAGCATCATATAAGCCCCAGGAGAGTCTGGGGATAGACCTAACCCAGAGGGGAACACTCTGCTGGTCAGTGAAACAGCAGAGTCCAGGACAAGACTTAAATTTTTCCTTTCTGAGCTCTAACATGCAGTTCCCTGGCTGGGAGCAATCTCAGGAGCAGTGACCCGGCATGTCCAGGCCTGATCTGGGCAAGATTATTCAGCACAGAGTTTTAATATACACAGTCCTTACTGACACCAACTTTCCCACCTATTGCATGGAGGCTTTTATCAAAGTCACCGAGATCTGACACAGCTCAGATGCACAAGTTTACAGTAAATCTTGGTGCCACATTGCCAGGTAACTTCAAAACATAAATAATTATTGAAATGGTCCCACACCAGTTTGTGACTAGTGAAGGCACTGATGGGTTACAGGGAGAGAGGCAGAAAATACAAGGCAGAAAACTGAAGCATGGTAGCTAGAAACTTCCTGGAGTCTTCTCCAGGCCCAGGTTTTGCTGCTCCCAGCCCTTGGTTTCTCTGCATACAGGAGCCAGCAAATTAAGACTTAAGCCATTATGAAGATTTGCATCACATCAGAAGCATTTGGTACTCTGAGGATGATGTATTCAGCACAGTCTGACAGCCAGCACTAAATGATGGCAGCGATTTCCAGTGGGACCAGAGTCTGGGGACACAGCGTAAGAAACAGAGGCACCACCAAGAAGACAGCATCAACGCTGGCCGCTTTTAGCCAGCAAATGGAAAGTTTCCTTGGCACTTGCAAGAGATAATCAGACTAAACAGGCACTGTCCAACCGCTGCAACTAACACATTATAGCTGCACTTTGGACTGACGCTGCATGGCTACTTTCCTTAGAAACTTAAAGGATTTACATGTTTATGGAGTTTTACAGCTTCCGAATAGTTAAGCAATTGTCACTGTTTTCATCTTCTGCAAGGGGGAACTGAGCAATGATTCCCAGTCACAGAGGGGCTGGACAAGCAATGACGCACACACAAGTCAACTCCACATCCACAGGAGAAAGTTTATCCTCCCCTGGGCTTCTGACTTGCCTCACAAAACCAAATAAACATCAGCTGCCCAAAACTGTCTACAGATAATGGAGTTATTTACTGACTAAACTGCTCCATGAACAATATTCAAGCACTTGTTTCTCTCCATCTGCTTCACTGTTTTATGTGATGAACAGGTGAGCTTGCTTCCTCATTTTTTTGTTTGTTTCCTTCCTACGACTAACCATATCAGCTTTTTCCAGCAGCATGAGAAACACCTCGTTCCCTATTGAAACTGTCAGTAGATTCAACAACAAAAAATCATCATGTCCTGCTGGAATTACACCATCTCTAGAGAGACGATCTGGATAAAACATCTTTCTCTGATACCCTCTGTTACAGCTTAACTTTTTGGGAGGGGAGGGGTTGAAGGTACAAGATGAAAATATACAGCATCTTTCTCACTTTCCATCCATCCAAAAAAAGAAAAGAAAGAATACAATCAGCAAACACAACGTACTTCTCTGCGGGTCAATAGCTGGTAAAACAATCTGCAAAGAGTCCCTAACCTCAATTGAATGACCTCTGGAATGATGCATGATCCTAAGATCTGCCATTTGACCAGGCACGCAGTAGAGAGCATGCCCACCCCCAAAAAAAAGCCATCACTAGCAACCGCAACCAGAATTGGATTTGAACGCAGAGGCAAGGAACTAGACTTTATTGATCTTCTTATCTGGAATTCAATGACTCAGTGGGGAGCCCAGAAACCTGAAGTTATTGGCTGGCTATAAAATTCTCCTCTCCTGTTATTTCCAGGCACTGTCCCTTACAAAAAGCCAACCCGCTACTTTTAATTTGGTGTCTGGCTCTGCAGCTTTCTTTACAAAGCTTCACATGAATGATTAACTGGTAAATATACAATTAAATTTGAATTGTTACTGGTCCAATTATTGAAGTAACCTGCGCCTGTTAGAATTTTATTCTTTTACTCACACTCATTAATGGTATCTAAATGTCAAGCAAAAAGCATCTTTGTGTGTATGTTCATTTTACTGTCCAAATTTATTCACTGAGCAAAGGTCAGGAATTTTCTGAATTACAAATGCAACTGTTTAGAGCAACTTAGTACAACTTGGTAAAATCTGCACTCAATGTGTTCAGCTCAGCATCCTGGAAGTTCCCATGGAAAAATATTGTGCCAGACGTATTAAGTGCAAATTGCATTATAAATTCATTCATAATTAAAACTGCCATTTCTGTGCCTCCTGCCAGACCCCACATTCTGCTGAACAGGCACACCACTCTAACCCTTTCTGTTTCTGTATCGGTTTTAATCTTCATAACAGTTAAGTCTCTCCACACCCCTGGGAAATGCACGTGCTCAAGAAACTGAGGCAGGAGTTAAGTGGCATTTCCACGACCCTGAAGCGATCGGAGCAGGAGCATGGGAGCTGCCACCTCTCCATCCGCCGCGTCTCTCCCCCTCCCCAAGGCTGCGCTAAGCACACCGGCCTTGAAAGCAAACACGGGGTGACTCTGCAGGCTGGACTGCTGCTCAGAAGACTGCCTGTCTCACTCCAGTGATGATATAGGAGATGCCAGGGATTTGGCCCCCTCCGCTAAATGCCTAGAGACACTGAAGAAGGAGCCACCACGGACACACAGCTCAGTGCCCATCTCTTCATATGCTTCTGCTGCTGTCCTCTTCTGCAAGAGACACCCATGCCTGCCTTAGTGCCCTCCCTGGGACAATGAGGCCCCAGTCAACATGGTTTCATCTCCAAAAACACCCCAGCAGCTTGTCTGCTACCCCCTCACCTTGCCGGCAGTTGGACTGCAGCCCCTTGGCAAGCCTGCACAGCGTGGACACTGGCATATGCGCTGTGCAGCCTGCTAGTCCATACCTTTCTCTGCCCCCATGTGTTTAGGTAGCAAACAGCTCATTATGGGCTGTGGTAGCCCAAGTCACTGCATCAGCACAGGTACTCAGGTTAATCATTTGAAAAAAGCCAAAGAGCACCTACCAGGGGAGAAAAGCAGGAAAGTATGGCATGTGCTATAAACCACTGCATCACTGGGAACACACCTCTGACTCTGAGTTCAGCTTTGTAGTGAAACAGGTATTTATCACCAAAGAAATTTAAGCGCAGTCCCAGGAGTCCACAGAGCCAACGCTTCCCCCTCTGGCCTGATACACAGCCCGAGGCTGATCTATCTACATAGAGCATCCCTTTACTTATCTCCCCCACCAGCAGTATGTATGGCACATGCCCCACGGGACAGCGCTGGTCCCAGTACTCCATCACAGTAGCACCTCACTTGGGATCCTGACGGGCTAGGACACAGGTATAAGCTTTCCTTGCGGATTTTCAGTTTAAAGCAAGGTTATGGTACCCTTGGTTAAAAGGGCAACAGAAGCGCAACTTAATTACCCAGTATTATAATGCAGCTATTCTGAGAGGCTGCAGAAGGAAATTGGCACCATTTGATGGAATATTCCACGTGGTTAACAGCAATTTCATGCAGCCTCTGAGAAGACAGGCAGTTATCTAGATCTGTTGAAAGGTAAGAGTGACACGCAAAGTATTATTCTTTCCTTACTAAAGTATAACCATGTATTTTCAGGCTATATAGCTTATATTTTTAGATGAGAAGAAAGCAAAGCAAGAAAAAAAACTAAAGTCAAGCTGAAAACAAATTGGATGAAATTCAGAAGGACAGTGGAAAAATACAGGACGAGAAGGAGATGGTAAAGCAACAAATTAATAGAAAAGGATCAGGGCATTACCACAAATCACAAGTCAGCAGTGCAAGCGTTGTGTGCATCCACGCCATGCATAATGAACAAACATCCTACAACACCTAGGAGGGCTGGAGTTAAGTGCCACCCAGGAATCAACAGCTCTAAGATCTCATCAGGAAAACGATGTGCAGCCTTGGGCATGTGTTTCAGACGTGTACCAGCTGAAAAGACACCCCAGGAGACCAACAGGCACGATCAGCGGCCATGAAAATACGGCCTTAGAGGAAAGGTTGGATTAACTGGTGGTTAGGCAGGTAAGGAAGGAGAAGGCTGAGGAGAGACTTGATAACTCCCGTTAAAGATGCAAAAAGTAGCCACCAAGCAGAAAAGACCAGTTGTCCTCTCTGGCAGCAAAACCAAAAGGTTTAAATCAGAAGGAGACTTAGGGTAGACAAGAGGAAGGATTTTTTTTAACATTAAGGATAGTGAAGATCCGGAGCAGGTTGCCTGGGGGTAAGGTGTAAAGTCTTTCTCTGGTGAATGTAAGTAAAAGTAAGGTAATTCAGGCAAAGTCCACCCTGTCTTGGGACAAGGGATGGCCTCTGACTTCTGCAGAACCCTTTGGAGGCCTGGCCTCTGTGGCTGCACCCAGCTGTGGAATAGGGCCCAGCATCCTCCATCAGCAGCATGATCCTGCAGCCCACTCCTCAGCCACATCCACCACTCACTGCTGGTCAGAGCCATGTCCAACATGTGAGGTCCCAGAGTGATGGGGAGGTGAGGATGGCACCGAAGTACAGTGTATGGGCAAAAAACCTCCCAGAGAAATTGTGTGGAAGGAGCTCACTCTCAGCACACAAAGCTTGATGGGTCTGAAGAGGAGGAAGTTTTGCTCACATCTCCTGCTGCTGCAGAAACCACAGCGCTTCAGTTACACAGCTTACAGGAAAATGTCCGACCACCTGGTATGTCCCCTGACAAGAGTTGCAACAAGGAGAGGCACCTGGTCTCCCCAAATCTGGTAAGACTTTTAATTTAAGTCATCATCAACCATGGAAAGGCCAGGAAGAAGGTCATGGCATCTTTAGAAACTCGCTTTTCAGATGCCCAACCAGGCTATGGGGGATCACAGCCCCATGGTGCACACATCCCAGTGGCAGCTCAGAGGACTGTTGGTGCACACTCCACACTGGTGGTGGGTACTCTGAAAGCAGCCTAGAGCATGCAAATCTATGCTATGACATAACTGGCTGTTTGGGACGTAGCTGTGGCCTGCCACTTCATATAGAACTGTTACTACAAAAGTCAATCCCCCCATGCAGACAAGTGCTAAGCATAACCCAGACACTCCAGAAGAAACGTCTGCTCACTGGTACACACGGGCACAAGGGTTTTAAGGAAGACCGTGAGAAACAGTCATAGAAGCCACTGAAATCACAGGTGGAAACTTCACTAGCGAGAACAGCAGAGTCTCAGAAACAAGAGGACTGAAAGATTAATACTACCCTTGCCTGCTGGGAGGAATACAGGAGGAGAAAGGCTGGCATACCGTGTTTCAGACTCAGAGGTGTGAGTCAAAGCATGACTTTAGATGGATAGAGGAGACATTTCTCCATCAGCAAAGTCGTAAGTGGATACAACCAGGCTAGGAATCAAAAGAGCCATTCTAGCTGCACCACACCATTATGCATGAAAACTCATGTGTCCGAATAGCTAGCAAGAGCTTGGCCACCAGTTTCAGCTGGAAGGCAATCACTTCCTCTGGCACACCACCTCCCTGTGAAGGGGTGAGTATAAACCTAAGAGCAATGTGTGGACACGAACCATGCTATTGTGATCCTTGATCAAGTGCAACCTGAGGAACCCCCTGGATCATCACAAAGCCTCGATGAATTTAACAAGCCCTGGAACATTACAGAGGGAAGTAAGTGAGCATCTGAAGGGAAAATGCCCAACAATTTACCTACTGGAATGAAAAGCAATCATTAAGAGGTAGCTGCTAAAATTGAAATTGCATTGCTAGAAACCATACTTCAACATAATCACCATATTTATATACTTAAACAAAAAACATTTCTTACTGTTAAGACGTTATCAGACCACTCACACTTGAAATAACTGCTAAACCTTACACATTCAAAAACAGATTTTTTTTTTTTCTATCTACATCTTTCCATAATGACCAAAATATTAAGGTTTCCCCACCTTGGGATTTGACCTTATCTTGATGGAGATGACTTGGATAATCTGAATTAAATTATCCCTGCAACACAATTAAAAAATACTGCCTGTGGACTGCAAGTGCTTAAATAACATTAAATGATGATATAGCATTAAATTATGCCATCCTTGGAACCTGCAGCTCCCAGGTTCAGATTCAGAATCCAACTCTGTGTAATTTAAATCTTGCCTCTCCTTAAACTGAATAAAACATGACCTGTGTTTGGTTATACTCTGCATATTTCATTCACTGTAGCTCTCTTCCATGCAAGTCTCAAAGGCAAATTCGGTAAAATATAGAGGAAGGACATGAGATATTTGTCTTCCAGGCTGACTTGCCTTTCACCTCTTTTAATTAATTTCATTGTTAATCTCATTACTAAAGCACTGTAGAACAACTCAGTATTTTTAGTAATTCTTCAATTTTGTTTGGTTTTATCCATTACTCCACCTAATTCCAGGTGCTTCTGTTCATTTCAATAATCACAACAGAATTGGCACGGTCCTATAATTAATTCAGCTTTTGTTTTCTGTCTCTCACTGCGGTATCAGATGGGCTTTGCAAGGGGGTCACCTGCTGGGGTGAGGAGGAGGCAGGACAAGCAGCGAGACTTAGATACAAGAGAGCTGGAAAGAGTTGCTGTAATGTAAAATATGTTGTATGTCCTACCTGAGCATGGTTTTCCAAAGATAATGCCACTAGTGGTATAACGAAGCACTGACTGAACGCACATGGACATCTCTAAATAAGACAGGCACTAGGCAAGAGGACACATACCTTAAGTGTTCCCACCTTTCCCAGCCACAGGTGAGGGAAGAAGAGTCTCTTATATAGCAGTAGCTGGAAGCTTTATCGGGAACATGGGAGAGTCTGGTGCAATTCCTTCAGCTGCCTCAGGGACTGGAGCTGGCATCTGAATTTGGTTGCTTAAATTAACCCCAGGCTCCAGGGACCCTCAGGGCTGTGCTCACTCAGTCACTTCCCTGCTCCAGTCACCCATTTCCCAGATGGGAATGGGTGACCCCCACCAGGCTCTTAACAACTCACCAGGAGCAGCTGGCTTCCCTCATCCTAAAAAACTTCTGCTTCCAGTTAGCCAAGCCACAAAATACACATCGCATGCCTTAGAAAGCCGAAGAGCAGGGATGAGAGGGGGCACCGGCTCCCAAAGGCCACAGCGCCCAGTTGCTCAAAGCCACTGAGCAAAGTCAGGCTGCCTTCAAGGGATTCAGCAGGTCCAGCATCAGCAGCCCTTACTCTCCCCACACACTCAAATTGCCTGCAAGCTGCAAGCTGGCCACACCTGCACTAAAGTACGGATGCACATTCAAAGGCTCTTCCCTGTCCCAGCAAACACCCAGTTATTGAACCTAAGAGGGAACAAGTTTGACAGGCAGAGGACAAAATCCCTGGGGAGCACATCAACTGCACCCCATGATGAGAGCTGGCAGGGGGAGCAAGAGGAGGACACCTCCTGTGGGGACGAGCAGAACCAGGTACCAGCTATACACTGCTGTTGCAACCAGCCCTGCAAGCCTAGAGAAAATCTGGCTGGTAAGAAGTATGGATACCCCCAAGATTTTAGGCTCAGGCTGAGAGCCATCTCCAGCAGCGGTTAGCCTCTGGCTGCTTTGTAGCAGGTGGATAAAACATGGGTGGTGGGGAGTCATTTCTAGCCCCTTTTGCTAATTGCAAACAGCTTTTTCAGCAGACAGAACTAAGCAGGAGGGGTTTTCCCCTATACCAGGGCACTCTGGTGTTGCCAGGCAGCTATAGCAGAGCACAGCCAGGCCAGCTTGGTCCTTTAATCTATGAGGGAAGCATGCTAATTTTGCAAGACAGAAAAGATGTGCTTGATTAGTTTTCTAACTCCCACCCTAGGGAAGGCTGTGCATCACCATTCTGTTTCTTCAGAGATCTAATCATCTGCTTCATCTCTTCACCCTGCAAAAAGTTGTTGCAAGGAACAGCCTGGTAATAAACTTGCTGCATCTTACATTTTAGATCCTCAACATTGTCAGCAAATTGCTGCTCCCCCCACACATCAGGCTGCCCAGAACAATGTTTCCCAAACAGCCCAGGCTCCACCTGCAGCACTCCTTGGAAGATGTTGTCCCACAGCCCCAGGCAAGCCTGAGCATCTCTGCAAACACAGCTTGCAATGGTCCCCAGTTGTCTCAGGTCTAACTCTGGAGTAAGGTGCAGCAGAAAGGAAGCCCAGTTTTGGGAGAGGGTGCACCTCTGAGCAGCAGATGGGATCAGAGGGGCAGTCTTTGTCCTCGTGACTGGTCCTATCAGTGGAAGGAAAAAAAAAATCACAAGTTTCAGAGTTTCTTTCCTCCAAGGAGCTGTCACATACATTAGCAGCCAAGGAACAGAGGGAATTCTCCATTTGAGGTCTTGTCATAGAAGTGAGTAAAGAATAAAAAAAACCCAGCAAAAGCAGAGAATGATAGACAGTACGGCATTGTTCCTGCAGGAAAGCACAGAAAACACATTTTTTCTGTAAGCAGCAGGCCACTGTTAGACTGCAGGAATGTTTATATGAAGGTTCTGTTTAGTCTTCACATAAAGCGTTAATAATGATCACAAAATACATAAATGTTCATGTATGTTAGTAAATACATAAGCTAACATGTAAATAAATTGTTTATGTCCATCCATAATACCTACTACTTTCATCAGATTTTATTACATACATCTATGACACACTTACAAAGATCCATTCAACAAGTTAATCCTTGATACAGATTAAGCATGACCTAAATTTTGGTCTGCCTCTCTCTTATGCTTTTGCAGGAGAAAGGTTTTGTTCAGAGAGCTGTAGTTCCTATAGGTGGTCTCTGTGCCCAGAGGGACTGCTGCACAGCTCAGGTACCAGCCTGCATGAATGCAGATACAGCTTGAGGATCCGCTCCATGCAAGCTCAGGACTGCCTGCACCCACCTGGGCAGAGATGCTCCAACACCCCTTTCTTCTCTTTCAGCCACATTTTGCAGATGCAAGCATCAAACGGGGAAAAAAAAGTCAATGTGAACACCACACCACTTGCATTCTTCATTTCAGCTGCCTTGGCACCACGTCAAGCAGAACATCAGGGCAAGGTGGGAGGGAGCAAGCGCAGGGGAGAGACAGAAGGAAAACAGGTCACACAAAGAAGAAATAAAAACACAAACCAAAAAGCATAACAGACAAGATCAGCAACAAAAGAGGCAAATTCAGGAGACAGGCATTCGTGAACTTGACAGGTGAAGCGATGCAAGGAGCCCATATATGACTGTGGGTTTCAGTAGATATTATGATGCTCTCGTTCCTATCCAAATGGCTGTCGCATGAATGCCTTCTCTATGCCTCTCTATTTACCTTTGCTGAAACCAGGCCATGGCAGCTCCCAGTCCAGGACAACAGGCAGCCTTTCAAAACTCAATGATAGCCTGTGAGTCTATAGAAAGCAGTTCTGACAGATGGGCAGGGCTGGATTTGGCTGTAGGGACTTGCACCATTCCTGCCTACCGCTCACAGCCCAGTGTATTAACGGAAGCTGCCCTCCTTGGGTTTACCTACTCTTTAGCAATCACATAGCCCTGAGGATTAAGCAACAGAGTGCCTGCTCAGCAAAGGTTATGTGAGGCACAAAAGAGGGAACCAGAGGAGGACAGGCTGGACCCCAGCGTGATGCAAGGGACCAGCAGCCAGGCAGCACTGAGAATCCCATTTACAAGGCCCACAAGCTTGAGATGCATCAGGGAGATGATGTGATTCCAGCTCTGTAAAGCTGGAATTCATCTGACCAGATGTAAATGCCAAAACAGGAGTTAACCACCAAGACTGCCTGTGCCATTCATGGAAAGAAACAAGCACTTGTCAGGCACCTTCCATCCCTCTGGAAGCTGGTGTCTGACACTGGTCAGATGAGTTGCCCCTTCCTTTTCATCAACTCTAATGGGAGCCTGGGGTTACCAGCCCAGATATGAATTTCTCTGCCATAGGCATGGAAACTTAGATGAAACTAATCCCAGGACAACTCACACGTGGCACTTGCTTGTCATGCTGCCATATGCCTGCTCCATGCCAGCAGCTCTTCACCCAAGATGAATAAATATCCCTTTGTGTCCTGGTTTCGGCTGGAATAGAATTACTTTCCTTCCTAGTAGCTGGTACAGTGCTGTGTTTTGGATTTAGGATGAGAACAATGTTGATAACACACCGATGTTTTAGTTGTTGCTAAGCAGTGCTTACACTAGTCAAGGACTTTTCAGCTTCCCATGCTCTACCGACTGAGAAGGCTGGAGGTGCACAAGAAGCTGGGAGGGGGCACAGCCAGGACAGCTGACCCCAACTGGCCAAAGGGACATTCCATACCATGGGATGTCATGCTCAGCACATAAACTGGGGGAAAGCTGGCCGGGGGGGCCGCTGCTGGGGGACTGGCTGGGCATCGGTCAGCGGGTGGTGAGCAATTGCACTGTGCATCACTTGCTTTGTATATTCTTTTATTATTATTACTATTATTATTACTATTTTATTTCAATTATTAAACTATTCTTAGCCCACAAGTTTTCCTCACTTTTACTCTTCTGATTCTCTCCCCCATCTCACCGGGGGGAGGCAGAGTGAGCAAGCAGCTGTGTGGTGCTCAGTTGCCAGCTGGGGTTAAACCATGACACTTTGACAGTCTGATATTTAAAAATACGCATCTTCTGTACCATGTCAATGAAGACTGAGGGCAGTGGCTTTATGTGATAATTAACAACTGTGTGGGGAAATTATTCATTAAGTTTTAAGGGCAACATTATTTGTCATATACTTGAACTAATTAAGATCAACACCAAAGAAACATGGCTGCTTTGTGGGAAATTACTCTTCTTGCAGACAGTACAGGAAGCCTCTTGAAAAGTGAAGAGTTAGCAACAAGTGCCTGATTTTGAGAAAAGGCTAGAAGATACTGGGGGGCTGGGAGGGTTTCTTATGGGCTTCCAAGAAAGAACAACAACAAGAACATTTCAGGAATCTGTATCCAAAGTATCATGCAGAGAGGCTGTATCCACGCTGAAACCCCAGCTAAGGACGCATACCATCGTGCTTCAGTGCTGACCTGCTGCTTCCACACCTCAAGTCCTATTCCAAGGCATCAGCACCACAAGCAGAGCTAACGATAAAACCAAGCATTAGCAACCTTCAGCTCTGTGGAGGGAGCCACAGCCCTGTAATACAAGATGAGGCTAATATCTTTTGGACACATGGGTCATGGGTAACACAAATGACATGATGGTGATTCAGTTTAATTATAAACTTCCTGTTAGAACTATCGAGGCTCCTCTGATGGCACTGGCAATTGTTCTTCTGACTCATCCAGCTGTTACTGTAACTAGGCAAAACAAAACCTTCTTTGATCCTTAAGGTATAAATAATTAAAGAAACCATTGTTTTGAAAGAGTACCTGGCATTTCATAGTTACTGAAACACCATCAAAATAAATAGCAACATGCAGAAAGAAATATGGCATTCTGCTTAGGGACAGTGGCTTTTATTACAATCTCCACTCCCTGAAAGACAACAATAAAACATCCATCCACCCCTCACATGTGGAAGAAGCAGATTAACTCCCCACCCATACAGGCTTCCAGCAAGGTTATCCTACATGGCCAGATGGATCATCGCTAGTCAAGTGTGAATCAGAAGTCCGTACCTTCCAGGCCACTCTTCAGTAGTGGTTCAGTAGTTCAGAAAGTCTTGCTCATTTGACACATAGGCTCGAATTTTCCTCCAAGTTAGTACTATCTTAAAGCATAGACCTAGAGGCCCAGACCTCAGGAGCAAAGGAGATCCCAGAGCCATTGCTGAGGTTGCAAAGCATCCCACAAAACATACTATTTACCATCTTGCACAGGGAATCCCATGTCCCAGACCACTGCTGCCCCTGTTCCCCCAGCTATCTGGGAAGAGCCTCCTGCAGACAGGGGGCTGATCTCCAGCCCCACACAGGTGACCTGCACATGCAGAGCAGCCTATGTAACATGCCTGGCCAGGTGGGACACGCATCTGGAGATGGAGCAACTCTAGACACCTTCAGCCCAGCACATGGGACCATCTGCTGGTGTACATTCCTGCATCTCCCAAACCTGCATCCCACACCCATGCAGGCAGATGCCCTCAAGCCTTAATTGCCTGAAGTTAACTCACCTCTTGCTTGGCTCCTGGCTTTGAGGAACTGAAGTTTTCACCTCCAGTAGAAAAATTTAAGGGCTTTACACCCCTTTCCAGCTCAAAGCCTGATCCTTCCCCATGAGAACAGGGCCCTTGTCCCCAGGGGGAAAAGATATTCATGGTAAATGGATGGACAGGAGGACAGATCGGCCCACATCAGCCCACAGCAAAACAATGCTGAGCCTCTCCTCTGCCTCAGCAGAGCCTCCAGCACAGAGCGAGAAGCAGCCTCCTTACCACAAGGCTCTCAGGGCTCCCAAAGCAAAAAAGGCTTTTTTTTAAAAAAAAGCAATGTTTTTAACTCACCTCTCAGGAGATCTCAAACAGGATTTGCAAAGCCTCAGGACCAAGTGGGCTCCCGCAGCACACAACAGAGCATCACCCCCAGCTCCTGGGATGATGCTGCATGAGAAACTTTAGGGCAGCAGTTAGTTAATTAGGGTAGGGTTTGCAAGAGCCTCACAGCCTGCTCTCACCCTCATTACAGACAATACCAAGTTGTGCCATTCACTTCAGCAAGGGCAGAATCAAGTCATTTGTGGTTCACAGTAGCCCACTTGTTCCTCTTGATGAATCTCTTGTCTCTGTTTGGCACAAACAACTTGAAAAGCCCATGAGCCTAGTTTCCAAGTCCTACACAAAGGTGAGACATCCTTTCCAATCTCCCTTCAGTGAACTCTAAGATGAAGCATGGGGCATAACAGCCCCCATAATAGTACCCTTGCTAGTATGACTTCAAGGTCTATTTTTTCCATCACTCTATTTGATTTAAGAACTTGATTTTGGGAGGCACAAAAGGCCTGATTTGCAAAGATGCTGTGATTGAATGGGGGGGGGGGACGACCACAGATGTACAGCTCCTCTGAAAATCACATCTCACACTGTGAAACCAAAGACCAAAAAATTACCAGTGAGAGCTCTATTTTTAGCTATCCTTGTCATAATATTCATGATTCCTGAGCAAACTTTCTGGCAAATATTTAGAGTGAGACTCATAACCCCATGCTTTGTCAACAAAGCACAGTGATTACCTAGGGCAGCTGTAGGCACAGCACCTGCAGCACTGCAGACTGTATTGCCTCAGCCTGTTACCATGGCACTTTTAGATGGATTTTGCCTGTTTGCATGTGTAAGACACATGCAAGATAAGCCTTTTATGTTTTTAATGTGTGATAAGCAGGGCACAACTAACCTCAAATAAAATGGTTTAAAAGAGCTCACCTAAGCCAGGGGAAACTCTTTCTGGGTTTTCACAGCCAGGCATTTGTGGCAGCTCTGAACCACACTTGGTGGCTGCTGGAGAACTTTTTCTGGATGGGTGTAGGTACATTCAGAGGCAGATGCTGCTGTGCCCAGGTGTGGTGGGGCTGCAGCAGGAAGAGCTGAGGTTGGGCACCACACTGCAGCCGGCTCCATCCCCTGCTAGCAGCCACATCTCCGGCATCACCCTGTGCCAGCACCTGTATGAACACAGACTTGGTCCTCAAAGCCACCCAGGTAACTACACCACAGGGAACCCCCTGCAGTTGTTCAGAAGATATGACATCTCAGTTTATAGCACAGTTCATTTAAAATGAACTACCGGCACAGCAATACATGGTTTTCTCAGCAAGTCAGATGCACTCTTCAGGTGAAGCCACTGGAAATGAGAACTGCCTTCCACCTTAGTCAAATATCACCTAGTGCTCTGTTCAGCAGCAGAGGGAGGGCATGCACCTATGTTCAGACCTATTAAACCCACCTTTAACACCTCATCTTCAATTCACTGCATGATTGCACCTGATATAAATTATTCCTGGACTGACACTACCCTAAGCTGAGAACAAACCCCAATTAGAGGATTTGCAGGACAAAATGAAAAGCCCCCTCTACTCTCTTCGCATCACACCCTCCCATCCACCCCATTAAATCCACCTTTCTGCTTGGATTTTTTGTATCTGTTGAAGGCTGGAAGGAAAGACATGACCCTGATTCCTGAGGGAAGTTGTCAAGATTAACAGACATTAGGATCTCTCCCTGCTGAGGGCACTTGTGGTTGCATCCTGAGAAGTCCTTCTCTACAGGAGCTATACTGCTTGTTTGCTACGGCCCCAGCATCCCAAAAAAGAGCTCAGCACAGTCCAGAAAGGGCACCCAGAGCGGTGGGTGCAAGAGAGCACTAAGAGTTCTGGCATTCACTAAAACACATGGCACATCTACTAGAAAACTGCTCCCATCCTCAGCTGTAATGTTGCACAGTGAATTAAGCACATATGATGCACTTCCATGTAGTCCCATGTCTGTGACGTTACAAGAGAAGCAGCCATGCTGCAGAACAGGCAGCTCCCCTGAAAAACCTGGCAGCCCGTACCACATTGAAGGAGAAAGTCTGCTACAAAATCTTGTGTGGAGCAGGATTTGCATGTGTAACCTCTTGCCCTGCACTCAGTAAGCAAGCGAATATGGCCCATACTTATATTCACACAGGGAGGGAAAGCCCCAGCAGCCCCACTTTCCCCCCAGATCATAAACAGCCAGTGCTTGGTACTGTCACCTAAACTGCTGGAGCAGCTGTTGCTTTCTATACCAAGGAGCCCCCCTGGTGACAGCCAGATGTAGTGCTTGCAATAGGTAACATGCGATCCAGCACAAATTACTCCAAAATAAGCTTTTAGATTAACTGCTGTGGCAGGGCCCCAACTCAAAGAGAAATAATGTTTGAGCTAGCAGAGAAACAGCACGCATACAGGCAAGAGGAGGGGATGGCAGGTCATGGGAGCACCCATCTGCCTGGAGATCTCCTCCAGAACCAGATGTGCCACCCCAAGGGGCACAGCAGCACCCTGTCAACCAGCCCCTGCCTGCTCACCTCAACACGACCGCTGGGACCAGTCGTGTGATGATTGTTTTTGGAAAGCCCATTCCTAAATGGCTCCTTCAAGCAAAATTACTCCATCATGGTAAACAAACTTCCCTAAGCCGCACAAAATTCACTCTCCCTTAGGGAACCTGAAGAGCTACGCTTGAGTGTATAGGCATATTTAAATGTGTCTCAATCTGGTTTTGCATGTGTTATTTGGGGATATAAGTGGTGAAATTGGATCTGCTTCTTGAATATCTACACAGCAATATTTAGCATTTTATTTGAAACATTTTTGCCTTAATTAATTTAAATGCAACCCAGCCATCCTATTATTTCATATATAATCCCAGGGATTTAGTAGTGGGAAATGCAGTATCACAGCTAAATAATGGAAAGGTGGCAAGATTAAAAACTTATCATAAGATTAGCCTACTTAGCATAGTAAATAGCTTTTCAATTTGACAAGGGATAACCATTTTATGGAAATGTATATTAAAAAATAATCCTGTTAGGTTGCCCCATGTTTGCCAGTCTTAGTTCACACACAGCAATAAACCCAGATTGGAGTAACTTTTCCAAAGTCTGTATATCTGTACATATTTACAGGATTATCAAGAGCAACTGTGATAGTTATATCAATAGAATGAGATACAATTTTCAGAAACAGTAATTGAAACAGCAAAGTTATTGCTAAGCCTTCAATAAACCTACAGTGTGTTCTGCTTAAAGTTATTACAGAACCCAATATACAATTAATATTTCTATTCCTTTTAGGAATTACATTTTAGTCCTCCTTATAGCTGAGATTGCTTTTAAGTGGCGTCGCAGAAATTTACAGCCAGAACAGACACTGAATGCTTGGCCCAGATAACATTTCTCTATCGTGAAATGCTCATTTCTAATACACTCCCTGCCTCGAAACCCTGCTTCTCACACTCATCTAATGACTGCTCATTGCTCCACAGCTTCCCTGCCAAGTCACTACTGTCTGCTGAATGTTAACTTTTAAAGCAGAGAAATGCAGGGGTTTTGGTTTCTCTTTTGGGGGGGCATGTTAGCATCACACTGAAAATAAATTCAAAGCAGAGATAAATCATTCAATTAATACCAAGGAGAGACAGAGGTGTATGGAAATCCAGCTGTCAGCATATTCTCTGCTACTTACAGAACCAAGATTAAACTAAAGCAGATGGCAACTTGAGACTGCTATTTGTGTCCTGAATTGGGAAAACACATGTCAATGCCTCCCAGAGCAGAGATCCAGAGCTGGGAGGATGGAGGTCCATTCTGAAGCACTGACACAAACACACTTACTGAAAGCTCCTGGATCACATCAAAACAAAATCATTACATTAAAGAGCGCAAAGGAAGTGATAAAGTCACCACAAGAAACACAGCTAAAGCCAAGTGCTTCATCTTGATTTTGAATCACATCAGGATTTTGCCGGTTGAGTATTTCAGAGATACATTCTGACAAAATATTTTCATTTTAATGAGGCAGCATCTTCCGAAGAGAAGCTGGAAAGCTTTGGCCAACACCGGTCACAAGGCAGACTCACTGCAGTCCCTGGCAGTAGAGCAGTGCACAAGGCTGCAGAAGGATGCTAGATGACACAGACAAAGCAGGGCTTGGTGTTTGCTGTTGCCTGACCTAGATCTACATGAGCTTGCAGCTGCCTCTGAGCTAGATCATTAGGGTAACAGCTTGGAGAGCATCTAGGAGCTGGATTCTGACAACTGACTAAAAGGACAAGCAAGGTAGGCAGCTCCCTACCTAGGAGAAGGATAGGAAAAACACCTGGCAATGTGGCTAAAGGTGTCAGAGAAGACCAGCAAAATGTGAAATAAAATGCTGTGTAAGTAGTCAAAGATGCAGATGAGCATCAAGTGGGAGTTTGAAATGAATGGAAGAGAGTCACTCCACTGTCCTCCCCTGGTGCTCTAGCCTAAGCAGCACCTTTGGAGCCAGGAATCTGGAGATACACTTTCTCCAGGAACACACCCAGGACATACTTACACTGCAAGAACTGGTTTGCCTAAATATCAGTCTATCTGCAAAAAAATACCTGCAAGCACCTTTCTCTGGGGCCAAACACCTCAGTCTTTAAATGACTGATTTAGCAGACTGGCTTAGTTACCCCACAATTCATTTGGATGCCATGAACTGGCTTAGTTACCTAACAATCTATTTGCTACATCCTCTTTATTTTCTGCTAGATTCTCATTTTAGACTATCACACTGCTAGGCCTGACCCAAGGGGGAACAAAGACTGCCCAAACCATCCTGGATTATATCAGCAGCACTTTACAACATGAGGCTGTAACAGGAGTAGCAGCACCCCCTAACCCCAAAGAGAACAGAAACACACAGCTCGACTTTTTTGGAAGCTCAGCACTCCCAAGATTTGGACACCTAAGAACTGCAAACTCCCCCCTACTTTAAGCTAAATCCTACAATACTTGGAAAATACAAATTACTTACCAGTGACTGGTAGCAGAAACTGGCCTGGGATACTTTTTTCCCCAGTCTGCATCTCAGAAGAACCAGTGTGTATCCAACACTGGAGTCTTCACCCTTAGGCCAAAAGAAAAACATCGATACACAAGTGTTCAGCATCAGGCAAATGCTCTCAAGTGCTGCATGGCTTAAGCACCTCCTAGTTATTCACTGTAATCTTCAGCTAATGAACAAAGCAACATTTCTTGTGGCACAAACTACACACTGCATTATAACCGGGGAAAAAGCAGAAGAGGGATTTGGTTATTGGAAAGAATTGCAAAGCCGTTCCACTAAGGTATTTTTCCTCTATATATTTGAAGTTCAAAAAAAAATTACTAACAGCAGGGGAAAGAAAAGGTACTCATTTTAAATTCCTTCACCCTTGATGCATCTCAGAATTTGTACTTGCAGAAAGAGGATAAGCATCCACAGCAGGGAGGGCTTTAACACAACCCATTCTTCTGGAGTGTGAAGCACTCACCTTCAAACTCTTTTCTCCAGCAGATTCAAGAGCACAACGTGGTGTGGGAGAAACCTAAAGTCAGGAGGCAAAGCCACAGCTCTGGGCGCCAGTCAGTGCCCTGGGATTTGCTGTTCACTTGGCCTTACCTCTGGATCATGATCGCAACAGGTTTCTCAGCTGATACCCAGCAGAGCACCAGTAACACCCAGATGTGGGAATGAAAACTGGTATTCCTTCTACATTCCATCTGGTGCCCCACAGCTATCTCTAAGAGCAGATGCCCCAACACCACTATTTTTCTGCTGATCAACGATGTCAGTAAGATCTCACTGAAGTCTGCAATACACTCTAAAGGGATAAAAAGTTTCCCCCCCCCATTTCTCTGCAGGCTCAGGAAGTAGCAATATTATTACTTCAAAGATCAATTGGGCATAACTTTAAAAGTAAAACCACTATCTGACACAAGGATCTGACACACCAAACTTTTTCCTGTTAGCTTAATCTTTCAGCCATTCTTCACGTAAAGACTGTTTTACCACAGAAACCAAACAACTGTCTGTGCTGCGCAGATCATAGGATCTCAGTAACGCTCCCAAGGGATGAATTCCTAACAAAAAACTAGCTGTCATCAGCAAACAGGACACCAGACTTAGCTCTCCATAACTCTCAAATCCTTCCTGATGAAAGTATTTACTTCTTATAATTCATTATGCACAAAAAGAGAGGCCAAAGCACCAAGAGGTAATCAACAGCTTAAAATAAAATTAGCTATGGCCAACTGTGAAAAGTAGGCTTTGAATGAGCACAACTCCATTTCATTTACCGCTTTCTGCCAGGCAAAGTTTCTGATTGACTGGTGCAGAGGAAGCAGTTTCCCTTCAGGGATCACACCAGACTGTTAATATACTTTCAGGTTTGCAGGCTGGCTGTGCCCTGATGCAGACATGAGCAGCTGCAGCTGTTCTGACCTCTTCTAGGCATAAATTGCTGTAATCACTCCACGAAATTTGAAGAAATCTGGGGATTTTCTTTGTCTTTACACTCTAATGTTGCAGTTGCTTCCCGAGGACAAGGCTGACATTAGGTTGCTGCTCTTACTCTTCCACATCGCCTAAGGTTTTCAACATTTGACATGTAACCTGAAGTGAAAATGTGTAAGTTAAAGAGTTACGGAAGCTTTCTTACCTGAACCCATGCAATTTTTTTAACAAATTACAGTAGGAAATGGATATAACAAGAGAAACTATGCTTGAGGTTACTGTTCTTCCATCTTATCTGCTGCTATTAAAAGCCATTAATTTTAACAGCAATAAAAAACATGGGGAATAGATAGGGATCAGTTCTGCGTAAGTTAACAGACATCAGAGTATTGCACCACCAAATATATCTGGTTTTACTTATCCCTCAGTATTTTTTCCCCTCTACTAGCCTAATCACTTTTCACTTGCAGCAATTACTGTGCCAGAACCCCTACTAGACAGCTGTTCCGATTCATACATGGATTAAAAAAATCAGCAGTTTCATCGCTTTTCTTCAAATATCTCCTGGTTCTCCAAACTCCGTTCCAAAACATATTCCAAAGGGTCAGTTAAATTTTTACTTGAAACTTATTTTTTGGAGTCTTAGTTTATTATTTTGGAAAGAAATAAAAGATTATCTCCTCAGTGCTTAAGAGGATCAAGTGTCAAAACAACTAGCATCTCAGTCAAATTGGAAAGTAATCCTTTTTCAGTAAACAAGTATTTTATCAAGACTTGGACGTGATCTATGCAAACTAAGCAACAGCAAGACATTTAAATCTTTGTGAGAACTGAGAATTAAAATAGGTGGGACCAGATGCATAGTTTTCCAGGCTATACATTAAAAACTGATTTGCATTATAGCAAGTACATAAACCAAAACTAAGCAGGCATTTAGACATCAGTGGCACCAGCATAAGATTAATACCAGCCACAGCAAGACTTATTCTCTCATTGAATCACTTCTATCTCTAATGCATCCATGTCTACAGTATCTATTACCCTATAAGAGCAATGCTTGGCTAAAAGGGACACTCTTCCTATCCGCCATTACAAGCGATTACTTGGCCATCACACATCCACTCCAAGCAGTCCTCTATGGTGTTGAAAATAGTTCCAGTTCATATCTCCCAGAATTAGAGATAACAAATTAAAGTTTTCTGCCCTAATCATTTCCATGTATCGATCCTTGGCACATACTAAGAATCAAGTGGGAAGAGACAGCTGTAATATAGCTAGACCCTACGCATAGATTACAGAAGTCTTACCCTTTTTCTACATTACTAAGGTATGTAAATTAACAGATTTGAATATAAATTGCTAAATCATACTTAGGTCCAAACTGATCTCACTACATTATTAGTCTCATCTGTGCTGTAAACAACATAGCCCTACACCATGAGTTCTGATGCTTTGTATTAGACTTAATTTGATCAAAGCTTTGACTTCTAAGAGAAGCCAGGAAAAAGCACAAAGCCCAATTTGCTGAGAACAAAATGCTGATATTTAGCCAGAAACCTGCCTAACTTTAAAAAGCATTACGTTTCAAGTGCTTCAAAATGTGTCTGGTTATCCAACTTAACATGTCCCTGTTCCAGTTCCTAATATATTCTTCTCAGACCGCTGCAATCACTGACCTGTTACCAACATCAGTGCTGCAGGCGCATTAGACAGCCATCTGTCAACAGTCTTGTATCTTCTACTTTGAACTCCAGACTTTGGGGCTCAGGATTTTTTAGTTATTTAGGTTTTTTCTCCCTAGGATAGCCTTGGAAACATGCACATCCTGCTAGCTTCTCAGATCCAGGGGAAGAACAGTCACACACCATCACCTTCAGTGCAATTAAGAGCAAAGGAGCAAAGACCAGCAAGTCAGTTAATTTTATACCAAGGCAGCATCTCTCAAAGAAGCACCATATATATTATACTTCAGAAGAGGAAGGACTTCAGCAGAACCAAGCAAACTCCAGCATTCTTTCCTTTCAAGGAAATGCTTTAAGTTCTGCAAGGTTTATTTTCCATATCAACTACACTTGAAGAAGATAAGGCAGACATGCAGGACAGTCCTTGTTAGTTAAGTGCTAGATTAGATCATGGAATAAACTCCTTTTTGTACATCAAGGCAGTAGCTAATTTCAGTCTATCCCATTGTTATTTAATCTCACTGCAGATCATTTGCAGTAACTCTAATCTGTGAAGGGAACTCCTTCATAGACCACATGCCCTTACCAAAGTTATATTAAGCATACTCCTTCCCATTGCTCCATGTTTAGTGTGGAATAACAATGTTGTAGCACATACTTTGTTTTCACTACTGTTATGTATTAAAACCAAAACTTAACTGCACAATACAGAAGCTAATACTGCTCCAGCCTGAATTAGCTGAATTTACCCTGAAACATCATCCATTTAGTGCAGTCAATCTGAAAGTCAGAGCTAAGCACAATTTCACTTGATATCTACCAACCACATGACCAAGCAGCTTTTCCTCAGAAAGTCTGCAATTCAGAAGGAAACTAACACATAGCTTTGCCCATCAGAGCACTGAAGCCAGTACAACACTGAATCCAACCAGCTCTTTATTACTATTATATGAAATACTGTTCCCAGATAGTAAAAAGCAATTAAGTCCAGAAGCCAGCTGCATGTTATTTTTCAGTACCCAGAATATCCAACTTAAGTTCTTCACCTTCCATATAAAGTTTCTTCCTGTTCTTCGATAGATTTCAAAATCAATACTTTGATTCGCAGCGCCATTTTTAAGTTACATACCCAGAAAGAAGCACAAGTCACGAAAGGTTAGGTTGCAAAAGTCTAAAGATTTACACTTGCATTTCACCATTGTCGAGTATTACAAGACAGTTC